>NW_024751663.1:5000-52500 GCF_018991925.1 Homarus americanus | reverse complement strand
ACCTAACCTAACCTAACCTAACCTTCTGCTGTTTACATTCACGTAGAAAGTGAGGTAATCAAGGTAGACACTCAACTCACAAAACCTTCCCTACCTCAGTTTTGTCTCCTAATTGATTTTAAGTGAAAGTAACTCGTAAAGTCAAACTCTCGGTATTAAGTTTGATGTTGTAGGCTTTTTTTTTTTTGCGATATTTAGCTGTTTTAGCTTAATTATACCACTTAAGTGTTTTTTTTTATTACTCTCGGTTCTGGTGGAGTTTGTATATGTTATTATCCCTCGACTCTGACAGCTGAGGAGGGATGTTACATTAGAAGCTTTGTGTCTATTTGTCCGTTCATGTGTTCTTGTCTGTCTGTCCATGTGTCCGTTCTTGTGTCCTTGTCTGTTCATCCGTCCGTTCTTGTACTCTTGTCTCTGTGTCCATCCATCTGTTCTTGCGTCCTTGCCCTCGCCCGTCCGTTTGTCCATGAAGAAGATTATCTCGTAAATGAATCAACAGATGACTCTCAAACTTAACACCTGCCCTCGACACCTCCCGGGAGCGATACTTATGTTGTTGTTGGAATTGTCAAAAAGATTCAGAATGACTTGAAAATAGATACACAAGTGACGCGAGATAAACATTGACCTTTTCAGTATCTGGTATCGACTGCCCCGCCCACATCCACCTCCTGGACCAATGAGATCAGTGATAATATCCTCTCCCCACGTGTACTGCCCCGCCCACATCCACCTCTTGGACCAATGAGATCAGTGATAATACTTGCCTCCCTCCCTTGTCGATGCGTATATGACCTTTTAAATGCATTGCAAGGGATCTCATCTCATAGACCAACCACTTTCACTAACAAAAACAGTTTATATGATCGTCGTGTTGTCTACTGTTCAACCTAGTGCATCCTAAAGTCAAAACATGTAACCTTAAATATTTCAATACATTTCCATCTATCTATTTTCATCATAATCAGCTAAGAGATAAACAAAATCAACTTCAAAAACTTAAATGATACCAAATAACATCTACACTACTTAAAACACAGACCTCAACATCTTTAAGGAAACATATTGAGAAATAAAAGGCGATTGAGTCACCAGTGTGTAAAATTCGACTCCCATAAAGATGAGACTATTACCCTAGCAACCGAGCGGCTTGTCTGAGCTCTCACGGTTGCTAGGGACGAAAGGAAGGTAGTGGAGGGTAAGTTTACTCAATAGCTCAGTTTTTAAGTGCTATTTAGAGGTTAGGTGATGTATTATTGCTATTTGTTTGTTCTTAATGAGGTGAGCTATTGTATGGTTGAGGCTATTAATGATTGATTATGAAGGTCCGAACTACAGACAGGTAAAAATCCTCGTCTTTTGAGGGTCAGAAGTAGTCGTTGTTCATCATTAGTTGTGCTAGTGTCCTTCTACTTATTGTTAGGTTAGGTTTAGGTGAGGTCAGACTAATTCAATTTGGTTTAAGTTAGATTAGGTTAGACTGAAGTTAATTTTGGTTTAGGGTTGATTGTTTTACTTTTGGTTTAGGTTGATTATTTTAAGTTAGGGTTTGTTAGACTCATATTTAATATACCAGGACCAATCACCACTCGCTGTGATACACTAGAACCAATCACAACTCACAACCATAATCTAGGGCCAATCACCACTCTCCACGATAAACCAGGACCAATCAGTATGCATCATGTTGAACAAGAACCAATCAGCATTCACCAAACCTTCCCCTACAGTATACTCTTGGATTGTGACCCCCAAAAATAGCAAGTAAGCAAGACTGAGGGAGGATTGGAAACCCTAACCTCCAGCGATTAGTTAACTCCACCTGATCCCCTGATTGGATATTGGACCTGCTCTGCATATTCACCTTCACCCCCCTCACTCCCCTCCCCCCTCACTCCCTCACTCGCCCTCACCCACAATGAAAGGTTTTTGTGGTGTTTTTATGCGTTATATGATCAGGAGTTTTCGAAGACCCAGATTAGAAAACTTTGCTTTAGTGCAGTTCTTTTTTTAACTGGAGGTGGCGGTAGAGAACAAAGCCAGAGGGAGATCAGTTAGAGGGAGGCCATCTAGAGGGAGGCCAACCAGAGAGAGAAGCCAACCAGAGAGAGAGGCCAACCAGAGAGAGAGGCCAACCAGAGAGAGAGGCCAACCAGAGAGAGAGGCCAACCAGAGAGAGGCCAACCAGAGAGAGAGGCCAACCAGAGAGAGAGGCCAACCAGAGAGAGAGGCCAACCAGAGAGAGAGGCCAACCAAAGCGTCGTCTCTTGTGCTAAAAATTATCCACCAGGTTAAAATGACTTATTAACTTGGGGTCGTGTTTATTATTTATTTTTATTTATTTACAAAGGTTCGTAGGGTGAATATTCCTGATGAGTGAAGCTCTAGGAATGTATGTAACTAAACAACCCCTTCATTTTACCTCCTCAGTTAAGTATACGTATCTAGTTAAGGTAGAGTCTCAGTGTAATTTTGAAGCCATATTTGGATGTTATTTTGTATTTTATCTGAATTTAAAGCATTTGGTACATTCTTAAATTTTCACTTAGGATAAATTTTTATCTTAGGAACCTTAATGAATGAGACTTCTGGGTAATACGGAAGTCTCTTGTTATGGACGAGGGTAACACCCCGCCACTCACCAACCTTGAAAGCTGATTGGACAGTAACGTAAAGCTTCTTTATGCTGATTGGGTAATGCAAAAAGTACCTTGATGTTGATTGGATAATAACGTAAAAACCTTGATGCTATATGGACAATGACGTAAGTACTTTAATGATGATTGGATGATAACAGCCTTTCTGCTCATTGGTCTGGGGATCTTGATGCTGATTGGACAGTGACTCGAGGATTTTGATGGTGATTGGACAGTGACTCGAGCATTTTGATGGTGATTGGACAGTGACTCGAGCATTTTGATGGTGATTGGACAGTGACTCGAGGATTTTGATGGTGATTGGACAGTGACTCGAGCATTTTGATGGTGATTGGACAGTGACTCGAGCATTTTGATGGTGATTGGACAGTGACTCGAGCATTTTGATGGTGATTGGACAGTGACTCGAGCATTTTGATGGTGATTGGCCAGTAATTACCCCTTGACACTCCTGTACCCGCTTATATCTTCTCCAGACACCCCCTGAAAGGAGGCAGGGTGTGGCAGGGGCTGAAGGCAGAGTGTGGCAGGGGCTGGAGGCAGGGAAAAGAGGCAGGGTGTGGCAGGGACTGGAGGCAGGATGTGGCAGGGACAGGAGGCAGGGGCTGGAGGTAGGGTTTGGCAGAGGCTGAAGACAGGGTGTGGCAGGGACTGGAGGCAGGGTGTGGAGGGAGGGTGTGGCAGGGGGTATGGTCGAGGTTAGCCAGCAGGTCATGCAAGGGGCTCGTAACATCTGTAGCTTCTCACGCGATCCTTGATATAACCGTGGGAGGCTGGGAGATGGGAGGCTGGGAGAGATGTGCTAGGGAGGCTGAGGAGATGTGCTGCAGGAGGCTGGGGGAGATGTGCTAGGAGGCTGAGGGGATGTGCTGGGAGATTGGGGGAGGTGTGCTAGGGCTGGGGGAGATGTGCTAGGGGCTGGGGTGTGCTGGGAGATTGGGGGTGTGCTGGGAGGCTGGGGATGTGCTAGGGAGGCTGGGGGAGATGTGCTGGGAGGGGCTGGGGAGATGTGCTAGGGGAGGGCTGGGGAGGTGTGTGGAAGCCCCCCTAGCACCTGGAGGATGGAAATGGAATAGAGGATGGAAGGGTGAAAGAGGGAGGGGGTGGAATGGAAGAGAGGCAGAGGGAGGGAGAGAGGATGGAAGGTAACAGAGGGAGAGAAGAATTGAAAGATGGGAGAGGAAGATGGAAGATTGACAGAGGGAAGGATTATAGGGAGAGAAGAATGAAAAGGTTAAAAAGGGAGAGAGAGATTAAAGAGAGACGAGAAAGATAGGGAGAGAGACAAACATGGAGACTATTTAGACAGATAGACAGACAGACAGAATACTAAGGATAACAAGAAGAATAAAAACGAATGGAAGACACAGAGAGAGAAGGGGATTAAGAAAGATAAAGACTCATAGAACACAAGGAAAGGTGAATGAAAGGGAGGGAAGGTTACATGTTCAGGGATGGAGAGAAAGAGAGAGAGAGAGAGAGAGACACGAAGGAAGGTAAACTCACTCACTCTCTCTCTCAATAACAGAAGCCACCACAAGACCCAAGAAGTCGGTAACTTTCCCACGATAAACCGAGCGACCAGTCAGAGGGAGAGGAGTGGGAAAGGGTGAAAGGGAAGGAAGGGAAAGGTAAAAGAAGAGTAGAAAGGACAGGTGTAATGGTAGGGGAAAGGAAGAAGGAGAAAGGTGGAAGAGGGAAGGAAAAAGATGGAATGGGAAGGGGATGGGGAGATATAAGGAATGTGAGGGGGAGGAAAGGTAGGGAGTTTAAGGGTGAGGGTTAGGGGAGGGAGTTTAGAGGTGAGGGGGAGGGAATTAGGGGTGAGGGGGGGGGGGGGGCACTTGGTGATGGGTGGTCGTAAATGAAGTTTAGAGCCAATAAGGAAAAATATGGACCAATCACTGTAGGGAGGGGAGGGGTGAGGGAGGGAGGAATAGGATTGGGGTGAGGGAGAGAGTAATTGTAGGGAGAAAGGATTGTAGGGGGTGAGGGAGGGAGAGTAGGGATTGGGGAGTGAGGGAGGGGGGAGGATTGTAGGGGAGGAGAATAGGGATTGTGGGGAGGGAGGTGAGGAGGAGGATTGTGGGGGTGATGGGGGAGGGAGGGAGATAGGGATTGGGGGGGTGAGGGAGGGAGAAAGGGTTGATTGTGGGGTGGGTGAGAGGAGAGAGAGTGAGGAGGGATTGTAGGGGTGAGGGAGGAGAATAGGGATTGTAGGGGGTAGGGAGGGGTGAGGGGGGTGAGGGAGGGGAGAGGAGGGATTGTAGGGTGAGGGGGGTGAGGGAGGGAGGAGTAGGGGTTGGGAGAATAGGGATTGTAGGGGTGAGGGAGGGAGAATAGGGATTGGGGGGGAGAGGAGGAAGAATAGGGATTGTGGGGGAGGTGAGGGAGGAATAGGGGTGTGGGGGTGAGGGAGGGAGAATAGGGAGAGGAGGAGGGAGAATAGGGATTGTGGGGGTTGAGGGAGGAGAATAGGGATTGTAGGGGGTGAGGAGGGAGAATAGGGATTGTGGGGTGATGAGGGAGGAGAATAGGATAGGGTGAGGGAGGGAGAATAGGATTAGGGGGGTGAGGGAGGAGAATAGGGATTGTGGGGTGAGGGAGGGAGAATAGGGGATTGAGGGAGGTGGGGGAGGGAGAATAGGATTAGGGGAGGTGAGGGAGGGGAGGATTTGGGGGTGAGGGAGGGAGAATAGGGATTGTGGGGGTGAGGGAGGGATTGTGGGGTGAGGGAGGGAGAATAGGGATTGTGGGGGTGAGGGAGGAGAGGGATTGTGGGGGTGGGAGGGAGGGGATTGTAGGGGGTGAGGAGGGGGGATTGTGGGGGATGAGGAGGGAGGGAGTAGGGATTAGGGATGGGGGTGAGGGGTGATGAGGAGGGAGGGGTGTGGGAGAATAGGAGGTGAGGGAGGAGGGGATGTGTGAGGGGAGAATAGGGACGTAGGGGGTGAGGGAGGAGAATGGGGATTGGAGAGAGGGATTAGGAGGGGTGAGGAGAGAGGGGATTGTGGGGATTGTGGGGGGGAGGGAGGAGGGAAGGGGTAGGGATGAGGGAGGGGGATTGTGGGGGTGAGGAGAATAGGGATTGTGGGGGGAGGAGGAGAGATTAGTGAAGGGAGGTAAGGAGGTGAGAATCATTTGTCCTAATACTCACCACCACCACACACTATTACATCACACACTAACACCACCACCACCACCACACACTATTACATCACCATCACCACACACTACCACCATCACATACTACCACCACCACACACTATTACATCACACACTACCACACCACACTAACACCACCACCATCATATACTACCACCACTACCCACTACCACCACCAACACACTACCACCACCATCACATCTACTACAACATCACACCACCACCACACCACATCACACCATCACCACACCACACTACCACCACCATCATCATTACTACTTCCCACATTGACTTTGTTCTCTTTTAGAAGAAACAAACAATATTTTTTTTTCTAGAGATTTTGTTAACTTATAAAAGAAACCTGACTTTTATTGTTTGATTGTTAGAGAAAAAAGGATCTTGAGACTTTGATTAAAAAAATATATATAAGTTTTATTCTTTAGCAGAGTTTGTTATAAAAGTTAAGAAAAAGGTATAACTTATTCTTGAGATAGACATTTTATATATAAGTTCACGAATTATAAGAATACGGCTTTAAAGTCATGTTGTTGGGGTATTTTCTTAACATTATTATCCCGTTTGTGTTTATTTTTAAGGTTTAGTTAATTATGTTAGTTTGTGCATAGTTCCTGTGTTATTGACGTTACTTGTGTTCCTGACCGTGTTATTGACGTTACTTGTGTTCCTGACTGTGTTATTGACGTTACTTGTGTTCCTGACTGTGTTATTGACGTTACTTGTGTTCCTGGATGTGATATTGACGTTACTGATGTTCCTGACTGTGTTATTGACGTTACTTGTGTTCCTGGATGTGTTATTGACGTTACTTGTGTTCCTGGCTGTGTTATTGACGTTACTTGTGTTCCTGACCGTGTTATTGACGTTACTTGTGTTCCTGACCGTGTTATTGACGTTACTTGTGTTCCTGATTGTGATATTGACGTTACTTTTGTTCCTGGATGTGTTATTGACGTTACTGATGTTCCTGACTGTGTTATTGACGTTACTTGTGTTCCTGACTGTGTTATTGACGTTACTTGTGTTCCTGACTGTGTTATTGACTAGTTAAGAGGAGGAACGAGAGAGAGAGAGAAGATGATCAATAACGTGTGTTGTCTGATACGTTTCTTTCTGACGTTTCGCTGACGCAGATCATAACGTTTCCTGCGTTGCGTCTCCTCGTGGTGTTTCGTTGACATTAATTGAAACATTTTTTTTTAATATATGTCGCTGACGTTTCTTTTATTACGTTAATGGAAAACGTTTCTCCGGTACGTCTGTTTGTGTCATTTCTTTGACGTCCCAAGATACAGTTTTTGTTTTGGTTCATCTGTCACCAAACTGGATTTATTTCACGCTCATTGAAACGGTTTATAGAATACGTCAGTTCCCGCTGGTCTCATTTTGACGACTCAGGGAAACATTTTTTTTTTTAAGATTCCAGATAAATATGTATACCTGACGTCTTATCAATGCTCCTTCAGAACGTCTTAGCGAGGGAGAGGGTCTGTGACGTATTTTAGACGTTCGTGGAGTCGTTCTTTGAGGAAGGGGAAGGGAAGAGGTTGCGTGCCTAGACGAGCGTGTGTGATAGTAGTAAATACTCTGTCAGTAGTTTGGTGTTGATGTTTGCGTGACTGAGACCTTGTGTTGTTACCTGGCGGAGACGAGGGTTGTGTTGGCCAGGTGGAGGTGTGTGTGTGTGTGTAGAAAGGTATATAGTTTTACACACACACACATAGGCACATACGTACTTACACAACCAAGACCTAATGTGTAGGGAAGAGCTTTATACCTACATGTCTGTCTGTCTGTCTGTCTGTTTGTCTGTCTGTCTGTCGTGACGAAAACATTCACACATTACACAATCATGCAAAAATCCTGAACTGCATGACTCAGGTCATCAATAGCTCTTTCCCTCTAGCCCCCACCCTCCTCCTCTCTTCCCTCATCCCTTTCCAACTAATACCACATCCATTCACCACCTCCCAGCAACACTCCCTCCACCCCTCACCCGACCAAACCCCTCCCCCGACCAAACCCCTCCACCCGACCAACCCCCCTCCACCCCACCAACCCCTCACCATCCCCCGACCAGCCTCCAACCTCCCCCGGCCAGCACCACCAGACAGGCAGGCTCCAGGCTCGCGTGTCCTGCCTCATGTGTGGTGTGGTGCGATAGAGGTGGAAAGAGAATTATAAGGGATGCAAGACCTCCGGCACAGGATAATCCATGGATAATTACCATCAGAATATTTGTTGGTGTGTGTGTGTGTGTGTATGTATGTGTGTGTGTGTGTGTGTGTGTGTGTGTGTGTGTGTGTGTGTGTGTGTGTGTGTGTGTGTGTGTGTAACATTAAGAGAGTTTATTAGATACACACACACACACTGTTTATGTTGGTCATACTTGCTTGCTGCTGCTGTGTGTGTGTGTGTGTGTGTGTGTGTGTGTGTGTGTGTGTGTGTGTGTGTGTGTGTGTGTCGCGTATGTGAATGTGTGTGTGTACTTGCTTACTCTGTTTTTACCTGTTTGTCTGCCAACTTGTTTGCTTGCTGTGTTTGTCTCTGTGTGTGTGTGTGTTTGACTGCGGTAAGGATGTTTTCACAATGATTGAGGATGAACATGACTGCTGACCTACTCGCTAGCTCTGACCTTACTAGCCCTGACCTTACTAGCCCTGACCTTACTAGCCCTGACCTTACTAGCCCCCTGACCTTACTAGCCCTACCCCTACTGTCCCTTCCTGTACTAGCTCCTACTAGCCACACAAAGAGACGCTCTATTTATACTGTGATGACGCAAAGTTTAATGATATTAATATTGACGCCATTAAATTGACGAGGAACTATATTAAAAACCCTTCCTTCCCCTTCCCTTTTTCCTTCCCCTCCCTCCGTCCTTCTTCTTCTCCCCCTCCCTCCCCTCCTCACCTCTTCCTTCCCTCCTTTCTCACCTCCTTCCCTCCCCCATCCCTCTCTCCTCCCTCCTTCCTTCCTTCCCCTTCCATCACCCTCTTCCTTTCTTCCTCCCACCCCACCCCTACCGTCACTTTTTCATTTTCCTTTACCTCCCTCCTCCTCCTCCTCCCTTCCTCCCTCCTCCTCCCTCCCTCCTCCCTCCTCCCTCCTCCCTCCCTCCCTCCTCCCTCCTCCCCTCCTTCCTCCTCCCTTCCTCCCTCATGAATTTATCAGGTATAAAATTCTCTCGAAAGATAAAATTCAACCAACTACAGTCAGTGGAGGATGATGGGTACCCATCATCCCCTGGCCCCACGCCTCCCAACCCACGCCTCCTACCCACGCCTCTCACCCCACGTCTCCCACCCCACGCCTCCTACCCCACGCTCTCACCCCACGCCTCTCACCCCACGCTCACCCACGCCTCACCCCACGCCTCACCCCACGCCTCACCCCACGCCTCCCACCCCACGCCTCACACCCACGTCCTCCACCCCACGCCTCATAACCACGTCTCCCAATCCCACGCCCTCACCCCACGCCTCATACCCCACGCCTCTCACCACCCCACGCCTCCCACCCACGCTCCCATCCCACGCGCCACCAACTCCACGCTTCCACCCACTCCTTCCACCCACTCCTTCTCGTACATGCGCCATATAACCAATCCCCACGTCATGTAACCAATCCCCACGTCATGTAACCAATCCCCACGTCATGTAACCAATCCCACGTCATAAACCAATCCCCACGCCATGTAACCAATCCCCACGCCATATAACCAATCCCCACGTCATGTAACCAATCCCCACGCCATAAACCAATCCCCATCATGTAACCAATCCCCACGCCATAACCAATCCCCACGTCATAATAACCAATCCACGTCATGAATCAATCCCCACGCCATGTAATCAATCCCCACGTCATGTAAACCAATCCCCACGTCATGTAACCAATCCCCACGCCATATAACCAATCCCCACGCCATGTAACCAACCCACGCCATATAACCAATCCCCACGCCATATAACCAATCCCCACGCCATAACCAATCCCCACGTCATAAACCAATCCCCACGCCATATAACCAATCCCCACGCCATGTAAACCAATCCCCACGCCATATAACCAACTCCCACGCCATATAACCAATCCCCACGTCATAAACCAATCCCCGCCATATAACCAATCCCCACGCCATATAACCAATCCCCACGCCATATAACCAACTCACGCTATATAACCAGTCCCCACGCCCTCACCTGGCCACGAAGACCCAAACAGGATAATAGGATTGTCCACCGCAAGCCTCTGTATATTTTGGAGGTCTCTTATATCATGGCCATAAGGTCTCTCAGCATCACGTTCTTCTATTGTATCCTGTCTGTCTGTCTGTGTGATATAAACAAAGTCGTCAGATGATCAAAATAATAGGCATTAACTGGTGTAAACAAAAGTATCAGCTGGTAAACAAAGGTATCAGCTGGTGTAAACAAAGGTATTAGCTGGTGTAAACAAAAGTATTAGCTGGTGTAAACCAAAGTATCAGCTGATCTAACCACCGCCAGCAGCTGACATAAACAAAGGCGTCAGCTGCTGCCGTGTACCAGTGTGCATGACAGTCAGGCGTTATGGCTGTGCTGAGGGAGAGGTGAGGACACAGGATCGACCCCCTCTGCATGATTCTTTCCATTGTTATATATGTGGGAGATAGTGGTGATGTTGGTAGTGTTGTGGTGGTGGTAGTACTGGTGGTGGTTGTAGAAGGGTGGTGTTGTTAATTGATGGTGATGGTAGTTGGTGGTACTGGTGGTGGTTGTGGTAGTGGTGGTGAGAATGTTGGTAGTTGTGGTGGTGTTGGTGGTAGTGGTGATGTTGGTGATAGGGATGGTAGTGGTGGTAGGTGGCGTGCATGACGTGGCCAGGTGAAGGGGTAGACGACTGAAGGGGCTAAGGGTTTGAACTAGGTGGAGGTGAAGGGGAACTTGGTGTGTAGGAGGAGGAAGATGAGGAGTATCAGGAGGAAGAAGAGGGCGAGTATCAAGAGAAGGAGGAAGATGAGGAGTATCAGGAGGAAGAAGAGGGCGAGTATCAAGAGGAGGAGAAAGATGAGGAGTATCAGGAGGAGAAGAGGGCGAGTATCAAGAGAAGGAGGAAGATGAGTATCAGGAGGAGGAAGAGGGCGAGTATCAAGAGAAGGAGGAAGATGAGAGTATCAGGAGGAGGAAGAGGGCGAGTATCAAGAGAGGAGGAAGATGAGTATCAGGAGGAGGAAGAGGGCGAGTATCAAGAGTAGGAGGAAGATGAGGAGTATCAGGAGGAGGAAGAGGGCGAGTATCGAGAGGAGGAAAGAGGAAGAAGTATCAAGGAGGAAAAGATGAGGAGATAGGAGGAGGAAGAGGAGTATCAGGAGGTATTTGATGGGGAGTATAAAGACCACAAAGAAAATCCTCCAGTCAGAAGAAGACAGAAGACCTCAAGGCTGACATGCAAAATAATTTACACATTAAAAACAAGACGAGAGAAATACCCTGGAGAAAAAAACTGATGATCCGTAAATTAGTGTATTGTAAAAAACAGGAGGAATCAGGAGTGACTGAACCATGTGGAAAGGGGGGTGAGGAGGTGATCCCTAGCCCCCTCCTCGAGATCACCCCAGCTAACACCCCACCTCTCCCCCACAAATCATGTCACTCATCTAACCTCCCACGAGCAGGTCACCCCACTCGCCCCACCCAGATCAGGTCACCCCCATCTTTCCCTGGATGGCGTGCATAACAGGCGGAGTTACCCAGTAATAAAATTTAATTGTAACGCCCCTCTCACCTCTCCTCCTGAATACGTGATGAGAACCACAAAGGCGACGACTCGTTTTATGGGCTTTGAGGGAGGCGGTGAAGGGGAGGTGAAGGAAGGAAGGAGGAGTCTAATGTCACGACTCAGGGTGGGTAAATGTGTAAGGGGCTTCTGAGGTAGGGAGTGTAAAGGTGAGGGTAGGGAGGGAGAGAGGGAGTATGAAAGTGGTGGTGGAAAGACTGTCAACTAGCCTTCCACCCATCCACTTTCCAGCTACTTCATCCATCCATCCATCCAACCAGACATGTATCTTGTAATAACACAGCCAAGCAGCTTACACCTAACAAGGTAGTTAAGAGGCATACAGTGAGAACGTTGACTTCTCCTTACTCAGACTTGATCTGTTTTATCGAATCCTCGTAAACCCTCCCGGGGGCCCGCCTGTTTTTGTACGGATTTGAGATGCGGATTGTGTTATTTGTAAGGCTTTGAAACCGACCTGAGCCGCCATTACGCCATGTTTTGGTAGTAGAGAGGTTGGGGGGAGGGTTGGGTCTACCATTACCTACACACACCGGCCGTGTTAGGTGTCTTGAGAGTGTGTGTGGGGGAGGGGACGATATATAGGCCTACCTTTACTTACACCAGAAAATGTTAAAGGTTTGATAATGAGGGGTTTTCATAGGCCTACCCTTACCTACACATCAGATTAATTACCGTCTACAGGTGAATGATTTACTGATGGTTAAAATTAACTTAGGAGTTTGTGGGGAATCTATGTGTTTTATAGATGTTAATTAGCGTGTACAGGTGTTGGAGTAACTTTACCTTAATTACCACAGTTCATAGGTATAAAACTTTCTCTCCACGAGCGATAAGTAAAGGAAAGACTGTGTCATCCCACCTAACTGCAGTCCCAACAGCGCCGGCACGAGCAGTTAGCAGCGTCTCTCCACCAAGAAATGACACGTTTTTAGAGGCTGAGTCAGACGAACGTTCTCTCGAGGAATGCCTGCGGTGAAACGCCTTAGTTAGTCATCTTATATGAAGGGAGGGAGGGGGGAGGGAGGGGTGAGCGGGTGAGTCATGTTCTTTATGATTTACTGATAGGGCTTCAGGTCCTCAGAGAGAGAGAGAGAGAGAGAGAGAGAGAGAGAGAGAGAGAGAGAGAGAGAGAGAGAGAGAGAAAAAAAAAAAAAAAAAAAAAAAAAAGAGAGAGAGAGAGAGAGAGAGAGAGAGAGAGAGAGAGAGAGAGAGAGAGAGAGAGAGAGAGAGAGAGAGAGAGAGAGAGAGAGAGAGAGAGAGAGAGAGAGAGAGAGAGAGAGAGAGAGAGAGAGAGAGAGAGAGAGAGAGAGAGAGAGAGAGAGAGAGAGAGAGAGAGAGAGAGAGAGAGAGAGAGAGAGAGAGAGAGAGAGAGAGAGAGAGAGAGAGAGAGAGAGAGAGAGAGAGAGAGAGAGAGAGAGAGAGAGAGAGAGAGAGAGAGAGAGAGAGAGAGAGAGAGAGAGAGAGAGAGAGAGAGAGAGAGAGAGAGAGAGGAGAGAGAGAGAGAGAGAGAGAGAGTATAATTTAATTTGTATGTAAAGAAACAAAACCAACCCATATTATCCACATCACCCCCCAGCTGACCCACCTCTTCTCTCCTGTGTTCGTTTCAGCCATGGCCAGCCTGGACAGCGGTACTAAGGGTTGCATCGTGGTGGAAGACGCAGCCAAAGTCACTGCCGCAGGTGCTGAAACGAACAACGCTGAGACCACGACCCGACCTACGCAAAGTAAGTGGAGGAAAATATCTCGGTTTTCATTGGTTGATTTGCACATTAAAACGCAAGATGTTCCCAGGATTGGTCAGAGAGTCTTGGGTGTAAGTTGAGGCAGCAAGAATCGATGTAAGATTATTAATTGATGACGTCAGATTGATAATTTTTATTCCTTGTTATTTTTTGGGGGGAAATTAAGTGATAAAGTTATAAACAAATTCCCTTTCCCTGTTTATCACACACACACACACACACACACACACACACACACACACACCGACAATAAAAATCAAATAATCGTAAGACCAACACAGGAGGAATAATTACAAGACTAAGGGCAAGACAGTGCTAAGCCCTCCCATCCTCAGGGGGGCTGCTGGGGTTTTGTGTCATTAAGGTCGACCAGCACGAAGGGATTACACAGGATCGATACCTCGCCTGATTAAAAGCAAATGATCGGATGCAATTCAGCCGTTCCGTCATTATGGTTGGAGAGATTGACGATCAATTCTGGGGGAGGCAAGGAGGGGAGGGGTGGGGAGGAATACAGGCCCAGAGGGAATTGAGATGGGGTTCTGGGGAGAATTGATGGGAGATTGAGGAGAGTTGAAGTGTTAATGAGGTGAGGGAATATGAAGTGAGTTGAGGGGAGTTGAGGAGAGATGAGATGAGTTGGGAGTTGAGACGAGTTGAGGGGAGTTGAGGAGAGATGAATGAGTTGGGAGTTGAGACGAGTTGAGGGGATTTGAGGAGAGATGAAATGAGTTGGGAGTTGAGACGAGTTGAGGAGTGAAAAGGATGAAGAAATTTAAGTAAAAGAGAGAAGAAAGGGAAAGAATGGAAAGGGGAAATGGAGATAAAGAGGAAAAGGAGAGAAGGGAGGGAAAACAGAGAGAAAGGGAGATAAAAGGGAGAGGGATGTCCAGCAGGGAGGAACATTACGATGGACACACACACACACACACACACACACACACACACACACACACACACACACACACACACACACACACACACACACACCCCGTAATCACTGACTTAATCCCTATTAATCAGTCAACGTCTTAACCCATTTGATACGTTCCTAAGTGGTTCACGGTCGTACTTATGTTTTAGTCAATCCACGGTCGTATTTAAGTGTGTTTGTAAGTCAATCCACGGGTCGTACTTATGTGTTTGTAGTCAATCCACGGGTCATTTATGTGTTTGTAAGTCAATCCACGGGTCGTACTTAAGTGTGTTTCTGAGTCAATGGTCGTACTTATGTGTTTAAGTCAATCCACGGTCGTTTTTAAGTATAAGTAAATATATGGATTACTTATAAACAAAGGACACTTAAGAAACAAGTGGATGATATAACTTATGTTGTGAATATGCAAATTAGTTCCTACCATTAAGTCTTGTTTTAATGTGGTTAGGTTTGGTTAGGTTAGGTTTGGTTAGGTTTGGTATTTGGTTCGGTTAGGTTTGGTTAGGGTTAGGTTAGGTTAGGTTTGTTAGGTTTGGTTAGTTAGGTTCATCAACAACTGGGGATCTTTTAACGCACATCTCTCTCTTCTCTCTCCACAACAACCATTGACAATTAAGAAAAACTTATAATAACTTCTCCAGACTTATAATACACGTAATTAGACTTAGTGGCGTTTATACATTTATGGAATTAGTGATGATGACAATAATTACCTTTTTTATTGTAATTTGTTTTGACTTTTATTTTAGTCTGATGATGGAAGGTGTTATTGTTTTTGTTCGTTTTTTTGTTATTTCTTTTGTTTATTTGTTATTGTGTTTTTTTCTTTGTTGTTTGATGTTTGTTTTTGCGGGGTTTTTTGTTATTGTTGATTTCGTTTTTCCTTTGTTTGTTTTTATTTTTTTGTTTATCATCTGTTATTGTTTCTGTTGTTGTACTTGATTCTCCCTCCTCTTCTTCCTCCTTCTTCCTCTTTTCTCCTCCTTCCCCCTCGCCTTCCCCCTCCTTCCTCCTTCCCCTCACCTTCCTCCTCCTTCCCTCATCTTCCTCCTCTTCCCTCATCTTCCTCCTCCTTCCCCTCACTCCTCTCCTTCCTCCTCCTTCCCCCTCATCTTCCTCCTTCCTCTCACCTTCCTCTCTCTTCCCCCACAACCCCCCTCCTCCTCCTCCTCCTCCTCCTCCTCCTCCTCCTCCTCCTCCTCCTCCTCCTCCTCCTCCTCCTCCTCCCTCCCTCCTCTCCCCGCCCCCCTCTCACCTCTAATGCCTCGTTTATACTCTCCCCTTGCCTCCTGTGATGCCTCTCTCTCTCTCTCTCTCTCTCTCTCTCTCTCTCCCCGCACTTCTTCCTTCCCCTCCTCTTCCTTCCCCATTCTCCTCTTCTCTCTCTCTCTCTCTTTCCCGCCACTTTCTGCCGGACTAAACACACACACCACACACACACACACACACAACACACACACACACACACACACACACACACACACACTTGGACGCCTTACATAATGCAACGGTAGACTCGTGGTGGGCCAGGTGGCTGGCTGCCTCCCTATGAATAAAGTATACTAGTACTTCTCCTCCCGACTCTACCTCCTTCTCCCCCTCTCCCGCTGGTGCTTCTTGGATGGTATTGGTGTCCGGGGTGGTAATGGTTCTTGGTGGGGGGGGGGGTTGTAGTGGTAGATTGTGGTTAGTAGATTGTGGTGATTGGGATGATAATGGTGGTTAGAGTTAGACCGTTAGAGGCAATTGTGGTAGTGGTTGGGATGGTGGTATTGGTGATTGAAATGGTGGTGGTGAGGAGGATGATGATGATGATGATGATTATGGTGATAATGATGATGGTGGTGATGATGATGCTGTGATGATGACGCTGTGATGATGATGATGATGATGACGACACTGATGATGATGATGATGATGATGACGACACTGATGATGATGATGATGATGATGACACTGATGATGACGATGACGATGATGATGATGATGGTCATATTTACTGTTTGTGTTGTTCTCCTGCTGATGAAACGAGACTTCTCTTAAAACCCAACCAATTGCATTACTCTGTCCTGTAATCACCGTTAGGAGGAGGAAGAGGAGGAGAGAGAAGAGGAGGAGGAGGGAGAAGAGAGGGGAGTAAGAGGAGGAGAGAGAAGAGGAGGGAGAAGAGAGGGGAGTAAGGGGAAGGAGGAGTAGGAAAGAGGAAAGGGAGGAAGAGGAAGTTAGAGGAGGTGGAGGAAGAGAAAAAAGGATGAAGGAGGAAACAGATAAAAGAAGAGGAGGGAAAAGAAGGAGAAAGTGGGAAGGAAGAGGAGGAAGAGAACAAGAGAAGAATGAGGAAGAAGAGGAAAAGAAAGGAAGGAAGAAGTGGGTAGGAAGAGGTGGTGGAGGAAGAGAACAAGAGAAGGAGGAGGAAGAAGAGGAAAAGAAAGGAAGGAAGAAGTGGGAAGGGATTTCACATGATCTGCTGGATTTTGCTGATGGCGATCGTGCAGTGGTGATATTTTTATGTCCTCACGCGTGCAGGGGAGACGTGATGACTTTTACCTGTCCGTTCGTCCATCTATCCGTTCGTCCTTCAGTCTGTCCGTCCTTCAATCTGTCCGTTCTTCCTTCACTCTATCCGATCCTCCTTTAGTCTGTCGGTTTACTTCAATCTGTGTCTTTCGCCTTTAGTCTGTCGTCTTTCCATCCATCCATCCATCCATCCATCCATCCATCCATTCATTCATTCATTCATTCATTCATTCATTCATTCATCCATCCATCCGTCCATCATCCATCCATCCATCCATCCATCCATCCATCCATCCATCCATCCATCCATATCTCGTCAGCAGGATGAAATACAACTCTCACAACACGGAATAGGAAAGAACCCCGCAGGTGTCTTTCTTACGGCGCCTCATTATATATTATTACCTGATTAAATATCCAAGTTGGTGGATTTTCCCTTTTTTGTGATTTTGTGATTTTTAGATTTTGTGATTTTTTGATTTATTTTTTTTATTTTTTGGTACATTTTTAGTTTTTGTTTTTGTGGATTTTTTTTTTTTTATAATTTTTGGTTCATATTCAAGTGGGATTTATGTTGTTTCTTCTTCTTGGTAACACTGGTGAGGACAAGCTGGGTCAGGTTAGGTTAGGTTAGGTTAGGTTAGGTTAGGTTAGGTTGTTAACACTTTCTCGTCCACCGTGTCTTGGGTTCATAAGGTATATTTCCTAATAGATGATAATACAAAAATGGTCCTAACTGAATAACTCCAGATTAAACACGTAAATAAAATCCCTCCCAAAATAGCATACAAAATACACTTCAGACTCGACCTTACTAAGATATATTCACCGAGCACCAGGTAGGAGGTAATTAAGGTAGGGGGGGGGTGAGAGGGGGAGGCAGGTGTGCTCAGGTAACGAATTTAGTTAAGGTAAATTCTGGATGTAATAAAAATAGAGACGTATTTCCATAGATTCTATCATCATAATTCTTGTCTCTTTACGTGGTGATAAGTGAATGTAAGTAGGGTACAGTTTTAAGTGTAATTTTGACGTCATTTTTAGGGGTGATTTTTAGGTTTTTAAGTTATTAGTTCACCTTAAGACCACCAGAGACCCTGCCCAGGTGAACACGGACCAGGTGAACACTCCCTCAGGTGTACCGGGGTTGGTAACTTAGTGTTCTGACTGTGTTCACCTAATTACTATTCAGGTGTGTTAGCGCTGACTGGCAAACTGACTCTGCTGATTGTATGACTGACTATCTTGCCTGGTTGATTGACTATGCTGAGTGTGTGTGTGTGTGTGTGTGTGTGTGTGTGTGTGTGTGTGTGTGTGTGTGTGTGTGTAGAGAGAGACTTTATACCCATAAATAACGTGTGGATAGTGATAAAGTTACACATGCTTCTACATATATGGATAATGGACCCAGATGCGGATAGCAGTTCTGAGGTCATGTGGGTATACATATAGGTGTGGATAATCATAAATATACGTGTGGGACTAGTTGCAAGTGTGGATATATTTCTGGTACCACAAGTGGATATAAATATCGAGCCCACACAATCACTAATGTGGGTAATGAGATTGTGGTTATATTTACAGTTAGGAGTTACGGGTAAATATGACCGTCCGTCCGTCCGTCCACAACACAATTAACAGCCTGCGTCCGGGGACTCACGTGGCCGGCATTTCATTATAAACTGCCGTCCACCGGTTAAACTGATCATCATGAATAATTCCTTAAGTTAGCCGTCGAGTTGTAATCCCCAAGATGGATTTAATTCCCTTGACGTCACTACAGGATGAATTATAACCCGGAAGACGCGTTAATTCAGGATGAGACGGTCGGCGAAGGTGGTCATCCGTATCCTAATCAAGTCTTATCTATTTCCCGGGGTTACATAGTCGGTATTAACCCATACATATATATATATATATATATATATATATATATATATATATATATATATATATATATATATATATATATATATATATATATATATATATATATATATTGTAGTGAACTATTGGTGGTATATGTGAAGGAATAGTCTTTATGTATGTGTGTCTGTCTGTCTGTCTGTCTGTCTGTCTGTCAAAGGTGGAGAAAAGGGTCCTTATCATCACGGAGGGTCAGGAAGGGGTCAGAGGTCATGAGTTTATGGACACACTATTGATATAAATATCTCTCTCTCTCTCTCTCTCTCTCTCTCTCTCTCACCTGCCTCCTGTTACACGCTGGGTAATGAGGTTAGTGTAGATCCATCAGCCCCTTCCAGACCTATCATGAGGTGCTTATGTTCCCATCACCCTCAAACAGCCCCATGGCGGTCAGGTTCGTACAGTCCCATCACGTTCATACAGTCCCATCACGTTCATACAGTCCCATCATCAAATGTTAGTTACAATAGAATCCGAGTCCAATTTCGCCACCATATTAATCGTTGATATTACTGGTGGTGATAGAGTCGGGGTACCTCTCTCTCTCTCTCTCTCTCTCTCTCTCTCTCTCTCTCTCTCTCTCCTTAATACTCATTTACCGACAGCTAATTTATCCTCACTCACTGTATTATGCTGCCTTCCTAACTGTTGTTGAAGTGGGAAGGAGGGAAGGAGGGAAGGAGGAAAAGTTAGAGGGAGGCAGGTGAGAGGAAGGAAAGCAAGGAGGGAGTGGTAGAGAGGCGAAGGTAGGATGAAGGGAAGAAAGGAGACTAAACGATGTAGGAGGGAGGGAGAGGGAGAGGGGAGGTGGGTGGGAAGGAGGGAAGGACGGAAGGAGAAGAGAAGGAAGGTTTGTTGGGAAGGTTTTCGGGTATTTAGAGAAAGGGCAACCTATCGGATACCAAGATCCGATATTGGATGAATATTCCGGACCTGACAGTCTAGAAAAGCCACACACACACACACACACACACACACACACACACACACACACACACACACACACACACACACACAGGGAGTATTGCTGGCCAGTTCCTTCCTTCTCCAAATGCTTTATATCTCTCTGGTTACCTCCCCCCCTCCTCCTCCTCCTCCTCCTCCTCCTCCTCCTCTTCTTCTTCTCGCTTCTTCTCACTCTCCTCTTCCTCCTTATCCTCCTCCTCTTGCATCTTCTCACCCTCCTCCTCCTCTTGCGTCTTCTCACCTCCTCCTTCTCTTCCACCTCGCCTCCCCTCACATCCCTGCCTGCATATTGCCGTCCATTATACAGCCCTGCGCTAAACGGAACAGGATTAACGCGGATGCTGTTAATGTAATCCCCTACCACGGACACTGCACCATTCTACGGACGCTGTTAATTTAATCCCGGGCACTATGGACAATGTTGATGTAATTACGGACGTCGTACAATTCTATGTTCGCTGTTTAATGTAATCCAGGTCACTTACGGACACCGGTAATGTAATCCCTGACACTAAGGACGCTGTTAATGCAATCTTAGGTCCTACGGACACTGCAAATTTAAATCCGATCACTACGGACGTTCTTAATGTAATCTCGGGCACCACGGACACTGAACAATTCTATGAACGTCCTGGGAAGATGCCGGTTTGGGTGACTGTGTTCAGCTAAGGACGTCCGGATATACTCAGATGCATATATGTAGCGTATATTCCTAGGTATGGAAATGGCGTTATTCAGGGGATGTCTGTTGGATATATTCAGCGTATATTTAAGAGAATGGAGATATGGTATGCTTAGGTATATTCAGGTGGATATAGGTAACGTATTTTTAGGTGGATAAAGGTAACGTATATACTGACATATATATACCATGGATGGATATATTCAGGTTGGATAAAAGGTTAATGACTTTACCTTTACTTACCTTTCGATATACTTACACAATTAAGAGTAAGATTTGTGTACATGTAGATGAGGCCATATGTAGATAAGGTCACATGTGGATCAGGTCATACATAGATAAGGTCACACCAGAGGAAGGTCAAACGTAGATAAAGTCACACCAGGAGGTCACACGTAGATAAGGACATTAAAGGTCAACCCGGAACTAAGTCATGAAAACTCCACACATGTCCTGGCAGGAAGGGAGTCTGCCAGCCAGGCTGTTGCCCCACTAACGGAAACAAATTATCCAACACAAACTTGAAAAAAGAAAGAAAAATTATAAGCAGGAATAACAAAGTGGAACGGAGGGGCCCGGAGAAACCTTGTGGGGGGAGGAGGCTAGGAAGGAGAGAGGGGATAGAGGAAGAATACCTATGTGGAGTTTAATTAAGGAAGGTTTAGCTGGTAGGTATTTACTTAAGCAAAAGGTATAGGGTGGAAGGTGGAGTGAAGGGGGACTGTTGCTTACTTATGCCTTGTTTATTGTTCATTGTTTGCTTATTACTTACTTACTGCTTCCTCACTGCCTGCTTAGTATTTGCCTAATGTTTGTTAGCGCTGACTCATCCTATCTTAACGATGCTTAGACCCTCGCTTAACGCTGCAGTGTTTGTATTCGATAACTTTCTTTCATGCTTTGTTCCTGTCTATCTGTTTGTTGATTAATTCCCTGTCAATGTCTACCGCCTGCGTCCCATTATTATTATTATTGTGTGTGTGTGTGTGTGTGTGTGTGTGTGTGTGTGTGTGTGTGTGTGTGTGTGTGTGTGTGTGTGTGTGTGTGTGTGTGTTATATCTGTGGGGTGCCCAATACATTGTGTATTTCTTTTATCTCTGTTTGTGATGTTTCTCTGTGTCGTTTGTAGTGTGTGTGTGTGTGTGTGTGTGTGTGTGTGTGTGTGTGTGTGTGTGTGTGTGTGTGTGTGTGTGTGTGTTTGTGGTGTGTGTGTGTTTGTGGTGTGTGTGTTTGTAGTGTGTGTGTGTGTGTGTGTGTGTGTGTGTGTGTGTGTGTGTGTGTGTGTGTGTGTGTGTGTGTGTGTTAGATAAGTTATGGCTCAGGTGTGTGTTCACTCACCGTTTATCAGGTAAATCGTATGGTGGTGGTAGTTATGATGATTTGATGACGAATGGTGATAGTAGTGAATAATGGCGTGATATTGATGATATTGATGATGATGATGGCAATAACAATGAGGATATATACTTACCTTCACCCACACACCCACCCACCCACCACAAGACAGAAACGAACTACATAAGGGAGTGTGTTTATTTTTCATCAAGGACTGGAAGAGGTTGTGGGTGTGTGGGCAAGTCTCTCTGTTGACATTATATTATCTCTCACGTATTTGGTCCTCCTCCTGTTTATCTCTCTCTCATCTCTCGAGTGCTGAGGAGGATGCTGATTGGTAGGTGGTATCTCTCAAGTCTCTCGGATGATGTTAACTATCTCATTGGCTGTCTCTCTAAATTATGCTGGTATTTTATCTCCCGTCTCTCTTGGATTATGCTAACTCAGTATCTCTCTCTTCCCAAGTCTCTAAAATTATACTAGTAATTACTATCTCTTATCTCCGGGTCCCCTTATTGGAGGCTGATCATAATTAGCTCTCTCTCTCTCTCTCTCTCTCTCTCTCTCTCTCTCTCTCTCTCTCTCTCTCTCTCGTGGATGTTGACAGACAGACAGACAGACAAAAACATTATCCCCGACCACCACCTAATACCATCTAGTTTTACCTCGATAGTATTATAGGCAAAAGTCTTATATATTTAATAATATATCCCAGCATATATCACACACATCAGTATATATATTTCTCCTATATATATATACTAGTATACCAACAGCTGATTATTTGTTTATATCTGAGAGGAGGGAGGGTATTGTTATCCCCCACGGGTCAGTATAGTGTTATGCATCGGGTGTTCGGATGGGTGGAGTTCCCGTGGTAGTTTATGAAGAGCGTCGTCCTTAACGTCAGACGGTAGAGGGGATAAGTCTTTACATAAGGTCAGTTTAATTATCCGGTTCTTATTGATGATGCCTTAGAAAATAAATCCAACTCGTGTAAAGCTTCCAGTTCCAAGTAAATAATAATAGTGTAATCCTCCCTCCTCTTCCCTCTTCTATTCCTCCTCTTCTTCCTCCCCCTCTTCCTCCCCCCTCTTCCTCCCCCCCTCTCCCCCTCCTCCTCTCTCCCTTCTCCTCCCAATCATGCCGTTTGGTGGTATTGAGTTACTGTATTGCTATTAGTTGTGTGAGGCAAGTCTCTGGCCTCTGATTAATAATAATAAAATAATAATAATAATAATAATAATAATAATAATAATAATAATAATAATAATCCAGGTAGTCTTTCATAATGCTTTAGTCACTATTACTTCAAGTCAATAATTAGGTTAGGTTAGGTTAGGTTAGGTTAGGTGTCTAGGGAAGGACTGTCACACTTCATAGATCGACCCTAAGACAGACAGGAGAGTCCCCACTGTACCACCTGCAGCAGAATCTTATCTCACGTCGCCAATACTTCAGCAGCGAGGGTGAAACTTGGCAAACTTTACCCCAAGTGGCCTTAACTTGGGGCCACTAAAAAAACAGCCAAGATTTTTATATACTGGTGATGGTCTTGTATGTGGAGTGTCTCGTCCTGCTCCACCACCGCTACCACCGTCTCCTTCCACTACCGCCGTCCCACCATCACCGCCTCCATCACCGTCCCCACCACCACCGTCACCGTCCTTCCTCTACCACACCACCACCACCACCCGCTGTCCCTTCCTCTACCACCACCACCGTCCCTCCTCCACCACCACCACCGTCCCTTCCTCCACCACCACCACCGTCCCTTCTCCACCACCACCACCACCGTCCTTCCTCCACCACCACCATCCTTCCTTCACCACCACCGTCCCACCACCACCACCGCAAAGTCCCTTCCTCCACCACCGCTTCCATCAACGTCCCCACCACCACTACTACCGTCCCTTCCTCCACCGCCGTCACTCCTCCACCACCACCACCGCGTCCCTTCCTCTACCACCATCACCACCGTCCCTCCACCACCACCGTCCCTTCCTCTACCACCACCACCGTCCCTCCTCCACCACCGTCCCTTCCTCCACCACCACCACCGTCCCTCCACCACCACCACTACCGTCCCTTCCTCCACCACCGTCCCTCCACCAC
This sequence comes from Homarus americanus, assembly GCF_018991925.1. NCBI lineage: Eukaryota > Metazoa > Arthropoda > Malacostraca > Decapoda > Nephropidae > Homarus > Homarus americanus. The sequence goes on along the minus strand of NW_024751663.1, from coordinate 28,650 downwards.
CACCGTCCCTTCCACCACCACCACCACCGCCGCCGTCCCTTCCTCTACCACCACCACCACCGTCCCTCCTTCACCACCGCCGTCCCTTCCTCCACCACCACCTCCATCACCGTCCCCACCACCACCACTACCGTCCTTCCTCCACCACCGTCCCTCCTCCACCACCACCGTCCCTTCCTCCACCACCACCACCGTCCCTTCCTCCACCACCACCACCGTCCCTCCTCCACCCCGTCCCTTCCTCCACCACCGTCCCTTCCTCCACCACCACGTCCTTCCTCCACCACCACCACCACCACCACCACCGTCCTTCCTCCACCACCGCTTCCATCAACGTCCCCACCACCACCACTACCGTCCCTTCCTCCACCACCGCCATTTCCTCCACCACCACCACCGCCGTCCTTCCTCTACCACCATCACCACCGTCCCCTCCACCACCACCGACCCTTCCTCTACCACCACCACCGTCCCTCCTTCACCACCACCGCCGTCCCTTCCTCCACCACCGCCTCCATCACCGTCCCCACCACCACCACTACCGTCCTTCCTCCACCACCGTCCCTCCTCCACCACCACCGTCCCTTCCTCCACCACCACCTCCACCACCACCGTCCCTTCCTCTACCACCACCACCGTCCCTCCTTCACCACCACCGCCGTCCCTTCCTCCACCACCCTCCATCACCGTCCCCACCACCACCACTACCGTCCCTTCCTCCACCACCGTCCCTTCCTCCACCACCGCCGCCGCCGTCCCTTCCTCCACCACCGTCCCTCCTCCACCACCACCGTCCTCCTCCCTCTCGTACCCTGGGGGCATGGTGTCTGTCTGTCTGTTAGTTTGTATATATGTATTTATAATCATACCGACTAATATGTGGATAATTACTATTCAAGCAATAAATTAATACATTGGTATAATATTAACTTAATTAACCTAACCTAACCTAACCTAACCTAACCTAACTTAACCTCGTTTCGTTATAGTGTTATTAAGTTATGACACTTATCAACGTCTTAGATGAAACGCAATTTTTTTATTTACCGTATTAACTGTTTTATTAAGTTATAGAAATAATCACCAAAAGTTATACTTATTTGACACACACACACCTCGTGGTTATCACCCAATTGGCTCATATTTTTCCCTCCCGCCGTCGGAAAGATGGACGTTTGCAATTGGTCGAGACAATGACAGTGAATCCTCAGGGGCGTCGATGATTGGCGGAGATTGTTCAGAGCGGTCGTTATCTGTCAGAAAAGTCGTTAATTGGTGGAGATAATACTGGTAATCTGCCAACCAGGGCCTTGGCTTCCTGACCTGAGGGCGGGGGGGGAGGTGGGTTGTACCGGGAGGAGATGTCAGGAATGTGTTATAACAGGGGGTTATTAATGGGTCCGGATAAAAGTTTGTCGTTTTCGCATTAATTAATTCTGTAAAGTTGTTATTTTAAGGTACGATTTGTGTCTTGGGTTTTATTATTATTATTATTATTATTATTATTATTATTATTATTATTATTATTATTATTATTATTATTTATTATTATTTATTTACTTTATTTACATTATTATTATTATTGTTGTTGTTGATTACCTCTTTATATATCTTTCATTATTATACATTTATTGCTGGTGTGTTTAGTCGTGTATTCGTTGGTCTGTTTGTTTACACCGACAACTGGTGGACGATCGGGAAACGAGCTTGTTGGTTCTGCCGTTTGATTACCTTTACTAATTAAAGATGGGTGCTCTCTCTCTCTCTCTCTCTCTCTCTCTCTGTATTTATGTATGTCAGTAAAAGAATTAATGTACAGGTGATTATATAGAGCCAATTAAGGTGATAAATAGCTTAACAAAAGAAAAACAATAGCGTAATCCAGGAGGAGGAGTGAGACCTCAACATAGAGTGTGGCTGAAGTATGTGGGTGAATCTCCAACACTTCGCAGAGGGTTTCTCCCCCACATTACACCCTCCCCCCTACACCCACCACAGGGTTTCCTTGACCAAATACACCCTACACCCTACACAGAGATTCGTCCCTCCTCCTACAACCCCCCTCGTCCCTCCGTCGGGTCCTCCAATGTATCTACTCTTACAGAAGAAATATTTCCAAACAACCGAAATCTCAATGGACTATTGAGGGACTAACAGAGGCCGGATAAGAGAGAGAGGCCGGATAAGAGAGAGAGAGAGGCAGACTAAGAGAGCGTGGCAGGCTAATAGAGTCAGAATAAGAGAGACAGACCGGATAAGAGAGGGTGAGGCCGGATAAGAGAGGGTGAGACCGGATAAGAGAGGGATAGAGACAGGATAAGAGAGCGCGTGGGGCCGGATAAGAGAAAAAGAGAGAGTCCGGATTAGCGAGAAGGACGAGGGTAGCTGGGGAGATGCCGTGGTACATGATATATCTACGTTCATGTTTCTCCGGAATAGTGGTTGTCACATATGAAAATGAGATAAGAAGTTTTCTGGCGGGGGGCTGCTATCTCGCGCCTCTGAGAATATTAATGTAAGTGTAGGGCCTTGGTGGTACTGCTTTTGGAGATGCTGGTTCGTGGTGGTGCTAGTGGTGGGTAGTGGTGATTGTGGTAGTAGTAGTAGTAGTAGTGGGGTGGACAGTGTGTATACAAGAGCCTCTGAACCCCACCACCACCACCAATATTCAGTCTTCAGTCACAACACTCATGATGCGTCGACTATCTTAGGACTGGGGTTACGTCTCGTCCCTAGTGTGTTTTTATGTAAGGTGTTGTGTTGTTACAAAATCATCTAATCATCACGTTTTCTGTTTGATATACGAGTTCATTAGAATTCTGCCCACCAGCCAAAAAAAAAAAACTCGGTCACTGAACCATTCTAAAGATATTAACCAAATCATAACTTCACTGGAAATAGAACTCATGTGTAGAGTTTGTGAAATAATGTTTATAATTCAACATTTTTGATGAAAGTTGATCCCGTGGGGGCAAATGTGGATACAACATACTGGATACTAACCTTTCAGTACATAAGGAAACACTGTAACCGGGACTGTAACTTGTCTGTATTCGCCACCAAGACTCGGGTACTCGTTCACACCTGAGTCGACTGGTGTTACCCCGGACTCGAACCAGCGAACCCTTAAAACCGAAGACGAGCGTTGTGTTCCGACCTGTCCACTGCAAACACTGACTTTACTGAAAATACGACAGTACTTATATCACTAGGGTGTTTATAAGTAAATTGTTTTAGTAACCTTATAAATTGTGGAGTTGAATCGATTTAAAGTAATATGTATTAAAATAAATCGATTCCGGGTGACATTCCTGTGTGTGTGTGTGTGTGTGTGTGTGTGTGTGTGTGTGTGTGGAACCTCGATAAGTCGTATGTAAATCATGTTTGATATATGTGGGCGACTTCTTGTTCATGTAAGTCAGCAATTATTTATAGTAGACAAGTTATTGTTTCTGTAGGATAGCTTTTGTTAACCTAGAAAAGCTATTGTTTATGTAGGAAAGCTGTGGTGTTAATAAGGAATGGTTTTGTTTATCTTGTACAGTTATTGTTTGTGTTGTACATCTCTTGTTTATGTGCTGTTAGGTCATCCATTGTTTCTGTGAGTTACTGTAGCTTTTATTTTTCTTATCGTCAGCCTCTGTAGTGAACTAGTTTACCCTTATAGTTCCTAGCACGTTTTCTATAATTATCACCACTTTTTCTATAATTATCACCACGTTTTCTATAATTATCACCACTTTTTCTATAATTCTTAACACGTTTTCTATAATTATCACCACGTTTTTATAATTATCACCACTTTTTCTATAATTCTTAACACGTTTTCTATAATTATCACCACGTTTTTTATAATTATCACCACTATAATTATTTTCTATAATTATCACCACGTTTTCTATAATTATCACCACGTTTTCTATAATTATCACCATGTTTTCTATAATTCTTAACACGTTTTCTATAATTCCTAGCACGTTTTCTATAACTACGTTCGTTACGTTTGTGTTTGTCAGAATATTAACTCAATAAAATAAATCTATATTCCCATTCTTGCAATTTGTATTTCCAATTGGTAAAATTTCTTTGAATAATTAATAAAACACAAATCTTTCACTAGTGTTATTAAGGATGGCGTCAATTACATATTTTCGATGTTATTTGATGTTATTGTTAATTATCTTCTATTTATTGAGAGACTATAGTGAAGAGTGATTTTTATCTATATATAAGTAGTAGTTAGGGAACTTTTATTAGACCCAGGGAATAGGAGATAAGATTAACACGATATAAACACAATATTGGGTTAGATTTATTAAAATTAGCAAAGTCACTGTTGAATTTCCCCGTTTTCTGTGTAATTTTCCCCTCTGATTGTGTTTTTAATTGAGATTTTATCGTTCGTGAATGTGTGGTTTTTTTTCATGCAATCATATTTTTGTTTCCTTTGTAACAGAATAAAAAAAAAGAATTAAGCACTTGTGAGAATACAAATTTAATTAGCTGTTTTAATGAAAGTTGCGTTTTAGAAGTGTGTGTGTGTGTGTGTGTGGAAGACGCTTAAAGTGTGTCTCTGGGATTAATAATTATTGTCATGTCACCTTTGATCTCTCAGGACTGACCCTTAATTAAACAGGTGCAAAAGATACAGGTGTGTTGAAGAGATAATATGTATATTATCTCGACACACCTGTGATTTTGCTACGTGTTTTACCTGTTGGGTACAAAGGTGATATTACACTTATTAGAGAGAGAAAGAGAGAGAGAGAAAGAGAGAGTGTTGAGTGTTTGGTTGTCAGGCAGTGTGTGAGTGAGAGTGAGTGCGTGTGTGAGTGCGTGTGTGAGTGCGTGAGAGTCAGGACGTGTGTGAGTGAGTGAGTGAGAGTCAGTGCGTGTGTGTGTGTGTGTGAGTGCTAGTTGGATCATTATATTGGTTGTTCAGTGCTAAGTTTACGTAGAGATTATTGAACGGTCTTGACTTCATTGTGTTAAATTATTGTTTTCGCCAGGTGTGTCTGCAGGTCAGGTGATGTGTGCGGTGCTTGTGTGTTATTATTATTATTATTATTATTATTATTATTATTATTATTATTATTATTATTATTATTATTACCACCAGTCTGATACAATTCATTTTCCTATCGTTGGTGAGTCTACTTGCTTGCTTGGTTGCTTGCTGGACCTGCGTGGTTCCTTAATGCAGGAGTTACATGTTGGCCCGGTGCGTGCTTGCCTCCGTGCTTGCGTGCTTAGTGACAGGTGTTCGTGCTTGTTAGCGGGTTTTTGTTCGGTTTGCTGAAATACCTGCGTGTAGTCGGCCATGTTGTTCTCCTTGCTGGCGACTTCTCCTGTCCAGATTGTGTTTGCTCTCTCTCTCTCTCTCTCTCTCTCTCTCTCTCTCTCTCTCTCCTCGCATGGTTTCTTTCTTTCTTTCTTTCTTTCATTCTTTCTTTTTCTCTCGTGTGTGTGTGTGTGTCAGTATTTATCCATAATTCCTCCATTTTCTAAGGTAAGGATAAGAAATTCAAGGATAATTACTTCAATTTAAATATTTGGGATATTTTTTATTCCCAGTATGTTTATGACCTCACTATTATTGTTGTTTATGATCCTGGGGGAAAAAAATGTCCAGGGAAGCAATTATGTAGTCTTTGTTTTTGTCTTTTATTCCGATTATCCGATTAACTGTTCGTCTGTCTGTCTGTCTGTCTGTCTGTCTGTCTGTCTGTGTCCTGAGAAAAACAAACAACACACAGAGACCAAAACAAACACTGAAAACAAACAAATATAATCTAAACAAATCAACAAACAAACAAAGACAAACAAGATACTTTTATTTACACAGGCAAGTTGTTTACGTTATCTTAACTACCCAAGATTTTATTAAATTTTGGGGGTTCCCGAGAGAGAGACTTTTGTCCGTGTGTCTGCCTAAACGTCTCTCTCGTTCCTTGGGTTAAGTAGGGGGACTGGCCGCCTTGTCTCAACCTCCCCCTCCCTCCAACCCCCACCCTCCCCCACACACACACCCGGAGATAAGCCGGTTAAGGGGTATGAGGGAGAGGGGGAGGGAGGGGAGGAAGTGAGGGGAGGCAAGGAACATGAAGTAGGGTACGGGGAGGAGAGAAGGTAGGGGGGGGGAAGTAGGGGGATGATGGGGAGAAAAGGGGAGGGAGAGTTGGCTAGGTAGACTGGGAGAAAGGAGGAGAGAGAGACAGAGAGAGAGAGAGAGTGAGAGAGAGAGAGAGATTTATTAATAGCACGAACGAAAGAAAAATGAAAGAGGAGAGAAGGAAAACGAGGGAGGAAGGAAGGGATAGAAAGGTGGTTTGAAGGGAAGGACGGAGATTGGAAGGAAGGAGGATGGAATTGCAAAAGTGGAAAGGGTAGCTGGAAGGGAATAAATGTACCAGGAAAGAAGGAAGGAAGGAAAAATATCAGGGAGGAAGGGAGAAAAGGGAGATTTACATAATTCAGGTAGTCTCAGTAGCAGGTTATACCAGTCACCCTCTCTGGTCATCCTCACTTCAGGGGACTTAGCTGGATTATGAAGTTTTGGTGGCCACTGTTCTCTCTCTCTCTCTCTCTCTCTCTCTCTCTCTCTCTCTCTCTCTCTCTCTCTCTCTCTCTCCTGATAAAGCCACCCAACTCGTTCTCTCACAAAACTGCAGGAATACACAAGTTTCCCTTCATTGGAGAAGTGGGAGGAAGGAGGAAGAAAGGAAGGAGAGGAAGGAGGAGAAGGGGAGGAAGGAGGAGAAGGGGAGGAAGGAGGAGAAGGGGAATGATGGAGAAGGGGGAGGTAGAAGAAGGAGGAGGAAGAGAAAGGAGGGGGAGGGATGGAGGGAATCGAGTTATTTTGGGACCCTCGTTTTCGGTTCTCATTTTCTCTGGTGTCCTCCCTCCCCTCTCCTTCACCCCTCCCCTCCTTCCCCCTCCTCCCTCTCCCTCCCCCCCCCCCTCACCCTATCCCAACCCAAGAGGTACTCACCTGGCCACTCACCTGCAGGACCCAACTTAGTGTTTTATCATGAGATGATTTTTTTTTAGACTCATTACCTGTCGAGAGCAGCTCAGGTGTTAATGAGTAATGACCCTGTATTTAGAGGTGTTTCTCATATCACCTTATTAATCATAACAGACAGACAGACAGACAGACAGACAGACAGACAAGGGTTTAGAGAGCAGCACCATTCTGTCCGCCCCAGCCACACAATTTTCTGGGGTAACTGTGTTGTAGCGGACGAGAGAACACGGACTCTCAAAAATCACTCTTGGAAAAATATATTAGAATGAACTAAATAATACTCGTATGTCCCCGGGTTATTATTATTATTATTATTGTACAACTGCTACTATTGTACTTACTACTATTCACGCTACTAAAGACTAATTACGGCTACTACTATTGCCTATACTATTAGCTACTATTATAACCATACTGCTAATATTGTTGTTGGCTAATACTATAACTTTTTATACTATTTACAAGAACTATTAACTACTGCTCTTTTACTACTACTACTACTACTACTACTACTACTACTACTACTACTACTACTACTACTACTACTACTACTACTACCCTGACCACTCTCTCCATCTCCCCAGTTCGACCAGAGGATCATCAAGGTATGTCTACCCATTGTTTAAGTCTGCCGCAGTTTTTACGAAGTGTCTGCCGCAGTTTATACCAAGTGTCTGCCGCAGTTTTGCTAATTTGTACTGCAATTTGCTTGTGTATGTGCCGCAGTTTTGCTAATTTTTACTGCAATTTTGTAGTGTGTGCCGCAGTTTTGCTAGTTTGTGCTGGAAATGACTAGTGTGTGTGCCGCAGTTTTGCTAGTTTGTGCTGGAAATGACTAGTGTGTGTGCCGCAGTTTTGTTAGTTTGTGCCGCAGGTTTGCTAGTTTGAGATACAGATTTTAATAATTGATGCTATAGTTTTCTAGTAACTGCTGCAGTTTTGCTAGTTTAAGACGCAGCGCGACTAGTTTTTGCCTCGGTTTTTACTAATTGTTGCCACAGTTTGCTAGTTTGGTGAGTAGTTTTCCTAGGTTGTGTCGCAGTTTTGCTAATTTTGGCTGCAGTTTTTGCTAACAGCTTTGCTAGTCTCTGCTACAATTTGCTAGTGTCTGCCGCAATATTGCTACGTTTTGCTGTTTTAGCGGCAACTTTTGCTAGTTTCTGCCACAATTTTTACTGGTATCTACGGTAACCGCAGATTTGCTAGTTTCTCCCGCAGTTTTTATTAGTTCGTGTTGCTATTTGTATATACTGTGATAACCTCGTCTTTACATAGAATTATTGGTCAGTATTCCAGATGTGCTAATCTATGCCGCAGTTTTGCTAGTCTGTGCCGCAGTTATTTGGCTTATTCCGCAGGCTTATTACTTTTTTAGTTTAGTTTATGCCATTGTTTTGTACATTAGCTGAACTTAACCTGATGTAACCTAATGTAACTTAATGTAACCAAACCTAAATTAACCTAATATAACCTAACCTAACCTAATTTAACTAATGTCTACCCTACTACTAACGGTATATTTCTGCCACATAAAAGCTAGTACTAAATAGCTGGTAATAAATAGCTAGACAAAATAAATAGCTTCTTTTGTCTTAAAATTGAGAATGGATAAAAATTCTCAACACATCTTTTATTTTCTTATTCATTTTTTTTTTTTGAATAATTTACCTTGACATTTTATATTTTATCAGCATCTGTGAATATTATTATCTCTGGCATAGTTGATAAAGTGTAGGTATAAGGAATGAGGGGTATGTGTGAGGGTTGAGGCGCAGGTATGAGGGATAAGGCAGATGAGGAAAGAGCCTCAGGTGTCACGGGAGGAGATGGACAGTTAGCTGACGAACTTTTTTACCGAGTGGACAGGTAAAGCCTAATTAGAAAGTGCATTCAGGTGAGTCCTAAGGAGATTATGTGATTAAAATTCATTGTTTCATTTACCTGGGTCTCGGCTAGCTGGGGGGGGAGGGGAAGGGAGGGAGCTGAAGGGGGGGGTGGAGGGGGAGGTAGGGGAGACGACACCGCCACTGCTGCACACCACAGCAGCCGAGTGGATCAGCTGACGGGTACAGCTTTAGAACAGCGAAGGAGTAAGATGATTTAGGAGGAGGGTGAGGGAAGAGGAGTAGAGAGAGAGAGGAAAGAGGAGTAGGAAGAGAGAGAGAGAGAGAGAGAGAGAGAGAGAGAGAGAGAGAGAGAGAGTATGGCCGCCTCCAGAACACAAACACACACACACACACATCTCCACTATAGGGACAACCTATGGCTATTTTTCATTTTCTTTATTTAATACATATTCACTAGTTCATTTTCGTTCTTAATAGATAATAGAAGCAAAAGAAAATTAGATAAAAGGCAGGAAGAGAGAAAATTAAATTGAGGTTGGTGTATCTTCCCTTCCTGGTACCGTAAGCTTGAAACCTATTATTATTATTATTATTATTATTATTATTATTATTATTATTATTATTATTATTATTATTATTATTATTATTATTATTATATGTGCAAAGTTCGTACCCAAAATATTTCATCAGCTGTATATATCTGTTAATCTTTTCTATGTAAACTGTTTGTATTGTTGTATTCTTTTCTATATAAACTGTATATATTGTGGTATTGGAACGGGTTTAGTGTAATTTTACTGGTGTTGTATTTTCCTATACCTATACTTTATATATTATACCTGTATATAAATCGTATGTGTCCCTCCTTTACCCCCACAGCCCTAGGAAATTGAGTATGCTGGAGTATATCAACAGTTTCAGCCTCATACCCTACTGATCTACCCTCTCTCTCTCTCTCTCTCTCTCTCTCTCTCTCTCTCTCTCTCTCTCTCTCTCTCTCTCTCTCTCCCGTATCATCCCATCTGCTTTTATTGTCCACTCATATTTGTCATTCTATGCCAAGATTCATCTTTTTATTCCCACGGGTCTCGAATTACTGGAGTCTTTCATCCTGGGGAAACACCTGTCTTTCTCATATCTCTTCCCACCACCTTTATTCTCTCTCTTTATTCCTTCTCTCTTCGTTCGTTTTCTCTTCTTTGCCTCTTCCTCATTTATCATTTTCATTCTTATGTATTTCTTCCTCCTTCCCTCCTCCAACACACTCTCAATCACCATAACCAACCAACACACACTCCTCTTCTCTCTCTCTCTCTCTCTCTCCTCTCTCTCTCTCTCTCTCTCTCTCTCTCTCTCTCTCTGGGCCTGAGAGAACGTCATTAAGCTATAATGAGGTAGGGGCAGGGCAGTAGGAGTGTCGTCGGCAGTAGGAGAGTGAGGGCAGACAGTAGGAGAGTGTCGTCGGCAGTAGGAGAGTGTCGCCGGCAGTAGGAGAGTGTCGCCGGCAGTAGGAGAGTGTCGCCGGCAGTAGGAGAGTGTCGTCGGCAGTAGGAGAGTGAGGGGCAGGGCAGTAGGAGGTGTCGCCGGCAGTGGAGAGTGTCGCCGGCAGTAGGAGAGTGTCGCCGGCAGTAGGAGTGTCGCCGGAGCCCGGCAGTAGGAGGTGAGGGCGGCAGAGGAGGTCCCGCAGTAGGAAGTGTCGCCGGCAGTAGGAGAGTGTCGCCGGCAGTAGGAGTGTGCCGGCGTGGAGAGTGCGCGTAGGAGTGTCACCGGCAGGGAGTGTCGCCGCAGTAGTAGAGTGTCACGGAGGAGGTCGCCGGCAGGAGTGTCACCGGCAGTAGGAGAGTGTCACCCAGAGGGAGAGTGTCGCCGGCAGTAGGAAGTGAGGGCAGGGCAGTAGGAGGTGTCGCCGGCGTAGGGGGCAGTAGGAGATGTCGCGGAGTGTCGCCGGCAGTAGGAGGTGAGGGCAGGGCAGTAGGAGGTGTCGCCGGCAGTGGAGTGTCATCGGCAGTAGGAGAGTGTCGCCGGCACTAGGAGAGTGTCGCCGGCAGTAGGAGAGTGTCGCCGGCAGTAGGAGAGTGTCACCGACAGTGGGAGAGTGTCACCGGCAGTAGTAGAGTGTCGGCAGTAGGAGGTGTCACCGGCAGTAGGAGGTGTCGCCGGCAGTAGGAGAGTGTCGCCGGCAGTAGGAGAGTGTCACCGGCAGTAGGAGAGTGTCGCCGGCAGTAGTAAGTGTCACCGGCAGTAGGAGAGTGTCGCCGGCAGTAGGAGAGTGTCACCGGCAGTAGGAGTGTCACCGGCAGTAGGAGAGTGTCGCCGGCAGTAGGAGAGTGAGGGCAGGGCAGTGAGGAGTGTCGCCGGCAGTGGGAGGTGTCGCCGGCAGTAGGAGAGTGTCACCGGCAGTAGGAGAGTGTCGCCGGCAGTAGGAGGTGAGGACAGGGCAGTAGGAGTGTGCCGGCAGTAGGAGAGTGTCGCCGGCAGTAGGAGAGTGTCACCGGCAGTAGGAGTGTCACCGGCAGTAGGAGAGTGTCCAGCCGGCGGAGAGTGTCGCCGGCAGTAGGAGGTGAGGACAGGGCAGTAGGAGGTCACCGGCAGTAGGAGGTGTCACCGGCAGTAGGAGTGTCACCGGCAGTAGGGAGGTGTCACCGGCAGTAGGAGAGTGTCACCGGCAGTAGGAGAGTGTCGCCGGCAGTAGGAGAGTGTCATCGGCAGTAGGAGAGTGTCGCCGGCACTAGGAGAGTGTCGCCGGCAGTAGTAGAGTGTCACCGGCAGTAGGAGAGTGTCACCGGCAGTAGGAGAGTGTCGCCGGCAGTAGGAAAGTGTCGCGTAGGGAGTGTCGCCGGCAGTAGGAGAGTGTCACCGGCAGTGGGAAGTGTCACCGGCAGTAGGAGAGTGTCACCGGCAGTAGGAGAGTGTCACCGGCAGTAGGAAAGTGTCGCTGGCAGTAGTACAATCAAGCTGGGCCCCGACAATGGTCTTCATCCCCACATAAGGCCGCCCTCATATACCTTTCCTCACTCTTTTATTCTGTCTTGGTAATGTTGTCCTCTGTTGTCCTCGTCTGTGTTTGTTTTATCCTCTGTTGTCCTCGTGTGTGTTTGTTTTATCCTCCTGTCCCTCGTTGTCTGTGTTTGTTTTTTTTCCTCTTGTTCTCGTTGTGTGTTTGATTATTCTTATTTCCTTAACTTTATTGTCCCTCCTCCTCTCTCATCTCCCTCCGCCCTCATCGTCATCTCTCTCTCTGCCCTCATCATCATCTCCCTCTCCGCCCTCTCATCATCATCTCCCTCTCCGCCCTCTCATCATCCTCTCCGCTCTCTCATCCATCATTTCCCTCTCGACCTCTCATCATCATCATCTCCCTCTCCGCCCTCTCATCATCTCCCTCTCCGCTCTCATCATCATCTCCCTCTCCGCTCTCTCATCATCATTTCCCTCTCCTCCCTCTCCGCCCTCTCATCATCATCCCCCTCCGCCCTCGCTCGCCCATCTTAATCTCGTCTCGTTAAGCCCCGGGCCACGTCTTCCCAGGTGGGCGGAGAGAGAGAGAGAGAGAGAGAGAGAGAGAGAGAGAGAGAGAAGAGAGAGAGAGAGAGAGAGAGAGAGTAAAATCGCTGCTCTCCTCCCGCTCTTTGTGTGTCGGTTCTTCACGCCAACATAGGTATACAAGAGACGATGTTGTTACAGGTAGTGAGGTGCGGTGTGTCTTTCACTTTCCCTCGATCATCTTAATTGTGTCCTGGTGACGTCTTGGTGTTTCTTGAGCTGAGGTGTGTGTGTGGGGTAGGGTGCGTGTGATTGAAGGGTGTGTGGTAGGGTGCGTGTGATTGAAGGACGTGTGTGGTAGGTGCGTGTGATTGAAGGAGGTGTGTGGTAGGGTGCGTATGATTGAAGGACGTGTGTGTAGGGTGCGTGTGATTGAAGGACGTGTGTGGTAGGGTGCGTATTGAAGGACGTGTGGTAGGGTGCGTGTGATTGAAGAGGTGTGGTAGGTGCGTGTGATTGAAGGGGTGTGTGGTAGGGTGCGTATGATTGAAAGGGTGTGGTAGGGTGCGTATGATTGAAGGACGTGTGTGGTAGGGTGTGTGATTGAAGGTGTGTGTGGTAGGGTGCGTATGATTGAAGGACGTGTGTGGTAGGGTGCGTATGATTGAAGGACGTGTGTGGTAGGGTGCATGATTGGAAGGAAGGACGTGTGGTAGGGTGCGTATGATTGAAGGACGTGTGTGGTAGGGTGCGTATGATTGAAGGACCGTGTGGTAGGGTGCGTATGATTGAAGGACGTGTGGTAGGTGCGTGTGATTGAAGGACGTGTGTGGTAAGTGCGTATGATTGAAGGACTATGTGGTAGGGTGCGTATGATTGAAGGACGTGTGTGGTAGGGTGCGTATGATTGAAGGGTGTGTGGTAGGGTGCGTATGATTGAAGAGGTGTGTGGTAGGTGCGTATGATTGAAGGACGTGTGGAGGGTGCGTGTGATTGAAGGACGTGTGTGGTAGGGTGCGTATGATTGAAGGACGTGTGTGGTAGGGTGCGTGTGATTGAAGGACGTGTGGTGGGTGCGTGTGATTGAAGGACGTGTGTGGTAGGGTGCGTATGATTGAAGGACGTGTGTGGTAGGGTGCGTGTGATTGAAGGACGGTGTGGTAGGGTGCGTATGATTGAAGGACGTGTGGTGGGTGCGTATGATTGAAGGACGTGTGGTAGGGTGCGTGTGATTGAAGGACGTGTGTGTATGAAGGAACGAATTTCCATCTAAATTTCATATATTTCTGAAAAGCCGTCTTATGAAATCTTGCTCGAGTCTTTTGAGATGGTGAAAGTTTTCCTCAGAACACACTAAACTCACAGCTCCACACAACACACACACACACACACACACACTTCTATATGTTATGTATGTATGTATGTACAGGGTATGTATGTAAAATTATTATTAGCATTGTTTTGAATATAGCATTAGTGTCGGGTTGAGTTTATTATAATAATTATATATTACCTTTTCATTATATATAACTAGATATACTGTATATCACCGTAAATAATAGAGGGAATAGTGACTCACAATATCATAGGATTAATAACACAATTAATAGAGTTATAAGTAATATTAACTATGATAATGATGGTAATTTTCGGATTCAATTATATTTATATGATTTTTTTTTACATGTATAGATTCTTAGAAAGGAGTTTTATCATTTATTTTTTGGATGTGCGTGCATGAGAGGATAGCATGGCGTCGAGTTGTTGGATGATTGATTGATGGATGGATGGATGGTGTGTGTGTGTGTGTGTGTGTGTGTGTGTGTGTGTGTGTGTGTGTGTGTGTGTGAATCAATATGACTAAATTATATATACAGTCAAGACCTTATTGTTATGGTAGAAATTCTGTTTTGATTTTTGTGATGTTCTTTTGTTTGTTGTGAGTCGTGTAGGTGGTGGTTGTTAGGTGGCTCTGACGTCACAAGTTCCTGCATCAGAATCCGCGATGAAGACGGATTTAGTAACACACTCAAGCCTCGCGTTTATAGAACACCTTTTGATATATGTATTGTCCCTCTGATTATCTTTACAACTTAGATCTTTTTTTATCTTTTATTTGTGTTTTTAACTTTTTCCTTTCAATTTTTGTAAACTGTCTCTCTCTCTCTCTCTCTCTCTCTCTCTCTCTCTCTCTCTCTCTCTCTCTCTCTCTCTCTCTCTCTCTCTCTCTCTCTCTCTCTCTCTCTCTCTCTCTCTCTCTCTCACACTCACTCCCTCTCTCTCTCTCCCCCACAGCGTACTCACCGCCATTGACCACCACCCTGGCTCGGCCGCCCAAACCAGACACGGGCGGCACGGAGCTAACACGCCTACGTGACCTGAACCGACGCTACGTGAACAAGATCGCTCCTAGAGGCTACTGGAACGCCCAGTTTGAAGTGAAGCAACCCACGTTCATGAGGTAGGTGGTGGGTGGAGGGTGGAAGGGAAGGGTGGGGAGGTAATAACAGGTGGAGGGGAAGGGTGTGGAGGGTGGATGTGGGGGGAGTTGGGGAGTTGAGGAAGGTGATTGGATGAGAAGAGGTTGGAGGAGGAGGTGGAGTGGAGGGGTTTCGTGAGGTTGTAGAGAGGGAGGAGGGACGAGGGGAAAGGTAGAGGTTAGTGGAGAGGGATAAGATCAAGGGGAGGTGGTGGGGAGAGGAGAGGTTGTGGGGAGGGGAGAGGTGGGAGGTAGTCGTCAAGTGCCAGCATATCTTTCTAACAACTCAATAATGTGACAAACAAGTTTTTTTTTTATTACAGAGTAAACAAAAAATAAAAACAAATTTTAAATGACTATATTAAATTCTAGCCTTTCTTTTTTGATGTCACTGTATTTACTTAAAGGAGACAACAATAAATTATGATCTTGTAAAGTAATAGTTAATTTATGATAATATTAATCGTCAACAAATAAGTCACACTCACGACACTGTATACATTCTTCACTATGTACAATTGAGTGAATAAGCCGTGTATTGAGCTGTTATTGCTGCTAGTATCCCTGAAAACACATTTTTAACATTCCACGGGTGTTACGTATATACATTTGTAATGATAAAATGATAGATCCTATTTGGATATTATAGAAAATATATATATATCATAGTCTCCCCTCCCTTGTGTACATTTTCTTTATTAAGTGTTTATATTATTTTTGGATGATAAGCGACCCAAACACTGTTCTTTATTTAGGTATTAGAAAATGTGGTCCAGTGTAGAATCTAAGACTCAGAGTTGCTATAAGACCCCGGTGAGTGAAGCACTATAGTTGCCATAAGACCCCTGTGAGTGAAGCACTATAGTTGCCATAAGACCCTGGTGAGTGAAGCACTATAGTTGCCACAAGACCCCGGTGAGTGAAGCACTATAGTTGCCATAAGACCCTGGTGAGTGAAGCACTATAGTTGCCATAAGACCCTGGTGAGTGAAGCACTATAGTTGCTATAAGACCCCTGTGAGTGAAGCACTATAGTTGCCATAAGACCCTGGTGAGTGAAGCACTATAGTTGCCACAAGACCCCGGTGAGTGAAGCACTATAGTTGCCATAAGACCCTGGTGAGTGAAGCACTATAGTTGCCATAAGACCCCGGTGAGTGAAGCACATGAAGTATGAACAACAGTGTGTGGGATGTGTTGTTGACATAACTTTTTGTTCGTTCGCCTGTTGTTGTCTTCTGATGGTCACAATAATTATGTTCTCTTGTGAGTAGAACTTGGACACGCTTGATGGCGCTACACTCTTGACAATATTAACTTATAGATTTAATTGTTCATTTACTGACTGAATGTTCTTCAAGTTCCCTCCTCACGTTCTCTCCGGCTCACGTACAGTACTTCCCCCCACAGGTTCAACTTGACTGTGCCACGGACGGCGCACCTGGCCATCTTCGGGAGGAGGAACGTGGCGCCCACCATCACCCAGTATGACTTTGTCGAGTTCATTAAGAGCGGCCGGCCAGGACGGGCCAAGAGGGAAGCCAAGTGGGTAAGTAGTTGGGGCCAGGACGGGCCAACAGGCAGGCTTAATAGTTCAATAGGCAAATGGCACGTCAATTCGGTTAATGGTTGGCCAGGGCCACAACCAAGAAGCTGGCCACAGATGCAGGCCAAGCTCATTTATCCACAAGTGTACTTAACCCAACCGTACCATCAGTACATTCGACATTTGTACATAAACAAACGTACGTTCGTACATTCACACACGTATACATACAAACATACGGTAGAAGGGGGGAGCATCCGGTGATTGCAATAAATTACACAGTTGTTATTGCGACAAACACTAATCCCGACACTGGCAAATGACGTCCAAATGTTATTAGGGTAATGTTTGTGCTGGGGGTGATTGATGTGGCCTGTCTGGTCCACCTCCCGAACACAAACACAAAAACTGAATTTGGCTGTAATGACAAACTTTGGTATTTGTAGTGTAAACAGATAGATAAATAGATAAATACGTGTATGTATGTATGTGTACGTATAAACACACACACACACACACGTGAAATTTCCATTTATTTGACCATTTCCAGTATTTATCTCATTTATCACAAGAGTTTTTATTGTTACAAATAAATGACTAGAATAAAGGGGGGGGGGGTGAGCTGATCGATCACAACATTAGGATCTGAAACACCGTCTCTCTCCCACAGGATCCCAGAACAGGTACTAGCGAGGCAGGTGACACTCCTGAAGCGGTGACGTCGCCCTCAGACACACTACAGGACGTGATCGAGGTTTACCCTTACCTCCGTGGCCACCACCTCGACCTCGACCACGCTCTCAAGGACGATCTAGATGATCTCCTGAAGACGAAATCAGAGACGGAGGCCAAGAACACACCTGTGAGTAGTTGTGGTGTTGAGGGTCTTGTGTGAGTGTATCTGTAGGAAGTGTCTCGAGTGTATCAAGTAAGAATTCCTTCGGGTGTTGAGAAGAGTGCCTGGTTAGGTTAGATTAGGTTAGGTTAGGTTAGGTTAGATTAGGTTAGGTTAGATTAGGTTAGGTTAGGTTATCTTATAGGACGATTGGAGCTTGGGGATGGTGGGGATGATGGCAGCTGGATAGAACCTCCCCCCTCTCCCCTAATTCTCCCGAAACACCCCCTCCTAACCCCCCAACTCCCCCCTCAACCCCCCCAACTCCCCCCCTCAACCCCTACCTTCTTCCTTTCTAAAAAATTACGTAGGTCAGCGTAAAATAAATATTGGTATTCCCATTTTCTGCTTCACGTTCTTAGAAGCCAACAGAATCCGCTTATGGCTCCCCACTCCTCCGTTTTTTGTTGTGTTGGGGGAGGGAGGCGGGGAATTGAGAGGTGGGGGGTGGGGAAGGGAGGGGGTAGGTGGAGAAAGGTGGGGGAGGGAGAGAACGGAGAAGGAGGGGAGTGGGGATGAGGAGAGGAGGGGAGAGGGGCTTCTGCAGTGAATTGAGTGATTTTTATAATTGGTCAGGTCAATCGTAATCTTCCCTATAACTGAAGAAAATATATTGGTTAGGTTTTGGTTGGGTTAGGTTGTGGTTAGGTTCTGCTTAGGTTAGGTTTGGTTAGATTAGGTAAATGAGAAGAAGATACATTATACGCGATTATAGATGAGCTGCCATTATTGAACTTTGAACAAATTTTGACGTAGAGGAATAGGTTTTTGTCTAGGAGTGAACAAAATGAACACAAGATACAGTGTAAGTTCTAATTTGATAACATTGTAGGTCAAATATCCCAGAACTCATTGTAGGTCAGGTCAAATATCCCAGAACTCATTGTAGATCAGGTCAAATATCCCAGAACTCTTTGTAAGCCAGGTCAAATATCCCAGAACTCATTGTAAGCCAGGTCAAATATCCCAGAACTCATTGTAGGTCAGGTCAAATATCCCCAGAACTCATTGTAGGTCAAGTCAAATATCCCCAGAACTCATTGTACGCCAGGTCAAATATCCCAGAACTCATTGTAGGTCAGGTCAAATATCCCCAGAACTCATTGTAGATCAGGTCAAATATCCCCAGAACTCATTGTGGGTCAAGTCAAATATCCCAGAACTCATTGTAAGCCAGGTCAAATATCCCAGAACTCATTGTAGGTCAGGTCAAATATCCCAGAACTCATTGTAGGTCAAGTCAAATATCCCCAGAACTCATTGTACGCCAGGTCAAATATCCCAGAACTCATTGTAGGTCAGGTCAAATATCCCCAGAACTCATTGTAGATCAGGTCAAATATCCCCAGAACTCATTGTGGGTCAAGTCAAATATCCCCAGAACTCATTGTAAGCCAGGTCAAATATCCCAGAACTCATTGTAGATCAGGTCAAATATCCCAGAACTCATTGTAGGTCAGGTCAAATATCCCAGAACTCGACTAAAAGATCCTATGAGAGCTGCAACAATTAGATCTCTTCTATCTCTCGACAACAATCTTATTCCCAAGTGTGTGGCCTCAAAGACACTTGGCCTGAAAAACACTTGGTCTGGTATACACTTGTTTACGAGACAGAGTTGAGTGTTTGGTAGTAAGTCAAGTCTCAAGGGAGTAGGTTCCATTGTGGCCCTGGATGGCTGTGTAAATTTGAACCTTTTATGATTAAGTTAATTTTTATTCTTGAATGAACGTCTTTTGTGAGTTACGTCTTTTGTGAGTTACGTCTTGAGTGAGTTACGTCTTTTGTGAGTTACGTCTTCAGTGAGTTACGTTTTTTGTGAGTTACGTCTTGAGTGAACGTATGATTCTCTCTAAGGATTTCGTGGCTCAGGAATCACGGCTCCCAGGATTTTGTAGCTCAAGAATTACGGCTCCCAAGATTTTGTAGCTCAGGAATTACGGCTCCCAGGATTTTGTAGCTCAGGAATTACGGCTCCCAGGATTTTGTAGCTCAGGAATCGTGGCTCTTGGGATTTTATAGCTCAGGAATTACGGGTCGGGATTTTGTAGCGCGAGAAATATGCGTGAGCACCGCGGGAATTAATTGAGGAGGAAACTATTCAGAAGGGATGTACCTGGGGGCTTCCGGCTCACCCTCAACTTAAATTAAGTTAAACAGCCCCCCCAGCCCCTCCCCAAACTTTGTTAATACGTCTATGAAGAGTTGAGGCCGCATTCCACCAGCTTATGAAGGTCTTGTGGCCGCGTCGGTTTATTCCTCCTCCTACTCGACCCCCTCCTCTTCGAAGCCTCTCCTCATCCTCCTCCTCCTCCTCGACTCCCTTCTCCTCCTCTTGATCCCTCCTCCTTCTCGACCCACCAACTCTTCTCCTCGACTCTCCTCCTCCTCGACCTCCCTATCCTCATAATCCTCCTTGACCCCCTTCTCCTCACCCTCCTCCTCCCCACTGCAAGATATTAATTACATCACACGGGAAGAATGAGTGGCTGCATAGGAAGCTGTTCGCCTCACCTCCTTCAGCTCGATATTTTGAGTCTAGGAATTCCCGGATCTGTTTCTCCACTCTCGGGGTACAAACTCGGTGGACCCAAGACGCGTTGTATTAACCTGCTGGAGCTCCTGTGGCTGTGTCGCTCTGAAGAAGGCGATGCAAGTATGGACAAGAGGACAGATTCTGCTAGGAATATGGTGGAGTTAATACGAGTTGGATCAATGACGTCAAGCAAGAATGATCTGCAAGTTGTGAGGTGTAAAATGTTCTTTTGTTTTCAATTGAAGGTTTATGTAATAGTGGGAAAGTACCTGTTGTGATGTCGCCTAAAATACCTGTTTAATACTGGGTCAGTGAGCTGTTACGAAGTGTGTGTGATTTGAGGCTAAAGGTCCATGATACAGTATGTTATAGTGAGTGTAGCGACAGTAGGGTGATTTCATCTTAACTTCCTGAGCCGTGACCTACCTGTGAGAAGTTGGGATTTACTGCTGGTCATTCTGAATCATAGGTTTGACTCTCACACCACAACATAACTTCCTTCACCTCCAGGTGACTCTCCCCCTCCAGGTAGACCCTTCTCCTCCAGTTGACCCTCCTCCTCTAAGTGACTCCTCCCAGTGACCCTCCTCCAGGTGACCTCCCTCCTCCAGGTGACCTCCTCCTCCAGGATCCTCCTCCTCCAGGTGATCCTCCCTCCAGGTGACCTCCCTCCTCCAAGTGACCTCCCTCCAGGTGACCCTTCCTCCTCCAGGTGACCTCCTCCTCCAGGTGACCTCCTCCTCCAGGTAACCTCCTCCTCCAGGTGACCTCCTCCTCCAGGTGATCCTCCCTCCTCCAGGTGACCCTCCTCCTCCAAGTGACCTCCCTCCAGGTGACCCTCCCTCCTCCAAGTGACCTCCTCCAGGTGACCCTCCAGGTGACCCCTCCTCCAGGTGACCCTCCTCCAGGTGACCTCCCTCCAGGTGACCCTCCAGGTGACCCTCCTCCAGGTGACCCTCCCCCTCCCAGGTGACCCTCCCTCCTCCAGCCCTCCTCCAGGTGACCCTCCCCCCTCCTCCAGGTGACCCTCTCCCCAGGTGACTCTCCCTCCTGAGATATCTTGTAGCCTCACTCAGTAATTTATAACCTGTTGATACATAAACACCTCCGTATAGACCATCGACTCATATGTTTTGGCTTATCACTCTATTGACGTCATGGTGTTTCTATTATTGGAATTATATTTATCACACAAGACTTAATATGAATATTCCTTTCTTCTTCTTCTTCAGGAATCTTCGACGGGGCCGCAGCAGGAGGAGGAGGAGGAGGTGGTCGAGGAGCCTCTAGCACTGCCGGCACTCTCCAGGCCGCGGCTTGCACATTCGACCACGGGGTGAACGTCAGCCTGGTGGAGTACCTGGACACCGGTATGGGTACCTGGCCATCTACAACGACGGCATTGGGTGGAAGCAGGTACGTCACGGGGGTACAGAGAGGTGAGTATGAGCCAGAGAAGGAGAGGAAGATAGAGATATATTGATGATTAGTTGGAGATAGATTGACACAAAGATAGACAGTGAAGAAGTGGCAGGTCCGAGACAGTGTGTGTTGATTGTGAGTGTGGTAGAGACGGTACCGATGGTGGTGGTGTGAGTGTGGTAGAGACGGTACCGATGGTGGTGATGATGGTGGTGATGATGGTGGTGATGGTGGTGATGGTGTTAGTGGTAGTAGTGGTATGAGTGAGGGCGGCCACATAAGGCTGTTTCCTGGTCACCACCACAGCTGTGAGCTCCGACAGGTGATGGACAGGTATACGTCAGGTGTGAGCCAAATCAAGGTGAAATTAGGGCCTCACAAATTAATTAAAGACAAATATTGACATTTGTGCCAATCTCAAGTCAAAATCGTAAATTAAATCGAGGTTCTTCTTGAGTCTCCGGCCATTGTTGGGTCGAGAACATCCTACAGTGAAAGCCAATATACCAAGATACACCAAGAACTTCCGCCGAGTCTCTTATACACACAATTTATCTTAATTAAATGTCAGGTGGTGGACAGGTGCGCCACTTTTACCCCCTGAATTAGATAAGACGTGTGGTGATAACAGCCAATTAGTCGTAATAGTGATAGGTAACAGGCGTATCAGTCACTGTTCAGGAGGACAGTGTCGGACGGGGGAACTGTCGTCTTGGCAGTGTGTGTGTGTGTGTACAGGTAGATGACTGACAGGTGTTACCACTAATGAGGAAATAGTGTAACGAGTGAGAGAGAGATATATAACACAATAACTTTCCCAAGTAATTATGATTATGGAGGAGGAATTTCTATTTAATAATAATAGTCTTGACTCTAATTAGTAACTTGTTCTAATTCGAGGATGTCTCCACTATCATCATCATCATCATCATCATCATCATCATCATCATCATCATCATCATCATCATCATCATCACCACCACCACCACCACCACCACCACCACCACCACCACCACCACCACAGGTCTCCTTATTAATTGTTATTCTGGTCGTCACAGGTGGAGCTTCATCTAGGGGAGGAACCTGACCTCCAATCAGCGTGTCCCAGCGACTGTACCAACCATGGGTCATGTGTGCTTGGTCGTTGTGAGTGCCTGCAGGGATGGGTCGGCGAGACTGCTCAAATAAGTGTTCTGTAGTGTTCAGTAGTGTTCTGTAGTGTTCTGTAGTGTTCTGTAGTGTTCTATAGTGTTCAGTAGTGTTCTGTAGTGTTCAGTAGTGTTCTTTAGTGTTCTGTAGTCTTCTGTAGTCTTCTGTAGTGTTCTGTATAAGTTCTAACTCTTATGGGGGAAAAATTGGGGGAAGAAAGTGCTAAAAAATAAAATATAGTTTATATTGATGTTTGTAAAAGATTAAAACCTCTATTTAAGGGACTATATAGAGATGAATGTCCGTTATATCGAGGGTTCATTAGATGTGATTACTTGTGTGTATTGTTTCCTAATTACACACACACACACACACACACACACACACACACACACACACACACACACACACAAGAACAGGAACAAAAATAAATAAAATAATAATATTTTCATCGTCCGTAATTCTTATATACTATTTACGTTTACATATACAACTTTTCCTTGTGTTGTTGTTATTCCCAATGTTTATCAGGAAGTGGCTAGTTCCTCATACAGATGGGGAAGAAGGGAGAGAAAGAATAAATACCGTAAATAATTGTGATTAACTCGCTGTCTCCCACCCCTACCCGTCCCCCACCCGATCCCCCACCACCCGACCCCCACCACCGACCCCCACCACCGTCCCCCACCACCCGTCCCCCACCACCCGGCCCCCACCACCACCCGGCCCCCCACCACCACCCGACCCCCACCACCACCCGACCCCCACCACCACCGTCCCCTCACCACCACCCGTCCCCTCCACCACCGTCCCCCCACCACCACCCGTCCCCCTCACCACCACCGTCCCCACCACCCGTCCCCACCACCGTCCCCCCCCACCACCGTCCCCACCGTCCCCCCACCACCACCCGACCCCCACCATCCGACCCCCACCCCACCTGACCCCCACCCCACCCGACCCCCACCACCGACTCCCCGCCCCCCACTCCCCCACCACCCGACCCCCACAACCCGACCCCCACCCCACCCGTCCCACTTACGGATGGACAATTGGACATACACACAGACGCATTATTGTACATCACACCTAACAAAGCGAAGGACGCGAGGAAGAAAGAGAAGGAGGTAGAGGAGAAGGAGATGGAGGAGGAGGATGAGGTGGATGAGGAGATGGGTGAAGAGAAAGAGGTGGATGAGGAGGTGGATGGTGGTGATGTATTGTGGATGTTGTTGTGGTACTTGAACTGTGTCCTTCTTGCCCCAG
>NW_024751662.1:0-17569 GCF_018991925.1 Homarus americanus | reverse complement strand
TTATTTAATGTTAATAAATGGAACAATAGAAGTAGCTAACCACTAATTGCAAAGAAAAAAAGTGAGATGGATTGGGAACGCCAACATATTTGTGCGCATTTAAGGAAACCGCGCCATTTATCTTTTAACCCTTTAGGTGCGTAATTAAATTTCGCGCCGGTTCCTCAAAAGTGTCAATTATCCTGCCAAAAATGAATTTCATATAATCACATTTTCTATATGTTTTTCCTAGAGAACTTTTAGTATATTTTCCAAATCTGGAACAAAAATTCACATATGTGTGCAAATTTTAGAGAAAAAATGACATTTATCCCCAAAAATGCAGGAAATTGGTATAAATCAATGTCTGGTATATGGCAAATAAATTTAATCAATTTGGTTACTAAACAGCAAATTTAGATATGTACTACATATTCAGATAATATCAAACAAAATAGTACAAAAATAAGCTATATTGCATTCAGGAAATACTCCTATACCTCAATACATAATATGTCCGCATGTCGTCTCATTTGGGGAAGTTTTTTCAAGGCCGTGGGATATCCCCGCTTGTCGCATTTAATTAATATAATATTTTGGGCGGGTTTACCCGCATGCCGCATCCAAAGGGTTAAAGAATATGTAAAAAAAATTCATTATTGTTTATTACTGAATATGTATTTGATTGAATTTATCTTTATATATGCGAAATGAACAATACAATTACAGTGGTCCCACGGTTAACGAAATTTCGGTTAACGAACTGCCTCCCATAAGATTCTTAAATTCGGTTAACGAACAAAAATTCGGTTAACGAATTTCTTACGAACCGACCTCAATATGTTTTCACTTGCACTGGCCGGTCAACCAGCTTTAGTATTAGTCCGCCAATACATTGATCGGTTCTAGGGCTTAAATTCCTTACTATTTTAGTAAATATCAAGAAGTTTATACTATTCAATAATTTTAAAAGTTTAATATTCAATTTTTTTGTCATTTTAACAATTATTGAACATAATTGAAGGTAAAGTGACTAGCTTAATGCACGGCAACCAGACTCTTAACACAGCAAACAGGCGTTAGTCTCACTCTGTTTTTACTGGAGGTAACATCTTGCTTGAGACTCTTCAACTAAATGCTTTTTTTCTGTGTTTCCAAGCAAATTATTGGTCATTTTGAAATATATTTTACATATTGACAATATATAATGCAAAGCAGTGTTGATTTAAAGAAAATAATCTTGAAATACACCAAGAGAACTAAAATTTTATGGGTGAAATGGTGCCATGGGGTGACTTCTCTTCCACCCCAATGCCTTCTCTTCTTCCTTCTCCTCCACCCCCATTCTAATTCCCATCATCATCCAGGAGCCTTCTACATACACACCTCAAAGTAAGTGAACTTTTCTACCATTTTTGTTGAATTTA
Source organism: Homarus americanus (assembly GCF_018991925.1). Lineage (NCBI taxonomy): Eukaryota > Metazoa > Arthropoda > Malacostraca > Decapoda > Nephropidae > Homarus > Homarus americanus. The sequence continues at coordinate 16,163 of NW_024751662.1, read as the reverse complement.
GGCAATTTTCGGTGAGCTGGAACCAATTACCCAAAAACCCATTGAAACAATGGTTTCGGTTAACGAACAACCTGCTGGAACGGATTGTGTTCGTTAACCGAGGGACCACTGTAATTAATAATACGTAGAATATTAAAACACACAAGAGGATAAGAGACGGCATTGTTGTCAGTGTTTACACCCATAATGTCAGTTATCCAACTGAAACTGAAGAAAATAAGACCCTGGTTGTTGTTAAAGCAGCAAAATTAATGTAAAAATATGTATGTATTAATTAATATTATTTAATGTACACTCGCAACAAAAAGTATCGGTGCATACTGTAGTGTGAGCAATTTGAGACCAGTGACGATAGGTATTGGGAAAGGCGACTTGTTCCAGCCGTATGTTGGCAGCCCTGTAATCCTGCTGAGCTGCGACCGTTGATGTATGGAGATATATTTCGTCAGTCTCATTCCACACGTTTCGAATCTCACAAATATCAATATAGAAGCACCCACATATTGATCCGTTTCATAATGTCATTGTATACTGAACATTGTGTAATCTAAATGTAATACTTTACGGGCCCTTTGATAATACTTTCCGGTAGGTAGTGGCTTATTTACCAATAGTTCAACCCCCCCATAATCAGCTGTGTCACGTTACTGCCATGTTATCACCCATATTATTGAGAAACATCTGATATTGGGTCCTGTGTGTGAAATACTGTATATAGGAAGTGAAATGAATGACATGGGAATATCTTTTATTATGTTAGTACTCGGTGTAACCACCACCGGCTTCTATGATGGCATTCAACCTGCGGGGCATTGATGCTACATTTGGGGTACCGGTCTTATACAGCAAATAGAGCTCCAAAGCTACTTTTTAAATGGAAATTTGGGGGGCCGTCTTATGCTCCCCACCGCTTATAGGGATATATATATACACAGTAGTACCCTGCTTAACGCGGTCAATAAAACCCACAGGGTACCGTGTTAAGAGAAAACCGCGCTAAGTAAACAACAGAACATATGGGAATAATTCCAATAGAAACTGGCCCAACCCCCAAACTCCACTTTTTCCAACACAATACCTATGTTCTAGTAAAAATAACATCTTAATTTTATGATGGTACATGCACACAATTAATACTTAAGAGAAATAGAGAAATACAGTCGCCAAGTTAATGTCCATTCAAATAATGGACTCAACTCCCTCCCCCTCTTCTCAAACTACACAGCTGGCTCTTCCCTCTGAGAAATTTTGGGGGGAAACCACTAAATTTTAATAAATAATACCTCAAACTAAAGGTAGGATAATACAATTGACATTGCTGGATTCCTTGTAAGACCAGGAATATTTTGAATATAAATGTCATATATTTTGCACAAAAGATAACATATCTACTCAGAGTAAACATTATATCTAAAATTTGTATGTCTAATGCAAAATCTATGATGTTTATATTCAAAATGATCACCAAATTGTAAGAATTCCAGCAATATAAATTATATTCTGGCCGGGTAATTTGTATGAATTTTAGGAGCTAAAAAAAATATCTTCAGTTAATAATAAAAAAAAAATATTCTTCTTATGGTAACAGATGGTCGGTCAGTCGGTCCCTCCCCCCCACCCCCCACCAACCCTCCCCACCAGATGTGTGGGAAAACCAGAATATTTACCTTTTTAGTAATAAATAATACCTCAAACTAAAGTTAGGATAAAATAATTGACATTGCTGGATTCCTTGTAAGACCAGGAATATTTTGAATACAAATGTCATATATTTTGCACAAAAAATAACATATTTACTCATAGTAAACATTATACCTAAAATTTGTATGTCTAATGCAAAATCTATGATGTTTATATTCAAAATGATCATCATATTGTAAGAATTCCAGCAATGTAAATTATATTCTGGCCGGGTAATTTGTATGAAGTTTATGAGTTAAAAGAGGCAGGCAGGCAGGCAGGCAGGGTGGCGGGTGGGGCGAATCTAAAAGTAGCGACTCGAGCCGGACACTCTCCGCGTATATGTGGAAAAAACCCGCGTTAAGTGAGAGTTCGGCTCTGGCGAGGCACAGCGTATACGTGAAATCGCGCTAAGCGAAACCATGTTAAGCGGGGTATTACTGTATATATACATATACAGTGACCCCTCTGTTAACGAACTCAATCCGTTCCAGAAGGTCGTTCCTTAACCGAAAAGTTCGTTAACCGAAACCATTGTTTCAATGGGTTTTTGGGTAATTGGTTCCAGCTCACCGAAAATTTCCTAAATTCAACAAAAATGGTAGAAAAGTTCACTTACTTTGAGGTGTGTATGTAGAAGGCTCCTGGATGATGATGATGATGATGATGATGATGATGGGATGGGGGTGAATGGGGTGGAGAAGAGAAGGCATTGGGGTGGAAGAGAAGTCACCCCATGGCACCATTTCACCCATAAAATTTTAGCTCTCTTGGTGTAATTCAAGATTATTTTCTTTAAATCAACACTGCACTGCATTATATATTGTCAATATGTAAAATATATTTCAAAATGACCAATAATTTGCTTGGAAACACAGAAAAAAAGCATTTAGTTGAAGAGAGTCTCAAGCAAGATGTTACCTCCAGTGAAAACAGAGAGAGACTAACGCCTGTTTGCTGTGTTAAGAGGCTGGATGCCGCGCATTAAACTAGTCACTTTACCTTCAATTATGTTCAATAATTGTTAAAATGACTAAAAAATTTAATATTAAACTTTTAAAATTATTGAAGAGTATAAACTTCTTGATATTTACTAAAATAGTAAGTAATTTAAGCCCTAGAAACGATTAATGTATTGGCGGACTGATACTAAAGCTGGTTGCCCGGTCAGTGCAAGCCGAAAACATGTTGAGGTCGGTTCGTAAGAACTTCGTTAACCGAAATGAAGACCCTTATGGAAGGCATTCGTTAATCGAAATTACGTTAACCGAGGTGTTCGTTAAACGAGGGGTCACTGTATTTGTAATTTGAAACCCATTCCCCAAATATGTAACTGTATATTTTTAGCCTTCTGGCTGCCAAGCTCTTTCAATAAACCTTTAATTATTATTATTATTATTACTGAATTGGCAGACTAACCCAACAGCTGATGCTCACAACAAAGCGTGTTGGTCGTAAGGATTTCGTTAATCAAAGTTTTGTTCGTTAACCGAATTGAAGATCCTTATAGAAGGTAATTCGTTAACCGAAATTTCGTTAATCGAACCGTTCGTTAACCGAGGGACCACTGTACTACAAAAAACAATGTTTTATTTATTCTAGGAGATGGGCTGAGGTGCATCTGGGTAGAATGTCAGTCTTTTTAGTATTTTGTGTTTCTCTAAAGTACCAAACTAAATTATTTCATAAAAACAACACTTCGATTTAGTGCGAATTCGGTTTATAGCGACCTCTCTTGGAATGTATCTCGTGTTATATCGACGTTCTATTGTGTATACATATATACAGGGCTGGATTAACCATTCACCAAAATAAGCACGTGCTAAGGGCACCAAAAGAAGGGGGCACCACTACAACTTTGTCTACTTCAAGCTCAGAACATCATGATGACGTTGATGTGTCACAGGTTGGTTCAACGGGCACAAGTATCACTACTGAACTCACTTTGCCTGTAAATTCTCTTGATATCTCTACTGCAAATGTTGATGACAGTTGCTCTACAAGACAATCTGAAGTAAAAATAACTGTTTCTAATGAAAATCTATTGGACCATGGTGAAATGATTCAGTCCGCAAAAGATGAAGTGAATAAAGCAAAAGAACCAGGGTTGTGGCTCGATTTCTCTGCTGATGATGCGGCTTATTGGACTGCTTGTGGACCCAGTGACTGTCAACACCACAATGGGCCATTTGACAAATCTTACCGAAGTTTCAATAGTGGCAAACCAGCAAGATACTGTTCACAAAAACTTTTCTTTGGGGTAAAAGCCAATGGCGAGCAATACAAGAGAGAGTGGTTATTATATTCACCATCAACTGGGTCAGTTTACTGTATTGTTTGTAAACTTTTTCCTCCTAAATGTTCCTCGAATTTTGTTAAAAGAGAAGGGTTCAGTGACTGGCAAAATAATATTGTAATTGATAATCATGAAAGAAGCACTGCTCATCGAGACTCTATGCTAACTTACTTAACTCGCAGACAAGGTTTAGGCTTGGGACAGCAGTAGGAAAAGCACATTAAAGAAGAGTGCCATTACTGGGAACATGTCTTGATGCGTGTAAAACCGTTATTTGTATGTTAGCTGAACGTAACTTGGCTTTTCGAGGAAGAGATGAAAGATTTGGTTCACTGCAGAATGGAAATTTTTTAGGGCTGCTAGAGATCATAATTAAGTTTGATCCATTTTTAGCAGGTCACATTTATTAGCAGGTCACATTTATTAGCAGGTCACATTTATGAGCAGGTCACATTTATTAGCAGGTCATATATTAGCAGGTCACATATATTAGCAGGTCACATTTATGAGCAGGTCACATTTATTAGCAGGTCACATATATTAGCAGGTCACATTTATGAGCAGGTCACATTTATTAGCAGGTCACATTTATGCAGGTCACATATATTAGCAGGTCACATTTATGAGCAGGTCACATTTATGAGCAGGTCACATTTACAAATATGGAAATTCAGGAAAAATCCTTCTTATCTGTCCAAAACCACTTGTGAGGAAGTTACTGAACTAATGGCTCAAAAGGTTCACGCGTTCATTGTTGACCAAGTGACTTTTTCTGGTTATTTTAGCTTGTCAGTTATTTCGACCCCAGATCTATCACATATAGATCAGTTAAGTGTTGTATACGATGGACAACCTTTTGGCTTTTTAACATTTCTAGAACTAGGAAGCATACTGGTGAGGAAATGGCAAACCGGGTGTTGCAATACTTCGTCATGTTTGCAAACTAAATTTTTCAAAATGTAGGGGTCAGGCCCTACACAAGCGCTGCTAACATGTCTGGGCGTTATGGGGGGCTTGGCAAAAATTTTCGAAGAAAATAAGTTTGCCATATATGTGCTGTGTGCAGCCCATTCACTAAATGTGGTAGGCCGAAGTGCTGGTGACTGCTGTCAAGTGGCAGTTAATTTTTTCTCAACAGTACAGTTGCTCTATACTAAAATTTTTGGCCTCAGCCGCCGGTGGAAAATTCGTAAGATTAGTCTTGGAAATGAAAGCGTGTTAAAATCCGTTTCGATACCAGGCGGAGGCACATGATGTGGCAACAGCAGCAATTCTTAAGTCTTTCTTTAAGATTTTGGAAGCTTTAGAAAGTCTAGCAGAAGATGAATCACAAAAGGAGACACTAGAAGAGGCAGACAATATTGTAAAACAAGATGCAAGAGCTAGAATTGGTCTTAATGTTGATCATATAGGATGAGATTTTTGCAAAAGTTTCATAGAGCAAGTAAAGTTCTACAAAGTGAGGACATGAACTTGAAAACACGTACAGATCTGTATGCGTCATTGACCGACCGACTCTGCATTTCTGAGACGACTTTGAAAGATTTAGATCGCTGTCATGAGGAAATCCTACGGAAGTAGATTATAATACGGTGCAAACTTCGCGTGTCGGAAAGAAGGTACCGATGGCGGAGATGCATTAGAAGTAAATCTGAACCCGGAGATAAATTTCGTATTGCCTTTTACACAATTTTTGACAAACTGACCCAGATGAGAAGAAGAGAAGTGTACACAGAAATAGCAGACAGATATTCTTTTCTAAGTGAAGTACCAAATGTTGTATCATCATCTACTGAAACTAAGAGGTATGTTCAGTGTTCTCAAAGGGCTAATTGATGCTTACCCAGAGGACTTGGACATTAATTTATCTACCGAGCTTCAGCAGTTTCACTCATATGTGCACCATAAGTTAGGATTACCTTAAAACTGTAAAAACCGGATTCAGTCCGCAGCTGAACTTTATAAAATAATTTTAGAAGACAAACTTGAATGTGCTTTTCCAGATGTAGAAATTGCATTTTGTATATTTTTAACATTTATGCTCACAAATTGCATAGCTGGCGTTCGTTTTCTCAGCTGAAGCATATTAAAACAAGAACAACTATGTGACAAAAGAGGTTGGATGCCTTGTCTCTGCTAAGCATAGAAGCCGAATTATTCACGGCAGATTAGTTTTGAGGACTTGATCAAAGACTTTGCAATTAAAAAGTAGGAGAAAAATTTTTGAAGTATAAGTAAATTTATATAAGTATTATAAGGGAATTTTAATCAAAGTTACAGTACAGCAATATGTTAAAATTTTTTACTGTATTTGAAATTCTCTCTTATAACAATTTATTAAAAAAATAAATAAAAGCGTTGACAATTTGCATTTTATCTGTTTCCCTGGATCCTGGTTATAAGTTGATAATTTGCTTATATTGCTTACTGGTACTTAGTGTAAAATAAATAAAACCGCTTATATTTAAAACAACTGTAGGATCTGGCTTGTGGGAGGATGGCCTGGAAGAAACCTGAATGTTTTATCTCATATTTCAACATCAGTATTCATTGAGTCTTAATCATGGTCTTAATTATCTTGTCAGTTAAGCAATGTGAGGGCCGAGGGACACCACTGTTGGGCCTTGCTTAGGGTATCAATTGGCCTTAATCCAACCATATATATATATATATATATATATATATATATATATATATATATATATATATATATATATATATATATATATATATATATATATATATATATATATATATATATATATATATATATATATATATATATATATATATATATATATATATATATATATATATATATATATATATATAATATATATATATATATATAATATATATATATACAGTATAGTCTGGGTTTTACCTGGTCAATTAAACCCATGTAGGTCATTATAATGCGGCTTGGCGTAAATAAAATAACAGAACATATGAGATTAATTGAAATAGAGACTGGGCGACCCCCGGACTAGTACCTTTTTCTGACACAATACCTACATTGTCGTAAAAAATAACATCTTAATTTTATGATGGTATGCACACACAATTAATATTTAAGAGAAATATCAATAATATTAGGTTTTAACACTTACGTTAATAGAAGAGATGGCTGGGCACAGGGGATGGGGGGTTGGTTCGAGGCAGAGGGCACATTATTGGCCCTTACCTGTATCACTTGTATCAATTGTATCACTATCCACCACAGAGGCTTGCAGGGCCTCTTTGTCAAACCCTGAAAGTCCATATCCTCACTATCACTGACTTGGGCGGCTGGTGGGTGGCTGGTGAAAGAACTCGGTAATGTGTTGTTGACTGGGCAGGCAAGGTTAAATAGACCAATCTGGCAGCGGAGGGTGCGTGGGTGGTAAGGATATGTGGTAGGGTTTCCTGTTTTGGGGTTTCTTAGCATTCGGATTCTGGGACAAACCAGGATATTTCCGGGATCCGGATTTCCGCATCAGGTGATATCTATGCGAACTAATGCTATATGCTAACCTACATACTTCATTAGTGTAGTATCTGTAGATTATTTGATAGGCAATTGATTTGATAAATTATATATTACACTGAAGCAAAGTTCTCTTTATTAACTTGCATACTGGTGTAAAAATAGGTACATAATATGATTAAACAGGCAAAATTTTAATTAATCTCATTCCGTTAGACATAAAAGAAACTCAGACATTTGGAATGACATTCAAAGTTAGCTATTATAAAAATAAGAATTCTATATTTAATGCCAATTGGAAGCCACATTTTACAAAAACCTAAAGCAAACACTTGAATGACCTGTGAAAATAATAGCATAAAATCATTTGTGCACACAAGCCACACAGTCATGCCCACATCAAAAGTTGTTCATGAAATAACTCCTCAAGAAGCACAAACAGTCAATACTGCAGTCAGTGAGCCTTGTTCTTAGTTTTGTAATAAATAGGCCAGCAGCTGAAAATGCCCTTTCGGTTTCAACTGAAGTTGGTGGTACTGAGATGAGGGCCTGGAATAGTTTCTCTAAATTATGTGTTCTCTCTCCTGTTGCCTCAAACACATCGAACTCTTTCCTAATGTGTTTACATTCATACACCTTTCTTCTTTTACTCTGAACCTGTTCTATTGCTGCCTTGAGCTTACCTGTGAGTGTCACTTGTTCTTCTACAGATATTTCCATATTATCCTTAGCTGGTGGCTGCCAATTTGGTAATTCCTCCTCATTACTTACTTTAAACATTCTTGATAACATCTTTTAATTCTCTTTAGCTGCCTCCACGAGGGTAGACTTGACTGCCAATGCTGGCAGTCCTCCCTCTAATTATTATATTGCTTTCACAATGCAGATATTTCATAAGGCCTACAAGAACCTTATTCCTCCTTTCATTTATTCTTCTATATAGGAATTTTCAGTTTCACCGAAAATGGAGAATTCTGCTCATTCAGTCCATTTAATATGAATGAAAATACACCCTCGGTAATAAGAAGAGTTGTACCTCTGCTTCCCAACCTTTCAGTCCCTAGTTTCACTGGTTGCAGTGCTGTTACTAAGGCATTCAGGACTGCAAATTCCTGTTTGTAATGTTCATGTCAATATTACAGTCAATCATAGCTTTAGCAATTGAGCTTTTTATCTTAAGAAATTGCTCCAACATGTCTAGCAAGCTGTTCCACCTTGTTGGAGCTGGGTAAGGGTTTCATTTCCAAGCTATCTAACTTATCATCTGTTTTCTTGTACAGAACATCACAGACAGCTAAGTGTATTGCATGAGCATAACACATATGATGATTTGCCTCGATCAGTTTGCCAAATTTAATCACGACACTAGCTCCATCAGTTACGCTACTACATCTCTTTCTAAGTCTATATGAAACTTCGGCTAACTTATTCACAACTACCTCAACTGCAGCCTTTGCTGGCAGTGAACCCACGATTTTCACCATTCCTAAATTCCAAAGGCCTCACCGGCATGTAAGTTGATGTTCAAGTAACGCTTGTTTTTCATTGAATTATACTCAAGAGATAATCCAAACTTGACCCCAGCATTTTTTCTTTTATTAATGTCAGATACCATGTTTTCTTTTGCAACATTATACTGCTTGTGCAAGATCCATAACAAGAAAAGGACTTTGAGGCAACTTGTATCCCTTTTCAAGCACTGATTTTCTTATGAACTCACTCTTTGTGATGGCATTTATGGAGATTCCATCTACTGCTGCCGACTTACCAATGATTTCCTCCCTGGTCTCCTTTTTCATAAATTCAGTTATCTTTTGTTGCATAGGCTTTCTCTACATCACTCATATCAGTGCACTCTTTGTCTGCAGGACGTTTAAGTTCAACTATATCAATCGAATGTTTGCTTCTTAAATGACGGATCATACAACTGGTGGACCATACCCTGCACTTTATCACTGAATTGCACTTTCTATATTTTGATGATTCCTCAGTTTTCAGTCAATCAAAATATTGCCATGCATATGACTCGCTATTCCATGATGACTCGGCCATAGTTTCGTAAAATAACCTGAAAAAATAAGCCTACAAGTATGCACTATATGTTAATTTATCATATCAGTCGCATGTCGTACTCCGTATCATACAAGCCAAGATACATTATATCATGGCTTGCATTTTGGCATCATATACAGACAGATTACTCGACAGTCAACACACCTCTGTACTCTGCAGGAGATCAACAGACTAGGGCCAGTACCCAAGCAAGACGTGGTGAAGGCCAGAAGTGCACAGGAACGGTACCGTACATTTCACTTCTGTCGGACTCGCTCTTTCTTGCATTTTTGTATTTTACATAGTGCAAATCAGAGATAAGGAATAACAATAAGAATCCGGATTTGAACCAAATTTCCGGGAAAAAACATAACCACTTACACCCGGGAAGGCCCTCATTACTATGTATTAAATGTAACAGTGCCATGATTTTAGAGTAAGGGTCCGCCAAGGATCCAGTGTTCCCGCCAAGCTGATAGGGCTCTGGATATGCCTGAAGCATGAGCCAATCACAGTGACCATTGAGTGTGATGTCATAGGCATGACTGTGTGCTGATTGGCTGGATGCTAGAATGTAGTGCCCAGCTCAATTTTCAAAGTCAGAGTCTGGTTAGAGGTGGTGAAGTGTAAATGTGTGTGATTGGCAGGTTTCAACACATATAAGTAAGTACACTTAAAGTTTTATTCATTTCACAAAAAGTATGGTGATTCATGTGACCCACGTTTAACTAGCTAGGAAAATATGTTTATTGTTTTGAAGTGTAATTGTTAATCTTAAAAAATTGTTCAATAAACAAAGAACTGTTAAAGAGTGTTATACCCTCTTTTGTTATGCAGTGACCATTAGTAATAACATAACTGTCCCTTAGTGTCTCAGTGTATTGCAGGTTATCCACATTCCCAGTTATCCCTCTTCCTTAGTCCCCCTTTGGGTGAGGGTGGCTGCCAACCACAAACTGGCTGCCCCTTTCAACCACAGGTCCACCTCCTCTCACACTCCCTCCTCACCTCCCCCTCATGAGTAGAGAACAAAGAAAGTAAGTTTAAGAAGAAAAGAAAATAGAATTAAGAGAAATAAGAAATAAAATAAAAGGTAATAATATCTCATGTTACACAAATTGTTATAGTTAGGTAGTAAATCACAGTACTGTGAGATGGGAGCCATATAAGAAGTCTCTACCTCTCATGTAAATGGATTAGGCTAGTTGTCTCAGAGATTGTAGTCATTTTCACCCTATTTAATGTAACCTACTTTGCAACAAAATATAAATTTTTGAACTTACTTTATTTTACTGCACTTCCTTAGATGTTGGTCAGATCGCTGCAGCCCCATATCCTCAGCATTGAAACCGGTTGCTATCCACATACAGGTACATGCTTGCTTTTTAAACCAACAATCTTTCCACTTGTGTTTTATTCTGCAGAACCTTTTCCCAAATTAAATGCTTAAAAACTCCCATTCTCTGTGAGGTATAGGACTTGTCCTTGCTGAATGAGAGGAAAAGGTTCATGTTGAGAGTACAGCAGTCTTGATTTTAGCGCCAGGATTTATAATGTAAACAAACGCACCTCTGGCATACCAACCAAGTGAATAAGACAACCCATAATGCATCAGCAAAGTGTACAGGATTACCAACCCTACCCAACTTGGTCCCACATGGAGGAGGGGGGAAGATGTTCGAGCAATTAAAACTATCGCTTAAAAAGAACAACTCCTTCAAGAAGGTTTTGTCGAGAGGAAGATGTTTAAAACTCCAGCGGTTACACATGTCCTGTACACAGTCTCTCTATGTAGATCCACAATGGAAATGTGAACAAGATAAATCTTGATAAAACCACACAGGAAAAGGGAACACTGGAGCACCTTAGCTTTTGTATTCAAGACTTCTTCAGAGGCAACTGAATTTGTAAAAGTTGTGGGAAAACCATTACAATTATCACAACCTGTACTACAGTGACCGAAATAAGATTGGGCCCCCAAGAATTTGTGGGTATTGTGTAACATAAACATACAGTTTATGAAAAAAAACAAAGATTGTATATGAACTTTTATTAGCACTTTGTCAAATTCCCAGTGCCCAGCCATCTCTTCTACTAACGTAAGTGTTAAAAACCTAATATTGATATTTCTCTTAAATATTATGTGTACACCATCATAAAATTAAGATGTTATTTTAACTACAAAGTACAGTGAACCTCGCTTACGCTGGTTCACTTATGCTTTCACATTTACGCTGCACCTTGCCAGAACCAGAATTCCCATTTTACGCTGCATCTACTCATAAACGTGGGAAGTATAATTTTTCTATTTAGCTCATAAAATTCATACAAATTATCCGGCCAGAATATAATTTACATTGCTGAATTCTTACAATTTGATGATCATTTTGAATATGAACATCATAGATTTTGCATTAGACATACAAATTTTAGATCTCATGACTTTAAGTATTTTGTTTACTCTGCATAAATATGTTATCTTTTGTGCAAAATATATGACATATATATTCAAAATATTCCTGGTCTTACAAGGAATCCAGCAATGTCAATTATATTATCCTAACTTTAGTTTGAGGTATTATTTATTACTATACCTTAAAATCTAGTGGTTTTCCCAAACATTTCTCAGAGAGGGAATAGCCAGGAGTGTGAGAAGAGGGGGAGGAGTTGAGTCCATTATTTGAGGACATTAACTTGACGACTGTATTTCTATTTCTCTTAAGTATTAATTGTGTGCATGTACCATCATAAAATTAAGATGTTATTTTTACTAAAGATAGGTATTGTGTCGGAAAAAGTGGAGTTTGGGGTCAGCCGTCTCTATTTCATTTAATCCCATATGTTGTTCACTTTACGCTGTTTCGGGGCCTCTGTGGGTCCAATTGACCACGAAGTGAGGGTTCACTGTATGTATGTGTTGAAAAGGGTAGTCAGTCGGCCAGACTCTTTTTCAATTAATCCCATATGTTCTGTTATTTTATTTACGCCAGACGCTTTATACGCTGACCTCCACGAAGTTTAATTAACCGCAGAAACCAGACTATACTGTATAAACATTACAGTCAACCCCGCTTACGCGGACCCACTTTACGTTTCCACATTTACGCTGGGTACCCTGCCAACACGGAATGCTCCTTCCGCTGTGTGTGCCCTTTACGCAGAGAGCGGCGCAGGGTGCGCACAAGGTCGCCCAGTCATCAAAACATAACCGAAGTTCTATACCCGCCACCCACCACAGCCGGCCCAAGTCAGTGATAGTGAGGATATGGACTTATATGGACTTTGAGGGGTTTGACAAAGGCCCTGCAAGCCTCTGTGGTGGAGAGTGATCAAGTGATACAGGTGAGGCCAATAATCTGCACTTGCCTCGAACCAACCCCCATCCCCTGTGCCCAGCCATCTTTTCGACTAATGTAAGTGTTAAAAACCTAATATTAGTGATATTTTAATTATTAATTGTGTGTGCATACCATCATAAAATTAAGAAGCACGACAGTCTGAAAAAGTGGAGTTTGGGGTCAGACCGGTCTCTATTTCAATTAATCCCATATGTTATGTTGTTCACTTTACGCTGCTTTTCTCACTTTACGAAGGTGGGTTGAATTAACCGTAAAGTGAGGGTTCACTGTATATATTTTGCACAAGAGATAAAAATGAATCACCTGTATCACATTACAGTAGTGATTTAAGAGTAAGAGTGTTTATGTACATATATATATATACAGTATAGTGATTTAAGGGAATTTTAGAGTGTTTCTGACTTAATGCTTTTTGGCTTTACTTTGTATATACTTTTCAAGAGTTGGAACCAATACCCAATATCCCATTGAAATAATGGATTCGGTTAACTAATGACTCTGGGAACTAATTGTGTTCGTTAACTGAGGGACCACTGTATATACAGGTAGTTCCGACTTATGACTGCTTGGACTTACATCCATCGGTACTACGACCTGCTCTGACCTTTAACCGCCGGGACTTACGACGCTGCAGTTGTGACCAAAATTTAATTTTTTTCAAATGACGCTCAGACCGAAAACGTTTCAGTTAATGTAGTCCTGTACAATTAGAAAATTATGGGGCCCCATGTGCATTCAGCTGACTACATTAAAGGTAAGTGCTCAGTCACACTTGATCCATTCCTCACTATTTATTACTTTTACTGTACAGTATTTCATTGTAGATATTTATTTTGTTTTTATCTATGTCGGACTTCGACCTGGATTTATCCCTATCCCCGTTCGTAGAGCACCTATATACACATTTAATATACTAATTCACAATATTTTAAAAGCAAATTACCCGATAAGTAAAAATATTATTAGCACATTTTAATAAAATGATTATTTCTTCAGTCATCATGTATTAAAAACCTTCAAATCCACATCATCAACATCTGACATCATAAGTTCTTCAAGTACATCCTGAGATACATTTAGGCTGCTTCATCATAAGGATCAAACTCCAAATCAGATGACGCGGGCTGCTTCTGTTTCATCCTCGTCCTCCCACAACATATCATCCTCCATACCATCCATTGAATTAGATATTCCACACTTTTAAAAAGACTTGATGACTGTTTCACATTAATATCACCCATGCCTTGATAACAAACTCACACAGTACATCCAGTTCTGGAGCAAGCATATTCCCACCTTTCAATGAGACTTTTTGCTGCTGATCATCCACTCGTTCCATTGTTCACAAACGCGTCCTGAATGGTTTGTTTAGACAAACATCAAGTGGTTGTACAACTGAAGTTAATCCACCAGAATAACTGCAATGTCACTGTTGTTCCTCATGCTGGTTTTTGTTCCTCTGTTAAATGATTCCTGCGAACATATCCCATACTAAGAGGCTACGCTTGTTTTTGAAAGCCACCAGGTCGCCTACACCATATATGATCAATCCATAACTTTATTCCTGTTCGTCCATCCACCCTTTTCGTTGGCGGAACAAAAACTCCAGCCGGGAACTTGATTTTGGCATTGTTTTCCTCTTGAAAATTATCATTGGGTTCAGCTTGGTTCCGTCTGCCATGCATGAAAGTGCAACTGTAAATTGTGTCTGTTCATGTCCTGTTGTATCAACAGTATGATTACCGACCATATTGAAGTTCAAAGGCTTTCATCCATGTCTCGATGTTGCTTAATGGGAACCGTGTTCCTTACGTTGTTGTATTACGGGCGTTGGAAATTAGTAATTTTACAGTCAAGATCTGCTGGTAATTTTTGCGATATTTTTGTTTTCTTCCTCAGAACTAGATCATATCTTTCCATAAACGGCTACACCATGAAGCAGTGCCTTTGAAGTCTTTGCTGTGCTCTTTGTTTGCTTTAGCCCACTTAAGTGCCCAAAACGATTTTGTTTCGATACAGAGTATCCATTTTGACGCTGCTCATGGACCATGTCTACTGTATGCTTCTAGATTCGCCAGTGTGCAGTGCCTCTTCTCATTGCACGTTTATTCATGGGTATACCCTTAGCAAGTGTTCCTTTGATCTCCATTCGCACCATCTTCTTAGTTACACTCAGATTCTCTTGCAGCAGCACAATTGTTGTGTGACTTGGTATATGCTACCACTTTCAGCTTAAAACACATTCTCTTCTTAGCATTTGGAGCCACGATGGGGTCGAAGTCGCTGTTTCATATCCGTCAGAAGAGGCTTACGTGCAGGGCATTGACTAGGAGCTGCAACCTTTTTTGTAGGCGGTGTTGAATTGTGCGTTAGAGGCCTCAGCATGCAGGCATGGATGGCTTTTTTAGCGAGCTGCTGTAATCCCGTCCTAAGTACTTCGCTGCAGTAAGTTATTGTGCCCAGTAGTCTTCGTGGGCTACCAGATGTTTTGTAAGGGATAACGTTGAGGCAGCCCACAGGCAGTCACCAAGTGTTTAATGGTGATTTTCCCTGCCAGTACGCTATAAATTTCACTCGATGGTACATTATCCAGCTTCCACGCCAAAATATGGGCCTTTTCTTCATCTGGAAGGCCTAGGACCCATACTTCTGCAATAGATAAGAAATAAAACCTTTTAAATAACTCCAAACTAAAATTCAAAGGCACAATGCTCCAGCATCAAACATATAAGTCCTCCTCTGATGACTTCATAAAATACCATGCCATGTGGTAGGTACTGTCCCAGAGAGTTGTCAGATGTCACCGTTGTGATTGGGTAGGCAGTGGTTGGAAACGGAATAAATTGAACCCAGTAGTTCATTGAAAAGTCAAGTGAGGGGCCTAGTTCTTTTTGTGGACACCAAGTTAATTACAGTAAAGCCCTCAATAACGCCGTAATGTCCCCAATATTGCAGAGTAAGGTGAATCATCCTATCGAATCATTAATTACCATTAAAATAAAGCAATAATAATGAGATGCTCCCCAGTGTGAGCTTTCATATCTTTTTGTGGCTTTTACCATCTTTTCCCCAAAACAATACAATTAATGAAAATTGCAAACTATATTCTTTAAATAATGTTTCGAATGCACCTATACAATATAATGAATAATAATATGGTCACACAAGAGGAGATGGGACGCCATTGTTTTCAGTAGTGTTTACAGCCGAGTCTGGGATGATAGTTCTACACGAGAAAATTAAGAAAATAAGACCCTGGTTGTAGCTTTAGTAAAATTATAAAAAAATTAATAAATATGTTTTAAGTAAT
>NW_024751661.1:0-16316 GCF_018991925.1 Homarus americanus | reverse complement strand
CGCCTCCACCTGTCCTCCCCCGCCTCCACCTGTCCTCCCCGCCTACACATGCCCTCCCCTGCCTCCACCTGTCCTCCCCGCCTCCACCTGTCCTCTCTCTCTCCCATTTGTCCTCCCTCCTCCTCACTCTCTCCCCTTCCCCTCCCTCTTCTTTCATCCTTCCCTCCCTAACACTTCCCATAACAACTGTGCATGTTCAACAGTGATGTAACAATGACATGAAAATCTACTTCACTCATGCATAAGAAAACAAATTGAAGCAGAATTCACACGATGATGGGAGGGGAGGGGAAGGGAGGGGAAGGGAAGGGAAGGGAAGGGAAGGGAAGGGAAGGGAGAGGTGTAATATCTTGCCACACCATAAACAAACAGTCGACTTATTCAACTTCTTAGATGGAAAATTCACCAAACTCAACATTTTAAACCTACTATTTTTCCCAATTTCTTCCTTGAGTACATATTTTTCCAGGGATGAAAACACACAATTCGCCTCGCAAATAACTCAGTCTCAACCTATTCCAACTTCATTGAACACAAGAGATGAAACTTACCTTCAGATTTACTAATAGAAACTAGAACATTTTCCCCAATGTCTAGAACAATGATAAAGAGTTCTATATAATTTCTGATCGTTGTGGACAAGTGTAATTACCAACATCATTACGTGTTTAAAAGACTTCAGCTGTATGTCTACACTGTCTACAGTATGTATATTGTTTATACAGTACGTGCTGAATCATTGTGAACATGTAATACGATTTTACTGAATATCTATCTGAACAACGATGTTTGTATGTATGTATCCAGGCACTTTAGCTTAACTCTCAGCTCACAGCGGAAGGAACGTTTGCTGCCTCACCGACTCAAACACGAGACGTTTTTCTTCACTCTGGGGACACGAGATGAGATCATTTACCCTATCGAGGCCCGCAAAGTGAGGAACATTTTCCCACCTAATGTGTGTAAACTTTCTCACACTTTCTCACCTTAAACAACAGAGTGAGAGAGACGGTGTGTGTGTGTGTGTGTCTGTGTGTGTGTGTGTGTGTGAGTGTAAACTTAACAATAATAAAATAAAGTACCACGTCAGATAATTACGTCAAGAATCAAACAGAAGTTAAATTTCAAGAGACAAATGAGATTCACTGAGCGAAAAACTAATTAAAAACTAAAATGTAAAGTTTCACGAATTGTCATAAAAAATAAAGAGATGATTGATAATAACTAGAGATCCATGAAATTAGATCCAATCAGAGTTGACAGATTGAATTATGAACAGCGACCGACAACATTTTTAGGGGACCTTAAATCTAGCGATTAAAGTTATCTTAAACTGAGTGATGGCAACCCTACCATACAGTACATCATACGAGTAACAATACAGACATACACAACAAGACAAAGACATCATACACAGGAGCGGCCTCGTTATACACCATACACAACACTGTATACTGTACACTGGTGTATAAAGAAAATGTTGTTGACTCCTTTTAGTTTATAAAATAGAAATAAACAACTTGAGAAAAATAAAACTGTGACCCGTTTTCACAGCCATACCTCGCTCACCGGGCCAGACACTATACCTACGGCCAAACTTAACTTAACCTAACCTAACCTAACCTAACTTAACCTAACTTAACCTAACAATCAAGTGGTGATATTTATAAACTACATTCCCGATGAACTTCAAAATAAATCGTAACTTAATTATTTTGGGTGTAAGAAATAACCAAAAACAATTTACGGACAAAACGTTGATGTATTGAAGTAAAAGTTCGTAATTATGGGGGAAATTGTCCTATATATAAAGGTAAGATTTAGTAATGAGTAAAGATCCTATGCACGAATATGTAAAACCTAAAATATTAAATAGAAAAAGATTTACTCAACGTGACTCCTAAGTACGTAGAGAAATAAGTGTAAGAGAATGAGTAGAACAAAATAACAATACGGGGGGGGTGTTAACTTATAAGGGATAAATGACCAACACGATAAAGACACAACTAACATGTAATACACAGAATAGGAGGGAGGTGTACATGGTTTATGACAAGAAGCTTCACTACCTCTGCTGTTGACCTACCTACACACACACACACACACACACACACACACACACTCCGGCACCATATGAAATTTTCGTTTTTAAATACATAACATAACTGTCCACCTGCATCATCATTACCTGCGCGAAACAATTTGGTGGTCTGGCCAAAGGAATTAAGAATAATGGAACATGCATTACAATCCTCGAAGATAAAATTACTTCGTTAGTAATTACGTTACCTGGTGGTGTTAACGACCAATTGACACGCAAACGTAATTAACAGGATAACAAGGCGGGAACATGTTCTACTCTGGTTTATTTTCAGATTACTGTTGATATGTGTAGTGAAGTGGGAGGATCTTACAGTAAGGTGAAGATTGTTAGTCCTCCTTATTACGCGCACACACACACACACACACACACACACACACTTGATGTTACGTAACTATTTTGTTAATTATTTCTCAATAGTTTATACATATTTAACAACATAAAGGGAACTATCGTACAAAGATATATTACTGGTGTTTAATTCAGAAGTTTCCAAGAGTTATGTCAGATCATGAGAGAGAGAGAGAGAGAGAGAGAGAGAGAGAGAGAGAGAGACGTGTATCTAACTCCGTTTTACCACAGAGAGAGAGTCTGTCTGTGTCACGTGATGGTAAACATGTTATATAAGGTTAGGAAAGCTGAAATACTTATTAAAGTGATATGTGATAAATAACATTGATTAATCAGCTATGTTATTCAGAAACACATAAATAATGTGTAGCGATAAACATACACAAAAACTATATATTTTTTTGTATTGGTGATATGTCGTTATATGGACAATGTGATCGTTTAATATGTCGTAATATAACCACAGTGTAATAGTTTAAAATTTATGAAAACTTAATACCTTAATTCAGCCAAATGCCATAAGAGAGACGATACCTGTCAGACAATAAGCCTGATTGAATAATTTCCTCAGTAACATACAAGTGAACCAAACTTGGGTACTACACAACTACAGTATCACTCAATGACTTATTTTACACTATATCTACTACCACTTAACATTTCTATATCAGTTCAACAACCATCACTCAACCTTGTTCCATTTTATTTAAAGTTCGTTAATCAATAAGAGGAATTATTATCACAACACAAGCATTCATTAATCAGTCTCCATTGTGAATCATTTTGCTGGGGTGTGTGGGAGGATGACGCTGGATAATAACTTTAGTGTTTTGTATATCCAGAAGAATCTTAACTCCAGCTTACTCCAACTAATAACTAACCTAATCTAACACAACCTAACCTAATCTAATCTAACCTAACCTGAAAAATCTCCACGACAACTTACTCCAACTAATAACTAACCAAACATAAACTAACATAATTACAGACAGACAGACAGACACACACACAGCCTTCTGGCTGCCAAGCTCTTTCAATAAACCGTTAATTATTATTATTATTACACACACACACACACACACACACACACACACACACACACACACACACACACACACATAAACCATAAATATGTTATATGGAACATAAATATAACTTCCAAAATCACTCTCATATACTTCTTAACCGCGGCCTGACGAAATAGTACACCTGTAACGTTCTGTCAGGGCTCAGGTCGAGGCTCCTCCTTACTGATCATCTATACGTGTGTGTGTGAGTGTGAGATGTTTCCTAGTATGTAATAAAAAAGGCGGGGATCCGCTTTTGAATTTTGCCACATACAGCGGCTAGTTTATTGTGCACCCATATTCATCACGTGAACGGTAGCGTAGGCAGATTATAGTTAAACAGTAGAAGTCAGAATATTACGGCACTGAATGTTAAACACAATTTATTTCCAAAAAATTATTTGTTTAGTTCTGTACAGTACATCGCCCTCTCCCTCAACCTGCCATTATTCAATAAATTATTTGTTCCCTCGTTCTAACAAGAGATACACGATAACATATCCTATTTGAAGATAAAAATACACTGTCCAGGAAGAGTCATAACAAACTTGGGGGTTATCTGAGAGAGAGAGAGAGAGAAACAATGCCTTCTACAGTACAGTTATATAGTATGACCACCATGACCCACGGAGATCTGTACCTCTTGGCTCCTGACCTCTGTTGACCTTGTGTATACTCACCCAGTTGACCTTTCCTGCCCTATCTCGCCCATTCCTCCTACAGTCAAGGGCTGGGGGGCCCAGGGGGGGGGGACGGAGGGGAATGGTTAGGTAAGCATAGTTGAGGTTAGGTTAGGTTAGGTTCAAATGAGTGATAGATCAGGTCCCATGGTTAGTTTATCTCTCTCTCTCTCTCTCTCTCTCTCTCTCTAACACATATATATCCCTATTCTGCAAAATCGTGTGGTTATTTATATTTACTCACTGTTGATATTCCGGGAGAGAGAAAGAGAGAGAGAGAGAGAGATGTAGATTGAGAGAATGATATTATTGAGAGAGTAGACGAGGGAAATAGACTGGAGAGAGAGAGAGAGAGAGAGAGAGAGAGAGATGTGAATTAGTGTTTACTCCCACTCATAAGTATAGTATTAGTCACCTTATATTATACAGGGTCTCGAGTCCACATTAAAATGAAAACAACTTTGTAAAACCTTATAAACTTTTGATTGAATGATAACAGATTAATATCCACACACACACATTATAGTCAGTCTCTTCGAGTTTCATTTGGTGTATGGGTATATATCGTTTGGGTATAAGGTATAAGGCATCATTCGGGAGAGGTCAGGTCAGGTCAAAGTAAAGGTAAGGTCAGGGTAGGTGATCTCAGTGGCCAGGAAACGTGAATTTTTAAGTTGGGATGAATATTTTTTTTTGGGGGGGGAGGAGGGAGGGGGGAAGCGAGTATGATTTTATATGATGGTGATGAAGGAAGGAATAGAGGGAGAGATGGAGAGGAATTATGAAGGAGGGAAGGTTGAAGGAAAGATGAGAATAGGAAAAGGAAGGGAGGAAGGAGACAGGGAAAATTGAAAAACTGATAAAGATGATGGAAGGGTGACAATAAAGAGGATGGCGAGGAAAGAAAGAAGGATACAGGGAAGGAAAGAAAGAAGGATAGAGGGAAGGAAAGAAATCGCGAAAATTTTAAATGAAGAAATGAAGACGAAAATCAAAAAAAAAAATTAAATAAAAGAAGAAATAATCAAGAGAGAAGAAAGAAGAGAAATTGCTGGATTGACAAACACGACAGCCACACGGACACGACGACAAGAGATTATGTTAATTTAAGAAAAACTTGGTGGTTGTGATGTGTCTGTCTGTCTGTCTGTCTGTCTGTCGCTTCCTGTTGGTGTAGGATGATAATAAGCTGCTTAGATCTCTCTCTCTCTCTCTCTCATATCTACTTCAGGAGACGTGTGTGTGTGTGTGTGTGTGTGTGTATGTGTGTATGTGTGTGTGTGTGTGTGTGTGTGTGTGTGTGTGTGTGTGTGTGTGTGTACGTTGGCGACACACGGTGTAATTGTCAGCTTGCCCGCCTCGCAAGCGAATGAACCCGGGTACCATTTCCGGGCAGGGTGAGACCATGAGCAAGTTCCTTTGCGTCATTTGCCTCTATCTACCCAACAGTAATTGGGGACCTGGATGTTAATCGATTCGCGCGTCGTGTTACGGGGTAATGGTTAGCCAGTGCAGTTGGCCACGGACTATTCCTTGACACTGGGTCACTCAGCTCATTAACTCAGGGTGTGGTTGTTGTGTTGGCGACAGCTTCAACACCTTAAACAAATTCACACCTAGGTGGCCCTTGGGCCTGGCCATTCTCATTACAGGAGGGGCAACCATTATAATAAAAAAAAAAAACGATCATCAACTTCAGGTACACCAATCATCCTTGTAAAAAAATCCTGATTGAATAATTTCCTCAGTAACATACAAGTGAACCAAACTTGGGTACTACACAACTACAGTATCACTCAATGACTTATTTTACACTATATCTACTACCACTTAACATTTCTATATCAGTTCAACAACCATCACTCAGCCTTGTTCCATTTTATCTAAAGTTCGTTAATCAATAAGAGGAATTATTATCACAACACAAGCATTCATTAATCAGTCTCCATTGTGAATCATTTTGCTGGGGTGTGTGGGAGGATTACGCTGGATAATAACTTTAGTGTTTTGTATATCCAGAAGAATCTTAACTCCAGCTTACTCCAACTAATAACTAACCTAATCTAACACAACCTAACCTAATCTAATATAACCTAACCTGAAAAATCTCCACGACAACTTACTCCAACTAATAACTAACCAAACATAAGCTAACATAATTACAGACAGACAGACAGACAGACAGACAGACAGACACACACACACACACACACACACACACACACATAAACCATAAATATGTTATATGGAACATAAATATAACTTCCAAAATCACTCTCATATACTTCCTAACCGCGGCCTGACGAAATAGTACACCTGTAACGTTCTGTCAGGGCTCAGGTCGAGGCTCCTCCTTACTGATCATCTATACGTGTGTGTGTGAGTGTGAGATGTTTCCTAGTATGTAATAAAAAAGGCGGGGATCCGCTTTTGAATTTTGCCACATACAGCGGCTAGTTTATTGTGCACCCATATTCATCCCGTGAACGGTAGCGTAGGCAGATTATAGTTAAACAGTAGAAGTCAGAATATTATGGCACTGAATGTTAAAAACAATGTATTTCCAAAAAATTATTTGTTTAGTTCTGTACAGTACATCGCCCTCTCCCTCAACCTGCCATTATTCAATAAATTATTTGTTCCCTCGTTCTAACAAGAGATACACGATAACATATCCTATTTGAAGATAAAAATACACTGTCCAGGAAGAGTCATGACAAACTTGGGGGTTATGTAAGAGAGAGAGAGAGAGAGAGAGAGAGAGAGAGAGAAACAATACCTTCTACAGTACAATTATATAGTATGACCACCATGACCCACGGAGATCTGTACCTCTTGGCTCCTGACCTCTGTTGACCTTGTGTATACTCACCCAGTTGACCTTTCCTGCCCTATCTCGCCCATTCCTCCTACAGTCAAGGGCTGGGGGGCCGAGGGGGGGGGGGACGGAGGGGAATGGTTCTGTAAGCATAGTTGAGGTTAGGTTAGGTTAGGTTCAAATGAGTGATAGATCAGGTCCCATGGTTAGTTTATCTCTCTCTCTCTCTCTCTAACACATATATATCCTTATTCTGTAAAATCGTGTGGTTATTTATATTTACTCACTGTTGATATTCTGGGAGAGAGAAAGAGAGAGAGAGAGAGATGTAGATTGAGAGAATGATATTATTGAGAGAGTAGACAGGGAAATAGACTGGAGAGAGAGAGAGAGAATTGAATTAGTGTTTACTCACTCATAGAAACAATGTTAGTCGACTTATAATATAGGGTCTCCAGTCACATTAAAATAAAACGCTTTATAAAACCTTATAAACTTTTGATTTTAATGATAACAGATTAATATCACACACACACATTATGATCCAGTCTCTTGATTTCATTTTGGTGTATGGGTATATATCCGTTTAGATTATAAGACCATAAGGCATCATTCAGGAGGGAGTCAGGTCAGGTCAGGTCAGAAGTAAAGGTAAGGTCCAGGAGTAGGTGATCTCGGTGGCCAGAAACGCGTGGTTACAAGTTGGGATGAATGTTTTTTTTTGGGGAGGGGGGGAAGCGAGTATGATTTTATATGATGGTGATGAAGGAAGGAATAGAGGGACAGATGGAGAGGAATTATGAAGGAGGGAAGGTTGAAGGAAAGATGAGAATAGGAAAAGGAAGGGAGGAAGGAGACAGGGAAAATTGAAAAACTGATAAAGATGATGGAAGGGTGAAAATAAAGAGGATGGCGAGGAACGAAAGAAAGATAGGGGCAAGGAAAGAAAGAAGGATAGAGGGAAGGAAAGAAATCACGAAAATTTTAAATGAAGAAATGAAGACGAAAATCAACAAAAAAATTAAATAAAAGAAGAAATAATCATGAGAGAAGAAAGAAGAGAAATTGCTGGATTGACAAACACGACAGCCACACGGACACGACGACAAGAGATTATGTTAATTTGAGAAAAACTTGGTGGTTGTGATGTGTCTGTCTGTCTGTCTGTCTGTCTGTCTGTCTGTCACTTCCTGTTGGTGTAGGATGATAATAAGCTGCTTAGATCTCTCTCTCTCTCTCTCTCTCTCTCTCTCTCTCTCTCTCTCTCTCTCATATCTACTTCAGGAGACGTGTGTGTGTGTGTGTGTACGTTGGCAACACACTGTGTAAATGTCAGCTTGCTCGCCTCGCAAGCGAATGAACCAGGGTTCCATTTCCGGGCAGGGTGAGACCATGAGCAAGTTCCTTTGCGTCATTTACCTCTATCTACCCAACAGTAATTGGGGACCTGGATGTTAATTGATTCGCGCGTCGTGTTACGGGGTAATGGTTAGCCAGTGCAGTTGGCCACGGACGATTCCTTGACACTGGGTCACTCAGCTCATTAACTCAGGGTGTGGTTGTTGTGTTGGCGACAGCTTCAACACCTTAAACAAATTCACGCTTAGGTGGCCCTTGGGCCTGGCCATTCTCATTACAAGAGGGGCAACCATTATAATAATAAAAAAATAAATAAAAAAAAACGATCATCAACTTCAGGTACACCAATCATCCTTGTAAAAAAAATCATGATGGAATAATTTCCTCAGTAACATACAAGTGAACCAAACTTGGGTACTGCACAACTACAGTATCACTCAATGACTTATTTTACACTATATCTACTACCACTTAACATTTCTATATCAGTTCAACAACCATCACTCAACCTTGTTCTATTTTATTTAAAGTTCGTTAATCAATAAGAGGAATTATTATCACAACACAAGCATTCATTAATCATTCTCCATTGTGAATCATTTTGCTGGGGTGTGTGGGAGGATTACGCTGGATAATAACTTTAGTGTTTTGTATATCCAGAAGAATCTTAACTCCAGCTTACTCCAACTAATAACTAACCTAATCTAACACAACCTAACCTAATCTAATCTAACCTAACCTGAAAAATCTCCACGACAACTTACTCCAACTAATATCTAACCAAACATAAGCTAACATAATTACAGACACACACACACACACACACACACACACATAAACCATAAATATGTTATATGGAACATAAATATAACTTCCAAAATCACTCTCATATACTTCCTAACCGCGGCCTGACGAAATAGTACACCTGTAACGTTCTGTCAGGGCTCAGGTCGAGGCTCCTCCTTACTGATCATCTATACGTGTGTGTGAGTGTAAGATGTTTCCTAGTATGTAATAAAAAAGGCGGGGATCCGCTTTTGAATTTTGCCACATACAGCGGCTAGTTTATTGTGCACCCATATTCATCCCGTGAACGGTAGCGTAGGCAGATTATAGTTAAACAGTAGAAGTCAGAATATTATGGCACTGAATGTTAAAAACAATGTATTTCCAAAAAATTATTTGTTTAGTTGTGTAGAGTACATCGCCCTCTCCCTCAACCTGCCATTATTCAATAAATTATTTGTTCCCTCGTTCTAACAAGAGATACACGATAACATATCCTATTGGAAGATAAAAATACACTGTCCAGGAAGAGTCATAACAAACTTGGGGGTTATGTGAGAGAGAGAGAGAGAGAGAGAGAGAGAGAGAGAGAGAAACAATACCTTCTACAGTACAATTATATAGTATGACCACCATGACCCACGGAGATCTGTACCTCTTGGCTCCTGACCTCTGTTGACCTTGTGTATACTCACCCAGTTGACCTTTCCTGCCCTATCTCGCCCATTCCTCCTACAGTCAAGGGCTGGGGGGCAGAGGGGGGGGGGACGGAGGGGAATGGTTCTGTAAGCATAGTTGAGGTTAGGTTAGGTTAGGTTCAAATGAGTGATAGGTCAGGTCCCATGGTTAGTTTATCTCTCTCTCTCTCTTTCTCTCTAACACATATATATCCCAATTCTCTAAAATCTTATGGTTATTTATATTTACTCACTGTTGATATTCTGGGAGAGAAAGAGAGAGAGAGAGAGAGAGAGAGAGAGAGAGAGAGAGAGAGAGAGAGAGAGAGAGAGAGAGAGATGTAGATTGAGAGAAAGATATTATTGAGAGAGTAGACGAGGGAAATAGACTGGAAGGAGAGAGAGATGTGAATTAGTGTTTACTCCCACTCATAAGTATAGTATTAGTCAACTTATATTATACAGGGTCTCCAGTCCACATTAAAATGAAAACAACGTTGTAAAACCTTATAAACTTTTGATTGAATGATAACAGATTAATATCCACACGCACACATTATAGTCAGTCTCTTCGAGTTTCATTTGGTGTATGGGTATACATCGTTTGGGTATAAGGTATAAGGCATCATTCGGGAGAGGTCAGGTCAGGTCAGGTCAAAGTAAAGGTTAGGTCAGGGTAGGTGATCTCAGTGGCCAGGAAACGTGAATTTTTAAGTTGGGATGAATATTTTTTTTGGGGGGGGAGGAGGGAGGGGTGGAGAGGAAACGAGTATGATTTTATACGATGGTGATGAAGGAAGGAATAGAGGGAGAGATGGAGAGGAATTATGAAGGAGGGAAGGTTGAAGGAAAGATGAGAATAGGAAAAGGAAGGGAGGAAGGAGACAGGGAAAATTGAAAAACTGATAAAGATGATGGAAGAGTGAAAATAAAGAGGATGGCGAGGAAAGAAAGAAGGATAGAGGGAAGGAAAGAAATCTCGAAAATTTTAAATGAAGAAATGAAGACGAAAATCAACAAAAAAATTAAATAATAGAAGAAATAATCAAGAGAGAAGAAAGAAGAGAAATTGCTGGATTGACAAACACGACAGCCACACGGACACGACGACAAGAGATTATGTTAATTTGAGAAAAACTTGGTGGTTGTGATGTGTCTGTCTGTCTGTCGCTTCCTGTTGGTGTATGATGATAATAAGCTGATTAGATCTCTCTCTCTCTCTCATATCTACTTCAGGAGACGTGTGTGCACACACACACACTGACGGTTTGATGAAACCAGAAGCCTGAAGGTTGAAAAATATACATTGACATAAATTTATTACATACAT
Source organism: Homarus americanus (assembly GCF_018991925.1). Lineage (NCBI taxonomy): Eukaryota > Metazoa > Arthropoda > Malacostraca > Decapoda > Nephropidae > Homarus > Homarus americanus. The sequence continues at coordinate 5,147 of NW_024751661.1, read as the reverse complement.
TGCGGCTTCTTAACAAAAGCCTTCATTAGAGAAACGGTAAAGGAACATACAGTGAACATACAGATTAATGTAGGTGTTGAACAGCAAAAACGTAGTGTAGTAACTCCCTCCCAGATGGTGTTAGGAGGGACCTCACGTGGTGTAGTAGTTCCCTCACAGATGGTGTTATGAGGGGCCTCACGTGGTGTAGTAATTCCCTCACAGATGGTATTATGAGGGGCCTCACGTGGTGTAGTAATTCCCTCATAGATGGTGTTGTTATGAGGCCCATGGTGTAGTAATTTCACAGACAGGCAGTGAGGGCCCCATGTGGTGTAGTAATTCCCTCACAGATGGTGTTATGAGGGAACTCACGTGGTGTAGCAATTACCTCACAGATGGTGTTATGAGGGACCTCACGTGGTGTAGTAATTACCTCACAGATGGTGTTATGAGGGGCCTCACGTGGTGTAGTAACTCCCTCACAGATGGTGTTATGAGGGGCATGTGGTGTAGTAATTCTCTCACAGATGGTGTTATATGAGGAGGTGTGGCCCCAGGCCTTCCTATCGTAGACGGATTAACACATCGCTGGGTGTTGGGTCTCACAGGCCGTTATCACTGGGTACCTGGGACCTCACTGTGTGAAGGTCAACTTGGGTACCACTGTTACTGTTGAGTTGTTCTCACTGACTTAAGCACTGTTCACCTCTGTTTAACACTGGTTCCATTCCTTTCCTAAATGAAATAGTAACTTCTGGCGAGAACATGTTGATATTCCGGTGGGGAGGAGGGTCTAGGGAGGAGTTGGTATGGGCCAACTTAATAGTTGACCTGGCTGCCTGAGAGAGCGCCAGGTACGTCTTGACCTTCGGTGCCGGCGATGTAGTGAGAGTGTGTGTGTGTGTGTGTGTGTGTGTGTGTGTGTGTGTGTGCATGTATGTGTGTGTGTGTGTAATAATAATACACAATAATAATAATAATTAACGGTTTATTGAAAGAGCTTGGCAGCCAGAAGGCTGAAAATATACAGTTACATATTTGGGGAATGGGTTATGAATTACAAATAATATACAAGTAACATGAGTGACACAAATAAGACATATAATAACTAGCTGGGGAAAAGCTCAAACTACAGTTCATTTCAACATAGTGACAGTGCAAGGAGTAGTGTTTACTGGGAGTGAGTACACTGATTTATTACAAGTTATCGATAATTTTTACAATGGTTGGGACTGGGCTGCTCTTATAGCGATCAGTTCGTGCACGTATGGGCTGATGCGGTTGTGTTGTCGAACAGCAATTCTCGGACTAGGGATCTCAGGTGGGTAGTAGGGTTTCTTTGTGTCGTGGGATGGTGTAGAAGCTTTCTACCAAATTTGCAGATGAGGTCGTGGTGATGGCTGGGTGAGAGTCGAAAGGGCCAGTGTGTTGGAGCACTTCTTGATATGTGGAGCAGGGAAGGGGAGAGGAATAATCTTGCATGCCCTCTTTTTGCACTTTTCTAGGTGTTTACGTTGTGTACATTTAGGAGGAAGACCAGGTGGGGGAGGCATAGGTGAGCTTGGGAAGTATGAATGTTAGTAAACAATGAGGAGTCAGTGCAGGAACCTGAGGGACTCTGAGTTTGGCGGAGGAGTGTGGAGACGGAAACTGGAGGATTTCATAACTTCACTGACGTGTGGTTTCCAATTTAGTTTGTTGTCTATGGTGACGCCGAGGAGCTTCGTGGAATCTACAACCTGGAGTGTGTTCAGACCTAGAGTAATGGAAGGAGGTGGGACAAGGTCGGAGGAGAGGTTGATGTGCATAACCATGGTCTTGGTATGGTTGATGGTGACATGGTTGTTGCTGGCCCAGTTTTGGAGACTGTTCAATAAATCCTGAAGGGCGGTATAGCACCCAACAGTAATTAGGGACCTGGATGTTAATCGATTCGCGCGTCGTGTTACGGGGTAATGGTTAGCCAGTGCAGTTGGCCACGGACTATTCCTTGACACTGGGTCACTCAGCTCATTAACTCAGGGTGTGGTTGTTGTGTTGGCGACAGCTTCAACACCTTAAACAAATTCACGCTTAGGTGGCCCTTGGGCCTGGCCATTCTCATTACAAGAGGGGCAACCATTATAATAATAAAAAAAATAATAAAAAAAAACGATCATCAACTTCAGGTACACCAATCATCCTTGTAAAAAAAATCATGATGGAATAATTTCCTCAGTAACATACAAGTGAACCAAACTTGGGTACTGCACAACTACAGTATCACTCAATGACTTATTTTACACTATATCTACTACCACTTAACATTTCTATATCAGTTCAACAACCATCACTCAACCTTGTTCTATTTTATTTAAAGTTCGTTAATCAATAAGAGGAATTATTATCACAACACAAGCATTCATTAATCATTCTCCATTGTGAATCATTTTGCTGGGGTGTGTGGGAGGATTACGCTGGATAATAACTTTAGTGCTTTGTATATCCAGATGAATCTTAACTCCAGCTTACTCCAACTAATAACTAACCTAATCTAACACAACCTAACCTAATCTAATCTAACCTAACCTGAAAAATCTCCACGACAACTTACTCCAACTAATAACTAACCAAACATAAGCTAACATAATTACAGACACACACACACACACACACACACACACACACACACACACACTACATCCTTGACCACCGAAGGGTCAAGACGTACCTGGCGCTCCTCTCGGAGCAGCCAGGTCAACTGTTATGTTGGCCCATACCAACTCCCTCCCCTTAACCCTCCTCCCCACCGGAATATCAACAAGTTCACGCCAGAAGTTACAATTTCATTTAGGAAAGAAATGGAACCAGTGTTAAACAGAGGTGAACAGTGGTGAACAGTGCTTAAGTCAGTGAGAACAACTCAACAGTAACAGTGGTACCCAAGTTGACCTTTCACACAGTGAGGTCCCAGGTACCCAGTGATAACGGCCTGTGAGACCCAACTACCAGCGATGTGTTAATCCGTCTACGATAGGAAGGCCTGGAACCACACCTCACTCATATAACACCATCTGTGAGGGAATTACTACACCATGTGAGGCCCCTCATAACACCATCTGTGAAGGAGTTACTACACCACGTGAGGCCCCTCATATAACACCATCCAGAGGGAATTCACTACACCACGTGAGGCCCCTCATAACACCATCTGTGAGGGAATTAATACACCATCTGTGAGAGGAATTACTACACCACGAGGCCCTCATAACACCATCTCAGAGGGAATTACTACACCACGTGAGGCCCCTCATAACACCATCTGTGAGGGAATTACTACACCACGTGAGGCCCCTCATAACACCATCTGTGAGGGAATTACTACACCACGTGAGGCCCCTCATAACACCATCTGTGAGGGAATTACCACACCACGTGAGGCCCCTCATAACATCATCTGTGAGGGAATTACTACACCACGTGAGGTCCCTCCTAACACCATCTGGGAGGGAGTTAATACACTACGTTTTTGCTGTTCAACACCTACATTAATCTGTATGTTCACTGTATGTTCCTTTACCTTTCTCTAATGAAGGCTTTTGTTAAACCACCAATGTATGTAATAAGTCATTTATGCCCAATGTATATTTTCAGCCTTCGGGCTGCAGAACTTTTTCAATAAACCGTTAATTATTATTATTATTATTACACACACACACGAACCATAAATATGTTATATGGAACATAAATATAACTTCCAAAATCACTCTCATATACTTCCTAACCGCGGCCTGACGAAATAGTACACCTGTAACGTTCTGTCAGGGCTCAGGTCGAGGCTCTTCCTTACTGATCATCTATACGAGTGTGTGAGTGTGAGATGTTTCCTAGTATGTAATAAAAAAGGCGGGGATCCGCTTTTGAATTTTGCCACATACAGCGGCTAGTTTATTGTGCACCCATATTCATCCTGTGAACGGTAGCGTAGGCAGATTATAGTTAAACAGTAGAAGTCAGAATATTATGGCACTGAATGTTAAAAACAATGTATTTCCAAAAAATTATTTGTTTAGTTGTGTACAGTACATCGCCCTCTCCCTCAACCTGCCATTATTCAATAAATTATTTGTTCCCTCGTTCTAACAAGAGATACACGATAACATATCCTATTTGAAGATAAAAATACACTGTCCAGGAAGAGTCATAACAAACTTGGGGGTTATCTGAGAGAGAGAGAGAGAGAGAGAGAGAGAGAGAGAGAGAGAGAGCGAGAAACAATACCTTCTACAGTACAGTTATATAGTATGACCACCATGACCCACGGAGATCTGTACCTCTTGGCTCCTGACCTCTGTTGACCTTGTGTATACTCACCCAGTTGACCTTTTCTGCCCTATCTCGCCCATTCCTCCTACAGTCAAGGGCTGGGGGGCCGAGGGGGGGTGGGGGAATGGAGGGGAATGGTTCTGTAAGCATAGTTGAGGTTAGGTTAGGTTAGGTTCAAATGAGTGATAGATCAGGTCCCATGGTTAGTTTATCTCTCTCTCTCTCTCTCTAACACATATATATCCCTATTCTGTAAAATCGTGTGGTTATTTATATTTACTCACTGTTGATATTCTGGGAGAGAGAAAGAGAGAGAGAGAGAGAGAGATGTAGATTGAGAGAAAGATATTATTGAGAGAGTAGACGAGGGAAATAGACTGGAGAGAGAGAGAGAGAGAGAGAGAGATGTGAATTAGTGTTTACTCCCACTCATAAGTATAGTATTAGTCAACTTATATTATACAGGGTCTCCAGTCCACATTAAAATGAAAACAACTTTGTAAAACCTTATGAACTTTTGATTGAATGATAACAGATTAATATCCACACACACACATTATAGTCAGTCTCTTCGAGTTTCATTTGGTGTATGGGTATATATCGTTTGGGTATAAGGTATAAGGCATCATTCGGGAGAGGTCAGGTCAGGTCAAAGTAAAGGTTAGATCAGGGTAGGTGATCTCAGTGGCCAGGAAACGTGAATTTTTAAGTTGGGATGAATATTTTTTTTGGGGGGGGGAGGTGGGAGGGGAGGGGGGGAAGCGAGTATGATTTTATACGATGGTGATGAAGGAAGGAATAGAGGGAGAGATGGAGAGGAATTATGAAGGAGGGAAGGTTGAAGGAAAGATGAGAATAGG
>NW_024751660.1:6424409-6430939 GCF_018991925.1 Homarus americanus | reverse complement strand
AGACAGTCAGCGGGGGTTCTGGTAGCGGTATTGACAGTCAGCGGAACACACATCTACTTTATTGCTTACTTTATGAAGCAAGTGAAGCAAGAACTTGAGGAAATACACACTGTTTGTTTTTTTAGAATTATTTGTTTACCTTATCTCAGTTATAAACCCGAGAAACAAACACAACTTATTGTTTACTCTTAGATTCCTCTGTTTACTTTGTGCCACTTAAGTAAACAGTGAAGAGTTTGGAGGAGGAAGATATGACGCCCGTGCAAAGTGACTCGGGCCCTGTGACTCGGGACCTGTGACTCTGGTGTTGTAGGTCAAGGTCACAGCTTTGGAAAAACAACCCCCAAGTTGTGAGAGTCGGCGGCTCACCCGAGTGTAGTGTAGTGTTAGCCACAGGTTGTGTCACTGGTGTCAGTTACCTTGTTAGTGGTGTCAGGTCTTGACACACTCCCAGTATGGTGCCAGGTCTTGACGCACTCCCAGTATGGTGCCAGGTCTTGACGCACTCCCAGTATGGTGCCAGGTCTTGAGCCACACTCCCCAGTATGGTGCCAGATGTGACACACTCCAGTATGGTGCCAGATGTGACACACTCCCAGTATGGTGTCAGGTCTTGAGCCACACTCAGTATGGTGCCAGGTCTTGACGCACTCCCAGTATGGTGCCTGGTCTTGACGCACTCCCAGTATGGTGTCAGGTCTTGACACACTCCAGTATGGTGCCAGGTCTTGACACACTCCCAGTATGGTGTCAGGTCTTGACGCACTCCCAGTATGGTGCCAGGTCTTGACACACTCCCAGTATGGTGCCGGAATGCCAACACCTCCCTGTATGGTGCCAGGTCTTGACACACTCCCAGTATGGTGCCAGGTCTTGACACACTCAGTATGGTGCCAGGTCTTGGCGCGCTCAGTATGGTTGCAGTGTGACGCACTCCCAGTATGGTGTCAGGTCTTGACACACTCCCAGTATGGTGCACACACTCCCAGCATGGTGTCAGGTCTTGACACACTCCCAGTATGGTGCCAGGTCTTGACGCACTCCCAGTATGGTGCCAGGTCTTGACACACTCCCAGTATGGTGCCTGGTCTTGACGCACTCCCAGTATGGTGTCAGGTCTTGACACACTCCCAGTATGGTGCCAGGTCTTGACACACTCTCAGTATGGTGTCACGTCTTGACACACTCCCAGTATGGTGTGTCAGGTCTTGAAACACTCCCAGTATGGTGCTAGGTCTTGACACAGTCCCAGTATGGTGTCTTAGCGTGATGTGGTCTAAACTGAAATTAATTTCCATTGCTTTTATCTCATTATCATTTTAATCATAAATTAATTAGTAGCGCCTGAAGGAACTAATTACCATAACTCTACAATGGCTGACGTGAATTAATTCTCAGCGTGACAAAGAAAAGCAGAATATATATATATATATATATATATATATATATATATATATATATATATATATATATATATATATATATATATATATATATATATATATATATATATATATATATATATATATATATATATATATATATATAATTCCTCCACTCGTATGTTCTATGGCTGGGGGAGAACTGGCTGTGACCTATGGCTGGCTGTGACCTGCTCTAGTGACAGGAGATAGGACTGGCTGTGACCTATGGCTGGCTGTGACTTGCTCTAGTGACAGGAGATAGGACTGGCTGTGACCTATGGCTGGGGGAGAACTGGCTGTGACCTATGGCTGGCTGTGACCTGCTCTAGTGACAGGAGATAGGACTGGCTGTGACCTATGGCTGGCTGTGACTTGCTCTAGTGACAGGAGATAGGACTGGCTGTGACCTATGGCTGGGGGAGAACATACAACCGCTGGGTCAGGAGGTGGAACTGTTTTTTATTGGGCCGCCACGACCCATAAATACACAGTGAAAAGACAAAGTGGGTCCCATAGGCCGTTAGGGACAGTATGGCTACAACACCGTGTACAGTATACTAAGCCCTCGGTACACACAAGGAGGCAGCATGGTCGGCAATGCTCTCAGTCGCATTCACTTCCCCAAGTTGTAAAGTTAGGGACCCATTTACAGCTGGGTAAACTGGCAAACATATTGTAGACGGGTGAATATAGTTTCATTTTCGCTCTCACAGTAACTATAGCTTTATCTTAGCTGGACGGTGGCGCTGACCAAGGAGTGGCAACATGTCTTTGTCAGGCTAGAACAGCTATTCATAGTGTTAGCTGACAGTGCTGTACCAACCTCTGGGGGCTTGGTGTTAGGTCTGGGGCCTGGGAGGCGGGCTAGTGTGGGGGGTCAGGGTTGGTGTGAGGGCCATGTGAGAGATGAGGGCTGGTGTAAGGGTTGGTATGAGGGCTGAGGGCTGGAGTGGGGACCGTATGAGGGCTGAGGGCTGGTGTGGGGACCGTATGAAGGCTGAGGGCTGGAGTGAGGATCGTGTGAAGGCTGGCAGGCCGACACACACACACACAAGGTAACTGGGGTAAGGTCTATCCTACTCGACTGTGACAAGTACACGACTCTCCCCTTGCCCTCCCCTCTCTTCCTGCCACCACAAATGTCCTCCATCCTTCGTGCTCTCACCCGTGTTATTATGTGCCCTATAAGTCCTCACCTGACCTAACCTGACCTAAATACTTTTGACCTTGCCGCTCCAAGAGAGAGAGAGAGAGAGAGAGAGAGAGAGAGAGAGAGAGTGTGTGTGTGTGTTGTTGTCTATTCCTGTGTACGTCCTACCAAGCGTCCGCACGTCTCTTGTAAACACGATAACTCTAAAACTAAACATTAGATTTAGACCAAACTCAGTATATGGATGTAGCATAACAAAGTCTCACTTTAGGTTTGCATTCAGCAGGTTCTGTTGACCAAATTATAGAGTTATGAGCCGCTGAACTTGGCTGGGGCGCGGCATGGCGAGGGTGAGGGGACATAAACAAGTTCAGCGTCGGCTTTATTCACTTTAAAATGGACAACTCGAAGGAAGTGCTGTCAGCCCCAGGTGGTGGATGTTCTGCCTGTCACTAGGAGGAAGTTTGTTCTCCTGAGAGCCGGAAGGTGGAAGTTAATGTTGAGGGGCGAGGGCGGCTCACTCCAACTGGATGATGATAATAATAATATATGCTTCATATGTATGTATAATATGTAATATATGTACAGAGGTGGCTGGTGCAGGAATACTAATGGGGGGGGCGAGGGGAGGCGCGACTTACTGCTCCTCCCTCCCTCCCGGAGTCCCGTCTCAGTGGGCCTCTCAGCTGACCCATTGTGTTGACTATACCAATGGGCCCCTTTCCAAACAGGGTACGATTATAATGGGTCCCAACCCTAATGACACCAATCTTTATAGGGTTTATATCTATTAAGCAACTGATATTCTTGGCCCCATGATGACTGATGCCCATGAAGAGTGGGGCCCATAATGACTGGGGCCCATGATGACTGATGCCCATTATGACTGGGACCCATGATGATTGGGCCCCATAAAGACTGGGCCCCATGAAGACTGATGCCCTTGATGAGTGGGGTCCATGATGACTGAAGCCCATGATGACTGAGGCCCATGATGACTGAAGCCTATGAGGACTGGGGCCCATTTAACATCTCATCCTGCTTGCCATTAGAATTCTCAAATATTTAATGAATTTGAGTAAATAATGTTGGTAAAGTCTTAACTCTTTCTAACAATCTTCCTCACAATCTTCCTCACAATCTTCCTCACAATCTTCCCCACAATCTTCCTAACAAACTACAACAAAACCTTCCTCACAACTTACAATTTTCCTCATAACCTACAACACCAGAACAACAATCACACACTATGTCTACATTATGTGTACGCTAATACAAGGCTTCCATTATGACTCAGAATATGGTAAAAAAAAATGTCTTACGTGAATACAAGGTTTCTAATATGTCTTCAACATTTTATAATTATGTCTTGACGTGAAAATATTTATTACACCAGGTTCATCTTGTATCTGAGTTGATTAAAATTATTCCTTAAAATATAATCTTCAATAATCTGTTACCTGAGAGATAATTACCTGTCTTAATTAATCACCAGGTGCATATACACCTTTAATCTGGTTCATTCATCCAATATAACCTAACCTCTTTGATTAATTACAATATATAATCCATTTACTCCTTGATAATTTAAATATAATCCTTCGTAATTATCTTCTTCTACAGGTAATAATTTCAAATAATAATAAGCAATTAAGGGACAGGTGACGTTGATCTACCTTCAGAGGGGCCAAATAGACTCACTGTCCAGACTTTAATGAAAAACTAACACGAGATGCTCTTAAAGGGGGCAGGGAGGGAGGGGTAGGGGAGGAGAGAAGAGGAGGGAGAGGGTAGGGAGAAGGGAGGGAGAGAGGGGTGGGGAGGGGGAAATGATGGGGAAGGGGAGAGAGGAGAGAGAGGGAGAGGAGGTAGGAGGGAGAGGTAAGGGGAGGGAGGAAAGGGAGGAGAAAGGGAGGAGGTGAGGGAGGGGGAGGGGGAAGGGAGGTGCCAAAATCTGATAAGAAGACCTGAGGATAATGTTATCAAGGTGTTTTTAGTAAGAGATTTGCATACTCAATTCCTGTCAACCCCTTAAGGAAGATGGTTTAGGTTTTAACTTAAGCCATCGTTCTTAAAGGGTTAAAACTTAAACCATCGTCCTTATCTGGTTAAAACTTAAACCATCGTCCTTAAAGGGCTAAAACTTAAACCATCGTCCTTAAAGGGTTAAAACTTAAACCATCGTCCTTATCGGGTTAAAACTTAAACCATCGTCCTTAAAGGGCTAAAACTTAAACCATCGTCCTTAAAGGGTTAAAACTTAAACCATCGTCCTTATCGGGTTAAAACTTAAACCATCGTCCTTAAGGGCTAAAACTTAAACCATCGTCCTTATCGGGTTAAAACTTAAACCATCGTCCTTAAAGGGTTAAAACTTAAACCATCGTCCTTATCGGGTTAAAACTTAAACCATCGTCCTTATTGGGTTAAAACTTAAACTATCGTCCTTATCGGGTTAAAACTTAAACCATCGTCCTTATCGGGTTAAAACTTAAACCATCGTCCTTAAACAGCAAGACCATTTCTCGCTACACTATGTACTTAAATATACTTCAAATGTCTTTTATTGTTAGTTCCAAAATGTCAGGAAAAAATTGGTCATAATGTCTACCTGAATGAGACAAGTATGAGTCACCTGGCCGGCACTGCACTGTACCTCGTCTCGCTTCCTCAACTGTATATGCAGGTGCTTATTGGCAGCTGGACCGACAATAGGGTGTGAGTGAGCGTAATATACACTTATCCACTGCAGGTTGAGATGAATGAATGAATGAATGAATGAATGAATGAACGATTGAACGAATGAATGAACGATTGAACGAATGAATGAATGAATGAATGAATGATTGAACGAATGAATGAATGAATGACATGTAGTAGAATATAATAACTAAAATAGTATCGCATGAGTTAAAACTACATTGAAGATTTTGTTATATATATGTGTTAATGCACAGGTAAGTACTCGCACAGACAGGTAAGTATATTACTAATCAGAGGTATGTACTCGTGCTGACAGGTAAGTATTTGTACTCGTAAAATGATGCTCGATTTACAAGTGTGTTATATTACCATCAAAGGTTAAATCCACGTCACCAAGAAAGCTAAGTTCTACCTCATCAACAAAGCTTACATCTACCTCATCAACAAAAACATCTACCTCATCAACAAAGCTTACATCCACGTCACCAACAAAAAAACTTTAATCTACCTTATCAAAAACAAACCATACATCTACGTCATCATAAACAAAGATTTAATAAACCTCATAAACAAAACTTTCATTCTACTACATCAATAAAGCTTCCCCCTACATCAATAAAACTACCCCCTACATCAATAAAACTTTCACTCATCAATCGAAACACTTTCTGATAAAACACCTTCCAACAATGAAGCTTTCATACATCACTAAAACACTTCTACAATCAAACTTTCCATTCCTACAAATCAAGACTTTCACCCCTACATCAATAAAGCTAACTTCGTCGATAAAACTTTCACCAAATCATGAGAGCTTCTCCCTACATCAATAAAGCTTAACCCCTAAATCAGTAAAACTTCTTTTCATCAATAAAACCTTTTACATCAATAAAGCTTTCACCCCTACATCAATAAACTTTCACCCCTACATGAAGCTTTCACCCCTACATCAATAAAACTTTCACCTACATCAATAAAGCACCACCCCTACATCAATAAAGCACCCCACCATCAATAAACTTCCTTCATGCACCACTACATCAATAAAGCTTTCCTACATAATAAGCTTTCACTACATCAATAAAGCTTTCCCCTACATCAATAAGCTTTCTACATCAATAAAGCTTTCACCCCCTACAACAATAAAACTTTCACCCCCTACATCAATAAAAGCTTTCTCTCATCCAAAGCTTTCACCTACAACAATAAAACTTTCTTCATCAATAAGCTTTCACCCTACAACAATATGTAAT
>NW_024751660.1:6406805-6424309 GCF_018991925.1 Homarus americanus | reverse complement strand
GACTATTCTTTTAACCCGCCAAATTACAGCCAATAGGAGCAGAGAACAGTCAGTCAGCACAACACCCCAACTTATGTTTTCCTGTTGGATATTATTCTCCATTACCTTGTTCAGAATGCGATTACACTGGAAATGTGATGGGCGGCGGTGTATTCACTGAACGTTGCTTCTCCCAGAGCTCTAAATAGTGCCAAAACTACAGCAACCATGGGGCCTCCCAGGGACGTGAGCGCTCCCAGGGCCCGTGCCAGGGACGGTGGCAACCCTAGGGGCTCTCACAAGGACAACAGAGTTCCCAGGTGCCCTCCCAGGGCCCTATGGCATGCTTGTCCGACGTGTCATAAATATTACATTCTTCCAAAGTCCCTTACTTAACTGTGATTGGTGGACTATTCTTTTTACCCGCCAAATTACAGCCAATAGGAGCAGAGAACAGTCAGTCAGCACAACACCCCAACTTATGTTTTCCTGTTGGATATTATTCTCCATTTCCTTGTTCAGAATGCGATTATACTGGAAATGTGATGGGCGGCGGTGTATTCACTGAACGTTGCTTCTCCCAGAGCTCTAAATAGAGTAAAAACTACTGACAACCAGGGCCGTCCTAGGGACGGGAGCGTTCCGAGGGGCCGGGCCAGGGACAGTGGAGCTACCAGCAGCCCTTCCAGGGAGGGCGCTGACCCCAGGGGCCCTATGGCATGATTGCCTATGTGTCATAAATATTACATATTTCCAACAGTCCCTTACTTAGCTGTGGTTGGTGGACTATTCTTTTAACCCGCCAAATTACAGCCAATAGGAGCAGAGAACAGTCAGTCAGCACAACACCCCAACTTATGTTTTCCTGTTGGATATTATTCTCCATTACCTTGTTCAGAATGCGATTATACTGGAAATGTGATGGGCGGCGGTGTATTCACTGAACGTTGCTTCTCCCAGAGCTCTAAATAGTGCCAAAACTACTGCAACCAGGGCCGTCCTAGGGACGGGAGCGATCCGAGGGGCCGGGCCAGGGACAGTGGAGCTACCAGCAGCCCTTCCAGGGAGGGCGCTGACCCCAGGGGCCCTATGGCATGATTGCCTATGTGTCATAAATATTACATATTTCCAACAGTCCCTTACTTAGCTGTGATTGGTGGACTATTCTTTTAACCCGCCAAATTACAGCCAATCGGAGCAGAGAACAGTCAGTCAGCACAACACCCCAACTTATGTTTTCCTGTTGGATATTATTCTCCATTACCTTGTTCAGAATGCGATTATACTGGAAATGTGATGGGCGGGGGTGCGTCACTGGTGCTTCTCCCGAGCTCTAAATGGTGCCAAAACTACAGCAACCATAGGCCTCAGCAAAAACTCCCCAGGGGCCGTGCCAAGGACAGAGTACAGCGCCCTAAGAAGGAGCTCTCACAAGACAACAGAGTTCCCAGAGTGCCCTCCCAGAACCCTATGGTATGCTTGTCCGGCGTGTCATAAATATTATTCTTCCAAAGTCCCTTACTTAACTGTGATTGGTGGACTATTCTTTTTACCCGCCAAATTACAGCCAATAGGAGCAGAGAACAGTCAGTCAGCACAACACCCCAACTTATGTTTTCCTGTTGGATATTATTCTCCATTACCTTGTTCAGAATGCGATTACACTGGAAATGTGATGGGCGGCGGTGTATTCACTGAACGTTGCTTCTCCCAGAGCTCTAAATAGCGCCCCTGGGGACCCTTGGTCCTATCCCTGAGGTCAGGTTTGCCCCTGGGAGCTCCGCTGTCCCTTGCGTGACCCCTGGGAGCGTCGCTGTCCTTGTGAAAGCCCTTGGGAACGCCAGCGCCCCTTGCAAGTGCTCTGAGGGCGCCAGCTTCCCAGACAAGGCCTCTGAGGGGGTCACCACCTCTGGCAAATCCCCTGGGGGAGCCACCGCCCCTAGCACGTTCTGTGCTGGGTTCCACCATCCCTGGGAGAGCCCCTAGGGCGCTGCTGTCCCTGGGAGAGCCCCTGGCAGCGCCGCTATCCCTAGGAGCGCCCTGGCTTGCTCCACCGCCCCTGGAAAGGCCCTTGCGGACGTCGCCGTCCCTGAGAGGGAACCAGGGAACGCTGTTGTCCTTGTGAGAGCCCCTAGGGTTGCCACCGTCCCTGGCACGGCCCCTGGGAGCACTCACGTCCCTGGGAGGGCCCATTGTTGCTGTAGTTTTGGCGCAATTTAGAGCTCTGGGAGAAGCAACGTTCAGTGAATACACCGCCGCCCATCACATTTCCAGTATAATCGCATTCTGAACAAGGTAATGGAGAATAATATCCAACAGGAAAACATAAGTTGGGGTGTTGTGCTGACTGACTGTTCACTGCTCCTATTGGCTGTAATTTGGCGGGTAAAAAGAATAGTCCACCATTCACAGTTAAGTAAGGGACTGTTGGTAGAATTTAATATTTATGACACGTCGGACAAGCATACCATAGGGCCCTGGGAGGGCACCTCGGAACTCTGTTGTCCTTGTGAGAGCCCCTAGGGTTGCCACCGTCCCTGGTACGGCCCCTGGGAGCGCTCACGTCCCTGGGAGGGCCCATGGTTGCTGTAGTTTTGGCACTATTTAGAGCTCTGGGAGAAGCAACGTTCAGTGAATACATCCCCGCCCATCACATTTCCAGTATAATCGCATTCTGAACAAGGTAATGGAGAATAATATCCAACAGGAAAACATAAGTTGGGGTGTTGTGCTGACTGACTGTTCTCTGCTCCTATTGGCTGTAATTTGGCGGGTAAAAAGAATAGTCCACCAATCACAGCTAAGTAAGGGACTGTTGGAAATATGTAATATTTATGACACATAGGCAATCATGCCATAGGGCCCCTGGGGTCAGCGCCCTCCCTGGAAGGGCTGCTGGTAGCTCCACCGTCCCTGGCCCGGCCCCTCGGAACGCTCCCGTCCCTAGGACGGCCCTGGTTACAGTAGTTTTTACTCTATTTAGAGCTCTGGGAGAAGCAACGTTCAGTGAATAAACCCCGCCCATCACATTTCCAGTATAATCGCATTCTGAACAAGGTAATGGAGAATAATATCCAACAGGAAAACATAAGTTGGGGTGTTGTGCTGACTGACTGTTCTCTGCTCCTATTGGCTGTAATTTGGCGGGTTAAAAGAATAGTCCACCAATCACAGCTAAGTAAGGGACTGTTGGAAATATGTAATATTTATGACACATAGGCAATCATGTCATAGGGCCCCTGGGGTCAGCGCCCTCCCTGGAAGGGCTGCTGGTAGCTCCACTGTCCCTGGCACGGCCCCTCGGAACGCTTCCGTCCCTAGGACGGCCCTGGTTGCAGTAGTTTTTACTCTATTTAGAGCTCTGGGAGAAGCAACGTTCAGTGAATACACCGCCGCCCATCACATTTCCAGTATAATCTCATTCTGAACAAGGTAATGGAGAATAATATCCAACAGGAAAACATAAGTTGGGGTGTTGTGCTGACTGACTGTTCTCTGCTCCTATTGGCTGTAATTTGGCGGGTTAAAAGAAAAGTCCACCAATCACAGCTAAGTAAGGGACTGTTGGAAATATGTAATATTTATGACACGTCGGACAAGCATGCCATAGCGCCCCTGGGGACCCTTGGTCCAATCCCTGAGGTCAGGTTTGCCCCTGGGAGCTCCGCTGTCCCTTGCATGACCCCTGGGAGCGTCGCTGTCCTTGTGAAAGCCCTTGGGAACGCCAGCGCCCCTTGCAAGTGCTCTGAGGGCGCCAGCTTCCCAGACAAGGCCTCTGAGGGGGTCACCACCTCTGGCAAATCCCCTGGGGGAGCCACCGCCCCTAGCACGTTCTGTGCTGGGTTCCACTATCCCTGGGAGAGCCCCTAGGGCGCTGCTGTCCCTAGGAGAGCCCCTGGCAGCGCCGCTGTCCCTAGGAGCGCCCTGGCTTGCTCCACCGCCCCTGGAAAGGCCCTTGCGGGCGTCGCCGTCCCTGAGAGGGAACCAGGGAACGCTGTTGTCCTTGTGAGAGCCCCTAGGGTTGCCACCGTCCCTGGCACGGCCCCTGGGAGCACTCACGTCCCTGGGAGGGCCCATTGTTGCTGTAGTTTTGGCGCAATTTAGAGCTCTGGGAGAAGCAACGTTCAGTAAATACACCGCCGCCCATCACATTTCCAGTATAATCACATTCTGAACAAGGTAATGGAGAATAATATCCAACAGGAAAACATAAGCTGGGGTGTTGTGCTGACTGACTGTTCTCTGCTCCTATTGGCTACAATTTGGCGGGTTAATTGAATAGTCCACCAATCACAGTTAAGTAAGGGACTTTGGAAGAATGTAATATTTATGACACGTCGGACAAGCATGCCATAGGGCCCTGGGAGGGCACCTGGGAACTCTGTTGTCCTTGTGAGAGCCCCTAGGGTTGCCACCGTCCCTGGCACGGCCCCTGGGAGCGCTCACGTCCCTGGGAGGGCCCATGGTTGCTGTAGTTTTGGCACTATTTAGAGCTCTGGGAGAAGCAACGTTCAGTGAATACACCCCCGCCCATCACATTTCAGTATAATCGCATTCTGAACAAAGGTAATGGGAATAATATCCAACAGGAAAACATAAGTTGGGGTGTTGTGCTGACTGACTGTTCTCTGCTCTATTGGCTGTAATTTGGCGGGTTAAAGAAAAAGTCACCAATCACAGCTAAGTAAGGGACTGTTGGAAATATGTATATTTATGACGTGGTTAAAGCATGCCTTAAGCGCCTAGGGACCGGTCCTATCCCTGAGTCAGGTTTGCCCGGGGAGCTCATCTGTCCCTTGCATGACCCCTGGGGGCGTCGCTGTCCCACTGAGGGCACCCGGGAGCACCCCTGTCCTTGTGTTGCCTGTGGGGGCGCCAGCTTCCAGACAAAGGCCTCTGAGGTCACCACCTCTAACCGTCACAGAGCCACCGCCCTAGCACGTTCTGTGCTGGGTTCCATATCCTGGGAGGCCCTGGGGCGCTGCTGTCCCTAGGAGGCCCTGGCAGCGCCGCTGTCCTAGGAGCGCCTGGCTTGCTCCTGCCGCCCTGGAAGAGGCCCTTGCCGGGCGTCGCCGTCCCTGAGGAGGGGGAACCAGGGGCAGCTGTTGTCATGTGAGCCCTAGGGTTTGCCACCGTCCCTGGCACGGCCCCTGGGGTACTCACGTCCCTAGGACGGCCCTGGTTGCAGTAGTTTTTACTCCATTTAGAGCTCTGGGAGAAGCAACGTTCAGTGAATACACCGCCGCCCATCACATTTCCAGTATAATCGCATTCTGAACAAGGTAATGGAGTATAATATCCAACAGGAAAACATAAGCTGGGGTGTTGTGCTGACTGACTGTTCTCTGCTCCTATTGGCTACAATTTGGCGGGTTAATTGAATAGTCCACCAATCACAGTTAAGTAAGGGACTTTGGAAGAATGTAATATTTATGACACGTCGGACAAGCATGCCATAGGGCCCTGGGAGGGCACCTGGGAACTCTGTTGTCCTTGTGAGAGCCCCTAGGGTTGCCACCGTCCCTGGCACGGCCCCTGGGAGCGCTCACGTCCTTGGGAGGGCCCATGGTTGCTGTAGTTTTGGCACTATTAAGAGCTCTGGGAGAAGCAACGTTCAGTGAATACACCCCCGCCCATCACATTTCCAATGTAATCGCATTCTGAAAAAGGTAATGGAGAATAATATCCAACAGGAAAACATAAGTTGGGGTGTTGTGCTGACTGACTGTTCTCTGCTCCTATTGGCTGTAATTTGGCGGGTTAAAAGAATAGTCCACCAATCACAGCTAAGTAAGGGACTGTTGGAAATATGTAATATTTATGACACATAGGCAATCATGCCATAGGGCCCCTGGGGTCAGCGCCCTCCCTGGAAGGGCTGCTGGTAGCTCCACTGTCCCTGGCCCGGCCCCTCGGAACGCTCCCGTCCCTAGGACGGCCCTGGTTGCAGTAGTTTTTACTCTATTTAGAGCTCTGGGAGAAGCAACGTTCAGTGAATACACCGCCGCCCATCACATTTCCAGTATAATCGCATTCTGAACAAGGTAATGGAGAATAATATCCAACAGGAAAACATAAGCTGGGGTGTTGTGCTGACTGACTGTTCTCTGCTCCTATTGGCTACAATTTGGCGGGTTAATTGAATAGTCCACCAATCACAGTTAAGTAAGGGACTTTGGAAGAATGTAATATTTATGACACGTCGGACAAGCATGCCATAGGGCCCTGGGAGGGCACCTGGGAACTCTGTTGTCCTTGTGAGAGCCCCTAGGGTTGCCACCGTCCCTGGCACGGCCCCTGGGAGCGCTCATGTCCCTGGGAGGGCCCATGGTTGCTGTAGTTTTGGCACTATTTAGAGCTCTGGGAGAAGCAACGTTCAGTGAATACACCCCCGCCCATCACATTTCCAGTATAATCGCATTCTGAACAAGGTAATGGAGAATAATATCCAACAGGAAAACATAAGTTGGGGTGTTGTGCTGACTGACTGTTCTCTGCTCCTATTGGCTGTAATTTGGCCGGTTAAAAGAATAGTCCACCAATCACAGCTAAGTAAGGGACTGTTGGAAATATGTAATATTTATGACACATAGGCAATCATGCCATAGGGCCCCTGGGGTCAGCGCCCTCCCTGGAAGGGCTGCTGGTAGCTCCACTGTCCCTGGCCCGGCCCCTCGGAACGCTCCCGTCCCTAGGACGGCCCTGGTTGCAGTAGTTTTTACTCTATTTAGAGCTCTGAGAGAAGCAACGTTCAGTGAATACACCGCCGCCCATCACATTTCCAGTATAATCGCATTCTGAACAAGGTAATGGAGAATAATATCCAACAGGAAAACATAAGCTGGGGTGTTGTGCTGACTGACTGTTCTGTTCTCCTATTGGCTGTAATTTGGTGGATTTACATATTAGCCCACCAATCACAGCGAAGTAAGGGGTTGCTGGAAGTGTGCAATATGTACCACACCACGACCAAGCAAGCTACAGGGTTCCTGGGAGTGCCCTTGGGAGGGTCGCTGGGGTCCACGCCGCCCACGAAAGGGTCCTAAGGGGCGCCACTGCCCTTGAGAAGGTCCTTGGGAGGGTCCCTGGTGGCTAGTTTCCCCTGAAAGCGTCCCTGGGGGAGCCACCACCTGAGAGGACCACTAGGGAGCGCCGCTTTCCTTGAACGTTTCCATGGAGGCGCCACCGCCTCTTGTAGGGTCGCTGGGGGCACCGCCGCCATCTGAGTGAGCCCAGGTGGTGTCACCACCTCTGGGAGCGCTCCTGTGAACGCTGCCGACCCAAAGCGGGACCCTTGGAACGCCGTCACCCCTGGGGGCGCCACCACCCTGTAGGGCGTCGCTACCCCTGAGAGGGGCCCCTGGGGGTGCCGCCGCTTCTAGGAGGGTCCTTAGAGGCGACGGCGTTCATATGGGTGCCGCCGCCCCTGAAAGGGTCCCTGAGAAGGTCAGTGGGAGCGCCGGTTTCCTTGATGGTGTCCCTGGTGGCACCGCCGCCCCCTGAGTGAGGCCCATGGTGGCGGCACCACCCTTGGAATGGCCTCTTAGGGCGTCGCCGCCCCTGAGAGGGCCCCTGGGAGTGCCGTCGCTCCTGGTAGGATCCCTGTGGGCGCCGCCATCCCTAGGAGGGCCCAGGGGAGTAACAGACCTGTAGGGCCCCTGGTTGAAGTAGTTTTTGCGTTATTTATAACTCTCGGAGAGGTAACGTTAAATAAATACACCACCCATCGCATTTCCGTATCATCGCATTGTGATGAAGATAAGAGAGAATAATACTCAACAGGAAAACTTAAGTTGTGGTGTTTTGTTGACCGCTCTCTACTCCTATAGGTTGTAATTTGGTGGGTTAAAATAATAGACCACCAATGATAATTCAGTAAGGGACTCCTGGGTGTATGTAATATACAGTATATATATATTAAACAAGAACAAGCATGTCATAGGGTCCCTGGGGATCCTTGATAGGGTTCCTGGGGTGGGGAAGCGCCGCCCCTGCGAGGATCACTGGGGGCGTCGCCCTGGGGGCACGCGTGCCCCTGGGAGGGTCAATGGTGGATATGTCGCCCTGGGAGGGTTCCTGGGAAGGCCGCCGTCCCTGGCAGGGACCCTAGGGGCGACGGCGACCCTGGCAGGGCCCCTGAGGGCGCCGCCGCCCCTGAGTGGCTCCCTGGAGACGCCATCACCACTTGCAGGGCTCCTGGTAGCGCCACCCCACATTGATAGGGTCCCTGCAAGAGACCCTGGGGGCTCCACTGTCCCTGGGAGTATGCAAAGGTGCGTCCCAACCCCTGTGAGGGTCCCTGGGGGCTCCACCGACCCTGGCACGGTCCCTGGGAGCGCCGCCACCCTTGAGAGGGTCCTTGTTAGGGTCCCTGGCGGCCCCGCCGTCCTTGAAAGGATCCCTCGGGGCGCCACCCAATCCTGAGAGGACCTTTGGGGGCACCGCCGCCCCTGAGGGCAATGATGTCTTTAAGAGTGTCCTTGGGGGCGTCGTCGCCCATGAGAGGGCCCCTGGGGATTTCGCCACCCCTGTGGGGGTCTGTGGGGGCACCGCCGTCCCTGGAAAGGTCCCTGGGGGTGCCGCCGCCTTTGGGAGGGTCCTTAGGGTCCCATCGCCCCTGATAGGGTCTCTGATGGCTCCACCAATCATGGGAGGGTCCCTGGGGGCACTGCCGCCTTTGAGTGGGTCTTTTGTAGGGTCCCTGGCGACCCCGCCGCCCCTGAAAGGGTCCATGGGGGCGCCACGAACTTTGAGAGGACCCCTGAGGGCGCCATCGCCCCTGTAAGGGTCCCTGAGGGTGCAAATATCCTTGAGAGAGTCCTTGGAGGCATCGTCGCCCCTGAAAGGGCCCCTGGGGGACTTCGCTGCTCCTGTAACGGTCCCGAGGGGCACCGCCGTTCCTGGACATGTCCTTGGGGACGCCGCCGCCCCTGGAAAGGTCCCTGGGGGCGTCGCCGCCCCTGCGAGTGTCCCTGGGATGGTTCCTGGGGACGTCGCTGCACCTGATTATAGTAATGCAATAAATACCCTAAGAAAGATGCCAAGACATGAACACTTTCCCAATGGCAGGAGTAAATATGTATACAATATGTTAATGACAAGGACTAAACCAACAGTTGAAGAAAAGTATCCGCTGTTTAAATGGTCTTTTATTTGAAAAAAATATTACATATAAATATATGGAGCCTCACCAGAGAGGCTTCATGTAGGTGGTGTGCTGATATTTGCTTACAAGAAAAATACTCACAACAATAATGGAAAGGAAGACAAATCTTAGGTTAGATTCGTCTTGTGAGCAAATGTCATGGAACTCATATACAGTTGGTATAATCATGAAATTCTACCATCTAATCAGAGACTAAAAATTTTAAACATAAAACAAGATGATAATTAAATGGTTTAAAAATATCCTGAATACAGTCTGCAATGTTAATTGCAAATTATTTTCACATTTTTTAATGTTTAATGTTAATTGTAGTAATAATAAGTATAAGAAAACAATGATCAAGCTAATGTTAGATTACAGCCTTTATTAAAAGCAGGACATGTTATAATATATGGATGATCAAGAGTACAGTATTTTAAAAGAAAAATCATCCACATACTTCACAAATATATTAATACATAATATTCATGTATATATGTAAATTGTAAAATTAAAAAAATATATATTAATTAAGGCAAACTCGTATGTTATGAGAGTACGCAGAGGACTGTACAGGTACTTTGTTTCTGCTAGTATTAGGATTAACTCATTGTCAGTAGAAAGTGCCAGACTGCAGGGATTTTCGCAAACTTATAGGAAACATACCCTTTTTTGCCACTAATGTAAATAAATGGCTAATGAATTCTGAAGAAGCATCAAAGAAACAACCCTTATATTTTGTTTAGATTAGATTAAGGGAGTTATCAGCAGTGATTCATCTTTCCACCCACAGCATAACAATGCCTGTCTTACATTACAAGAACAAACCAACCACTCATAGAGTATGGGTAGCTCATTTCAATGCTGCTGAGAATTACTTCATTTTCTGTAAGTTCTGTTCGGTTTTCCTTACATTACCTACTTTGACATCTTCACTAAACCAGATATGAATAAAATTTTCATTGTATCCTTGTATTACAGACAAATTATATTTCTGTATATACCTGTAAATACTGTAGTCAAATTATTTTTGTATGATGAGCTGTATCTTTATTTACCAAATATATAATAAAACATATGAATATGAAACAGGATATGGTTAATAGATAATTTCTTTGTATAACTATATATTTATTCTGAACTGATGGGAAATGAAACAGCGTCAATTTGGTTATAAATGAAATAAAATTTTATATACCAAAATAACAAAACATAACTCACTACACAGAAATGAATCAAGAAAGAATTTACAAACTCTAAAATATAGAAGAAAAAAAAAGTAAAAATAATCTCAGTATTACTTAACTTTCAATGACAACAAAAGAAAAACAGAACTTGCATGTCAATGAATACACTAAAAGAATCTATTTACAATATCTTTAAGTCTCTGCTGGTGCTATTAAGCTTCTGCTAGTGCACTTAAGTCATCTGCCTTGGCCAAGACCATATGTACTCTACAAAGCAATTTAAGTGAGTTAAGAGTTAGGGATCTTTGAAACTTAAGTCCAACTCCGTTAACCGGAACTCTCCAAGGCCCGGGATTGAAATTGGCTCGAATTTCTCCGAGGCGTATTTTTTGAAAATTCCAGAATCTACATTTTCTCCTGGTCTAAAAGCAAAATCCGAGGATAAAATAATGAATAATTCTGGGAAATTACGGAAAGTCTCCAAATTTTTCTGCTCCGGGTCTGGGAACCAATTCCGAGGTTAGGTTAGTTTAGGCAGCAATTTCCAGAATCTTCCCAGTAACCGGAAAAATTCCACATCATCCATGATACCAAGAATTATTTCTTTGGTTTCGGTGAATGGTGAATAGTCAGCTGTATCTCCACCTGTAAGTGAAAATAAAGGCATTAATATTGTGTTAGTTAAATTTACAAATTCTGAAACATCTTTATTTATGAAGGTTAATAACTATATATTTTGTCTTAAAATAATAATAAAAAAAAATCCCATGGAAACTCGGATTTTATTTCGGTTTCATAGGTACTGTACAACACTAAAAAAAAATTAATAGTTTTTTTCTAGTGTAAATTTTTATAAAGATCCCAAAACTGTGATCCTTTTTTTGGAGAAATTCATAAAGAAAATTATAGCTCTTCAAAAATTGTAATGTTCTACATTGAAATGTTAACCTAACCAAACCTAAATGGTAAAAATCGGTCAACTTAAAATCCTAACATTCGCTGAATGACCGAAAAGATAATAATACCGTAAATTTATTTTATTTGGGAAGGCATTATTCTTTTTTTTTAATTACGGACATACAAGGCCAATATTCACAATTGATTCTTCCATACTTGTAGAGCAAACATAGAATGGCTGTGTACAGTACTGTATATCAACATTACCATTAAACATATGGAAAGCCTTGATATTTACCATCTATAATGAAAACAAAACTGTCAATGGCAAAGTGAATTATTACTACCACCACACCAAATGTTGCACAAGGGAGTGCTTTATTGCAATGCACAGGGAATTAAAAAAAAACATGAATTTATGTCATCGTATTTTTGTTATTAGTAACAAGTTGTGGTTCAACTGAAACCAATAAGAAACAGTTGATGTGTTAAGACCTGGCACTGGTTACCTATTGCATCTGGACTTGTTAAAATATGAAGTTTAGGCTACTAAGTATTCATACTAATACAATATCTGGTCAATTTATTTCGATATTAAAAATAGGGTTTTCCAATGTATTTTGACGAGTTTCGAACAAATTTGATATTCATTTCCACAGGAAATCAGGTGTTTTTTTAGATAACCCCCCAACCCAACCCAACAATCATAACGGAAAAAGTTGGACAGACAGGAGTACAGTACGTGTGCTGCCATGACAGACAGGAGTACAGTACGTGTGCTGCCATGACAGACAGGAGTACAGTGCGTGTGCTGCCATGACAGACAGGAGTACAGTGCATGTGCTGCCACGAGACAGGAGTACAGTGCGTGTGCTGCCATGACAGACAGGAGTACAGTGCGTGTGCTGCCATGACAGACAGGAGTACAGTGCGTGTGCTGCCATGACAGACAGGAGTACAGTACACGTGCTGCCATGACAGACAGGAGATTACGGTACATGCTGCCACGAGACAGGAGTACAGAGCACGTGCTGCCACGACACAGAGGTACAGTGCGTATTGTGCTGCCACGGGTTTCAGGAGTACAGTGAGTGTGCTGCCATGACGAACCAGGAGTACAGTACGTGTGCTGCCATGACAGACAGAATTTACAGTACGTGTGCTGCCATGACAGACAGGAGTACAGTACGTGTGCTGCCACAGACAGGAAGTACAGAGCACGTGCTGCCACGAGACAGGAAGTACAGTGCGTGTGCTGCTTACACGAGACAAGGTACAGTGAGTGTGCTGCCATGACGAACTGGGAGTACAGTGCGTGTGCTGTCATGACAGACAGGAGTGCAGTGCATGTGCTGCCATGACAGACAGGAGTACAGAGCGTGTGCTGCCATGACAGACAGGAGTACAGTGCATGTGCTGCCATGAGACAGGAGTACAGTGCATGTGCTGCCATGACAGACAGGAGTACAGTACATGTGCTGCCACGAGACAGGAGTACAGTGCGTGTGCTGCCATGGCGAACAGGAGTACAGTGCGTGTGCTGCCATGACAGACAGAATTTACCACAGTGCGTGTGCTGCCATGACAGACAGGAGTACAGTGCATGTGCTGCCATGACGAACGGGAAGTACAGTGCATGTGTGCTGCCACGAGACAGGAGTACAGTGCGTGTGCTGCCGCGACGAACAGGAGTACAGTGCGTGTGCTGCCATGACAGACAGGGTACAGTGCGTGTGCTGCCATGACAGACAGGAAGTACAGTGCATGTGCTGCCACGAGACAGGGTACAGAGCACGTGCTGCCACGGAACAGGGTACAGTGCGTGTGCTGCCACGAGACAGGAGTACAGTGCGTGTGTTGCCATGACAGACAGGAGTACAGTGCATGTGCTGCCATGACAGACAGGAGTACAGTGCGTGTGCTGCCACGAGACAGGAGTACAGTGAGTGTGCTGCCATGATAGACAGGAGTACAGTGCGTGTGTTGCCATGACAGACAGAAGTACAGTGCATGTGCTGCCATGACAGACAGGAGTACAGTGCGTGTGCTGCCACGAGACAGGAGTACAGTGCATGTGCTGCCAGGATAGGCAGGAGGAAAGAGCTCTCCTAAAAAAGTTCATTTCAAAAAGTTCCAGACTTGACGGGTAAATGTGGCGGGAGTTTCGGTGGTGAGCGGTTGGCGGCTTGTGTGCCTTTGTCGCGTATTTGTACCTTTCTCAGAGAGAAGCTTTTAGCCTTTTAGTTGAACTCTTTCAGGGGAGGAACTAAGCCTGCTTGGCTGGGGCTTTAGCAGCAAGTTTTCACTGAAGGGGAGACACTGGATGTTATGCTGTGTGCTGCGGGAGCCGTCTGTGTTGCTGTATCTTGTGGCCTCACCACACTTTCAAGTAAACACTGCATCTCGCAACCACTTCAACATTAGAAATTGCATGTCAATGGCGAATAGTAAAAAATATTCTCATACATTTAAATGTAGTTCAAACCATCAGTATTTGGTTATGGTGTTGACTCCCAGGTACCAATGGTTGCTACCGGGAAATATTCACTCATACTACTACTACTATACTTCTCATACAACTATAACTACTATTACTACTGCAACAAGCCAAAAACTACAAAAAAACAACTACTATTACTACTACTAGTACTACCGCTGCAACCATAACTGCTATTACTACTACTGCCACAAAGCTATCCCTACATTTCCCGTTTAAAACTACCTCAAACTAGTTGCATTAATGCACACTCGGAAAACGGATAGAGTTAAATTAAATGAAGATAGATAGATAGATAGATAGATAGATAGATAGATAGATAGATAGATATTCAGTAAAATCGACATATACGTTAACAATGGCTCAGCGTGGACAAAGACAATGCAGGAAACAGGAAATTGATTCAACCAGCCAAGGATAGGCTCATGGAAGTCATTCGAAGCTTATCTCCATTACGGGCCGCCCTGACGTGAGAATGAGATGACCAATGAAATAACAACAAATCCACAAAAATAATAAGACAAGTATTACATTACTTGGGTGGTGAAGACGAGATATTATTAATTCCAGCTTATGTAAATTTAACTCGAAATTATATCAGAGTTACGTTGTTGAGTTTTAGTGTGTTATAAGGACTTTTAGTTTTCGGTAATTACTGACGACATACCATTCGCCGAAAGCAAATTTTAAAACGCCGCAATTTCACTGTTTAGGACTGCACACTAATAGTTTGAGAAATGTGTTAAAAAGAGGTTATTTCTAAACTAAAGACAACAACAACTTAATCAAAGAAACCTACTTAACCTTACCTAACTTACTATGATATGGTGTAATTTTACGTTTTGTGTAGACGTGAGATACATACCGCTTTATCGTCGCGAGAGAGAATGTAGTGCAGCTAGTGCGAGCCGAGGAGCCTAAATATCTACCGAACGAAGTATTTGCCCAACTGAATATCACATCCAAACTCAGCGATGAAATTATAATAAGAAAAGATCCATTAAAACAAATAACGTTACGACGGGTACCTGCCAATATTAACAGGTTTCACTCGTTATTGTAATTATTTTCTCTCCAGGTTGTGGAAAAGGTGAAGAAGGGACGAAGGAAGGAGGGGAGGTCAGGGATGGTGAAAGCAGGGAACGAGTAATATTGGATCCGGGAAGGGATAACGTTGGTAATGTGATGGTAATTAAGATTTCCAATTTACAAGTTCTGAACTCCGGAAACTTACACTTATTTTTTCTTTTAAGAAATTTACTATTTTTTTCTTAAACTTAATTAAAAATATTTTACATAAAACAAAAAAATCTGGAGAATATTTACCGAGAAAAAATTGATTAGTTTAAGTTAATTCTATATCCTGTCGTGTTTTTTTCGCACAAGAGGAAGGCACGATGTCATTTCAGAATAAATTTAGGTAAGTTTAGCCTAAAGTCGAGCACACAGAGGCTCCGTTATCTATGATGAGATTGTAGGCGGGGAGGCGTGGCGAATGCATTCATCTATTATACAAAACCTACATCCTCACAGTCTCCTCCAAATTTCCTCCCCCCCACAAACTGAAAATATGACAACGCCTCAAAGTCTCACTCAATTTTGACAAAGAAAATTGCATCGAAAAGTCTTGACATCCTATCAATACTCCGTGTCTCTTCTTTAGTTATCTCCTTAATAATAAAACACTCGAGTTACTCCTTCAAGGTTTATTTTCCCTCCCGAGTGTTGAGTTTTAAAGTGGAAAGTGTGGGAGGCGGTGGTGCATATCTGGTACCTGCTGATGAGAAGTTTGAATATCGATAAAGCACGCACACACCTCAACACACACACACACACACACACACACACACACACACACACACACACACACACACACACACACACACACACACACACACACACACACACACACACACACACACACACACACACACACACACACACACACACATCGTTCATTGCATATTTTTCAGCTTTTCGGGCTGCCTTGTTTATAATAAACCGTTAATTATTATTATTATTATTATTATTACACACACACACACACACACACACAATCGTTAATACCTAACTTTCTGGAAAATTTATATTACTCTCTCTCTCTCTCTCTCTCTCTCTCTCACCTCAACAATGTCACAGTGTCTGTTCGCTATGCACAGCTTGAGTTTTGGGACTGAAGATGTACACCCACTAAAATATTATTCGGCAACCGTGTCACATTGTATCATGCCGTAGGGTGCCGAATAATTTTTGAATGGGTGTACTACCAGAAAAGGAACCAAAAGATGAATTTTAAGGGGTTGACCAGTGTGTGTGTGTATTGAAATACAAACACTATATATTAAAACATTCATAATAATATCTAACACCATTAAAAACTGGCAACGGAATTTCTCCCCAAAAAAAATCGATGGAAAAAAAATAAATTAAGTTACCATCCATGAAGCTCACATAAACATTGGCGCCAACTATTTCATATACCCGTGATGGAGATGTACAGTATGTGAACCTCAGATAGATAGTTAGAAAGTTATATATTCAGTAAAATCATCATACAAGGATACAGTGATTCATCATGTATATAGAATGTGTCCAGCATGTGTTACGTAGGTAGAATTTTGAGTGCTTATGAAAATTACCCCGGGAATACTCATGAACATAACAAACATGGGCAACACTTTCAATTTAGAGATATAAAAACACGTATGAAAAATAATTCTACCTCAGTTGGGGAAAAAAATATTCTCTGGCTTGGCAAACACAACTCTTTTCGTTTTTTTTTTATAGTTTTTTTTAGCTTAACCACAGAAACAAAGCACTGCCAACGCTTTGTGACAGAGAGAAAACCTTCACAAAAACCCAGAGTGAAAAAAAATATCGGCAACGTTTAACCCCTTGAGCATGCGGACTAAACCCTTTCAATTCGATGACTTTTCCCTTTAAAGACGATGACTTAACCCTTTGAATACGATGACTTAACCCTTTAAAGACGATGACTTAACCCTTTGAGTACGATGACTTAACCCTTTAAATACTATAAGTTAACCCTTTGAATATGATGTGCGTGTGTGTGTGTGTGTGTGTGTGTGTGTGTGTGTGTGTGTGTGTGTGTGTGTGTGTGTGTTTATAGGCCTAAAATCAATCAGTGTCATGGTAACTTAAAACACGTACAGGAATTCACGTGTGTTGGGGAGAGTTATACTGTACACCTGTCAAACACACCTGGATATTTGTACACGTTTAAGTTCAAAGGATCAAATTTAAGGGGGGGGAAGACAAAAGGAAGAAGAGGGAGAGGTAAGAGAAGGGGGTGAGGGGGAGGAGGAGGAGGGATGGTGTTCAGTAGGTCAGACCACACACTGCATTTCGTCTTCAGCTTTAGGAGAAATTTTGCGTTCCCTCACCTCCCAGTCCTTCTCCTCACCTCCCAGTCCTTCCCCTCACCTCCCAGTTTCTCCCCTCACCTCTCAGTCCCCCCCTTCCCTCAAACATTCTCTTTGATGCCGCTTTTCCGTCCCACTTTCGTCCCCTTCTCTCGGTTTTCTCCCTTTCCCTTCCTTCCTTCCCCCATCCTCTTCCCTCCCATCACCTCTCTTTCTTTCCCCACCTCACCTCCCTCCTCTTCCCACCCTTTACCTTCCCTTCCCTCCTTTCTTTCCTCTTCACTCCTCCCACCCCTTTTTACCCTTCCTTCCAACCTGTCCTTCCCTTCACCTTTCCTTCCCTTAATATGACCTCTTACATTTTAAGCACCATTTCACCAGCCCAATGCCTTACTGACCAAACTGATGGAACGTTT
>NW_024751660.1:6088878-6406705 GCF_018991925.1 Homarus americanus | reverse complement strand
AGGGTTGCCACCGTCCTGCACGGCCTCTGGGAGCGCTCACAAGTTCTGGGAGGGCCCATGGTTGCTGTAGTTTTGGCACTATTTAGAGCTTCCTGGGAGAAGCAACGTTCAGTGAATACACCCCCGCCCATCACATTTCCATAATCGCATTCTGAACAAGGTAATGGAGAATAATATCCAACAGGAAAACATAAGTTGGGGTGTTGTGCTGACTGACTGTTCTCTGCTCCTATTGGCTGTAATTTGGCGGGTAAAAAGAATAGTCCACCAATCACAGTTAAGTAAGGGACTTTGGAAGAATGTAATATTTATGACACGTCGGAGAAGCATACCATAGGGCCCTGGGAGGGCACCTGGGAACTCTGTTGTCCTTGTGAGAGCCCCTAGGGTTGCCACCGTCCCTGGCACGGCCCCTGGGAGCGCTCACGTCCTTGGGAGGGCCCATGGTTGCTGTAGTTTTGGCACTATTTAGAGCTCTGGGAGAAGCAACGTTCAGTGAATACACACCCCGCCCATCAAATTTCCAATGTAATCGCATTCTGAAAAAGGTAATGGAGAATAATATCCTACAGGAAAACATAAGTTGGGGTGTTGTGCTGACTGACTGTTCTCTGCTCCTATTGGCTGTAATTTGGCGGGTTAAAAGAATAGTCCACCAATCACAGCTAAGTAAGGGACTGTTGGAAATATGTAATATTTATGACACATAGGCAATCATGCCATAGGGCCCCTGGGGTCAGCGCCCTCCCTGGAAGGGCTGCTGGTAGCTCCAATGTCCCTGGCCCGGCCCCTCGGAACGCTCCCGTCCCTAGGACGGCCCTGGTTGCAGTAGTTTTTACTCTATTTATAGCTCTGGGAGAAGCAACGTTCAGTGAATACACCGCCGCCCATCACATCTCCAGTATAATCGCATTCTGAACAAGGTAATGGAGAATAATATCCAACAGGAAAACATAAGCTGGGGTGTTGTGCTGACTGACTGTTCTCTGCTCCTATTGGCTACAATTTGGCGGGTTAATTGAATAGTCCACCAATCACAGTTAAGTAAGGGACTTTTGGTAGAATTTAATATTTATGACACGTCGGACAAGCATACCATAGGGCCCTGGGAGGGCACCTGGGAACTCTGTTGTCCTTGTGAGAGCCCCTAGGGTTGCCACCGTCCCTGGCACGGCCCCTGGGAGCGCTCACGTCCCTGGGAGGGCCCATAGTTGCTGTAGTTTTGGCACTATTTAGAGCTCTGGGAGAAGCAACGTTCAGTGAATACACCCTCGCCCATCACATTTCCAGTATAATCGCATTCTGAACAAGGTAATGGAGAATAATATCCAACAGGAAAACATAAGCTGGGGTGTTGTGCTGACTAACTGTTCTCTGCTCCTATTGGCTACAATTTGGCGGGTTAATTGAATAGTCCACCAATCACAGTTAAGTAAGGGACTTTGGAAGAATGTAATATTTATGACACGTCGGACAAGCATGCCATAGGGCCCTGGGAGGGCACCTGGGAACTCTGTTGTACTTGTGAGAGCCCCTAGGGTTGCCACCGTCCCTAGCACGGCCTCTGGGAGCGCTCACGTTCCTGGGAGGGCCCATGGTTGCTGTAGTTTTGGCACTATTTAGAGCTCTGGGAGAAGCAACGTTCAGTGAATACACCCCCGCCCATCACATTTCCAGTATAATCGCATTCTGAACAAGGTAATGGAGAATAATATCCAACAGGAAAACATAAGTTAGGGTGTTGTGCTGACTGACTGTTCTCTGCTCCTATTGGCTGTAATTTGGCGGGTTAAAAGAATAGTCCACCAATCACAGCTAAGTAAGAGACTGTTGGAAATATGTAATATTTATGACACATAGGCAATCATGCCATAGGGCCCCTGGGGTCAGCGCCCTCCCTGGAAGGGCTGCTGGTAGCTCCACTGTCCCTGGCCCGGCCCCTCGGAACGCTCCCGTCCCTAGGACGGCCCTGGTTGCAGTAGTTTTTACTCTATTTATAGCTCTGGGAGAAGCAACGTTCAGTGAATACACCGCCGCCCATCACATTTCCAGTATAATTGCATTCTGAACAAGGTAATGGAGAATAATATCCAACAGGAAAACATAAGCTGGGGTGTTGTGCTGACTGACTGTTCTCTGCTCCTATTGGCTACAATTTGGCGGGTTAATTGAATAGTCCACCAATCACAGTTAAGTAAGGGACTTTGGAAGAATGTAATATTTATGACACGTCGACAAGCATACCATAGGGCCCTGGGAGGGCACCTGGGAACTCTATTGTCTTGAGAGCCCCTAGGGTTGCCTGTCCCTGGCACGGCCCCTGGGAGCGCTCACGTCCTGGGAGGGCCCATGGTTGCCGTGGTTTTAGCTGTTAGAGCTCTGGGAGAAACAGCGTTCAGTGAATACACCCCGCCCATCACATTTCAGTATAATCGCATTCTGAACAAGGTAATGGAGAATAATATCCAACAGGAAAACATAAGTTAGGGTGTTGTGCTGACTGACTGTTCTCTGCTCCTATTGGCTGTAATTTGGCGGGTTAAAAGAATAGTCCACCAATCACAGCTAAGTAAGGGACTGTTGAAAATATGTAATATTTATGACACATAGGCAATCATGCCATAGGGCCCCTGGGGTCAGCGCCCTCCCTGGAAGGGCTGCTGGTAGCTCCACTGTCCCTGGCCCGGCCCCTCGGAACGCTCCCGTCCCTAGGACGGCCCTGGTTGCAGTAGTTTTTACTCTATTTAGAGCTCTGGGAGAAGCAACGTTCAGTGAATACACCGCCGCCCATCAGATTTCCAGTATAATCGCATTCTGAACAAGGTAATGGAGAATAATATCCAACAGGAAAACATAAGCTGGGGTGTTGTGCTGACTAACTGTTCTCTGCTCCTATTGGCTACAATTTGGCGGGTTAATTGAATAGTCCACCAATCACAGTTAAGTAAGTGACTTTGGAAGAATGTAATATTTATGAAACGTCGGACAAGCATGCCATAGGGCCCTGGGAGGGCACCTGGGAACTCTGTTGTCCTTGTGAGAGCCCCTAGGGTTGCCACCGTCCCTGGCACGGCCTCTGGGAGCGCTCACGTTCCTGGGAGGGCCCATGGTTGCTGTAGTTTTGGCACTATTTAGAGCTCTGGGAGAAGCAACGTTCAGTGAATACACCCCCGCCCATCACATTTCCAGTATAATCGCATTCTGAACAAGGTAATGGAGAATAATATCCAACAGGAAAACATAAGTTGGGGTGTTGTGCTGACTGACTGTTCTCTGCTCCTATTGGCTGTAATTTGGCGGGTAAAAAGAATAGTCCACCAATCACAGTTAAGTAAGGGACTTTGGAAGAATGTAATATTTATGACACGTCGGAGAAGCATACCATAGGGCCCTGGGAGGGCACCTGGGAACTCTGTTGTCCTTGTGAGAGCCCCTTGGGTTGCCACCGTCCCTGGCACGGCCCCTGGGAGCGCTCACGTCCCTGGGAGGGCCCATGGTTGCTGTAGTTTTGGCACTATTTAGAGCTCTGGGAGAAGCAACGTTCAGTGAATACACCCCCGCCCATCACATTTCCAGTATAATCGCATTCTGAACAAGGTAATGGTGAATAATATCCAACAGGAAAACATAAGTTGGGGTGTTGTGCTGACTGACTGTTCTCTGCTCCTATTGGCTGTAATTTGGCGGGTTAAAAGAATAGTCCACCAATCACAGCTAAGTAAGAGACTGTTGGAAATATGTAATATTTATGACACATAGGCAATCATGCCATAGGGCCCCTGGGGTCAGCGCCCTCCCTGGAAGGGCTACTGGTAGCTCCACTGTCCCTGGCCCGGCCCCTCGGAACGCTCCCGTCCCTAGGACGGCCCTGGTTGCAGTAGTTTTTACTCTATTTATAGCTCTGGGAGAAGCAACGTTCAGTGAATACACCGCCGCCCATCACATTTCCAGTATAATCGCATTCTGAACAAGGTAATGGAGAATAATATCCAACAGGAAAACATAAGCTGGGGTGTTGTGACACTGACTGACTGTTCTCATCCTAATGGCTACAATTTAGGCGGAGTTAATTGAATAGTCCACCAATCACAGTTAAGTAAGGGACTTTTTGGTAGAATTTATATTGCCGACCGCGTCGGACAAAGCCTCTTTCCTGGGAGCCTGGGAGGGCACCTGGGAACTCTGTTGTCCTTGTGAGCCCTAGGTTGCACCGTCCCTGCTTTGGCCCCTGGGAGCGCTCGTCCCTAGGAAGAATTATAGTTGCTGTAGTTTGGCACTATTTAGAGCTCTGGGAGACGCAGCGTTAAATAAATACACCGCCGCCCATCACATTTTCCAGTATCTTTGCATTCTGAAGAAGGTAATGGAGAAAAATATCAACAGGATAACATAAGTTGAGGTGTTGTGCTGATTGACTGCCCGCTCTGCTCCTATTGGCTGTAATTTGGGCGGGTTAAAAGAATAGTCCACCAATCACAGCTAAGTAAGGGACTGTTGGAATGTAATATTTATGACACGCAATAGGCAATCATGCCATGGGGCTCCTGGGGTCAGCGCCTCCCTGGAAGGGCTGCTGGTAGCTCCACTGTCCCTGGCCCCTCAGAACGCTCCCGTCCCCTAGGACGGCCCTGGTTGCAGTAGTTTTTACTCTATTTAGAGCTCTGGGAGAAGCAACGTTCAGTGAATACACCGCCGCCCATCACATTTCTAGTATAATGCAATCTGAACAAGGTAATGGAGAATAATATCCAAAAAAAACATAAGCTGGGGTGTTGTGCTGACTGACTGTTCTCTGCTCCTATTGGCTCTAATTTGGCGGGTTAATTGAATAGTCCACCAATCACAGTTAAGTAAGGGACTTTGGAAGAATGTAATATTTATGACACGTCGGACAAGCATGCCATAGGGCCCTGGGAGGGCACCTGGGAACTCTGTTGTCCTTGTGAGAGCCCCTAGGGTTGCCACCGTCCCTGGCACGGCCCCTGGGAGCACTCACGTCCCTGGGAGGGCCCATTGTTGCTGTAGTTTTGGCGCAATTTAGAGCTCTGGGAGAAGCAACGTTCAGTAAATACACCGCCGCCCATCACATTTCCAGTATAATCGCATTCTGAACAAGGTAATGGAGAATAATATCCAACAGGAAAACATAAGTTGGGGTGTTGTGCTGACTGACTGTTCTCTGCTCCTATTGGCTGTAATTTGGCGGGTTAAAAGAATAGTCCACCAATCACAGCTAAGTAAGGGACTGTTGGAAATATGTAATATTTATGACACATAGGCAATCATGCCATAGGGCCCCTGGGGTCAGCGCCCTCCCTGGAAGGGCTGCTGGTAGCTCCACTGTCCCTGGCCCGGCCCCTCGGAACGCTCCCGTCCCTAGGACGGCCCTGGTTGCAGTAGTTTTTACTCTATTTAGAGCTCTGGGAGAAGCAACGTTCAGTGAATACACCGCCGCCCATCACATTTCCAGTATAATCGCATTCTGAACAAGGTAATGGAGAATAATATCCAACAGGAAAACATAAGCTGGGGTGTTGTGCTGACTGACTGTTCTCTGCTCCTATTGGCTACAATTTGGCGGGTTAATTGAATAGTCCACCAATCACAGTTAAGTAAGGGACTTTGGAAGAATGTAATATTTATGACACGTCGGACAAGCATGCCATAGGGCCCTGGGAGGGCACCTGGGAACTCTGTTGTCCTTGTGAGAGCCCCTAGGGTTGCCACCGTCCCTGGCACGGCCCCTGGGAGCGCTCACGTCCTTGGGAGGGCCCATGGTTGCTGTAGTTTTGGCACTATTTAGAGCTCTGGGAGAAGCAACGTTCAGTGAATACACCCCCGCCCATCACATTTCCAATGTAATCGCATTCTGAACAAGGTAATGGAGAATAATATCCAACAGGAAAACATAAGTTGGGGTGTTGTGCTGACTGACTGTTCTCTGCTCCTATTGGCTGTAATTTGGCGGGTTAAAAGAATAGTCCACCAATCACAGCTAAGTAAGGGACTGTTGGAAATATGTAATATTTATGACACATAGGCAATCATGCCATAGGGCCCCTGGGGTCAGCGCCCTCCCTGGAAGGGCTGCTGGTAGCTCCACTGTCCCTGGCCCGGCCCCTCGGAACGCTCCCGTCCCTAGGTCGGCCCTGGTTGCAGTAGTTTTTACTCTATTTAGAGCTCTGGGAGAAGCAACGTTCAGTGAATACACCGCCGCCCATCACATTTCCAGTATAATCGCATTCTGAACAAGGTAATGGAGTATAATATCCAACAGGAAAACATAAGCTGGGGTGTTGTGCTGACTGACTGTTCTCTGCTCCTATTGGCTACAATTTGGCGGGTTAATTGAATAGTCCACCAATCACAGTTAAGTAAGGGACTTTGGAAGAATGTAATATTTATGACACGTCGGACAAGCATGCCATAGGGCCCTGGGAGGGCACCTGGGAACTCTGTTGTCCTTGTGAGAGCCCCTAGGGTTGCCACCGTCCCTGGCACGGCCCCTGGGAGCGCTCACGTCCCTGGGAGGGCCCATGGTTGCTGTAGTTTTGGCACTATTTAGAGCTCTGGGAGAAGCAACGTTCAGTGAATACACCCCCGCCCATCACATTTCCAGTATAATCGCATTCTGAACAAGGTAATGGAGAATAATATCCAACAGGAAAACATAAGTTGGGGTGTTGTGCTGACTGACTGTTCTCTGCTCCTATTGGCTGTAATTTGGCGGGTTAAAATAATAGTCCACCAATCACAGCTAAGTAAGGGACTGTTGGAAATATGTAATATTTATGACACATAGGCAATCATGCCATAGGGCCCCTGGGGTCAGCGCCCTCCCTGGAAGGGCTGCTGGTAGCTCCACTGTCCCTGGCCCGGCCCCTCGGAACGCTCCCGTCCCTAGGACGGCCCTGGTTGCAGTAGTTTTTACTCTATTTGGAGCTCTGGGAGAAGCAACGTTCAGTGAATACACCGCCGCCCATCACATTTCCAGTATAATCGGATTCTGAACAAGGTAATGGAGAATAATATCCAACAGGAAAACATAAGTTGGGGTGTTGTGCTGACTGACTGTTCTCTGCTCTTATTGGCTGTAATTTGGCGGGTAAAAAGAATAGTCCACCATCCCAGGGGCAATGGAGGCCCTCCCAGGGATTTCGGCATCCCCAGGGACCCCTCCCAGGGGCGGTGGCGCTCCCAGTAACGAAGACGATCTCAAGGTCCCTTCCAGGTGCGGCGGTGCCCCTAGATGCCCTCCTACGGACGCCAGCGCCCTCAGGGACCATCCGCAGGGGCTGCGGCGCGTCTAGGGGCCCTCTCTGGGACAATGATATCCCCAGGACCCCTCCCAGGGACGTAGTTGCTCGCAGGGGCCATCCCAGGGGCCCTACAATAGGCGCCTTCTCCCAGGAGCCCTATTCTTTCCTTGGTCGTGGTTTCGTAAATATTGCACACTTCTAGCAACCCCTTACTTGGCTGTGATTGGTGGGCTAATGTGTAAATCCACCAAATACAGCCAATAGGAGAACAGAACAGTCAGTCAGCACAACACCCCAACTTATGTTTTGCTGTTGGATATTTATTCTGCTTTACATTGTTTATGATGCGATGATACTGGAAATGCGATGGGCGGTGTATTTATTTAACGTCATATCTCCCATCTCTTTAAATAGTGCAAAAACAACTGCTCTCAGGGGCCCTCCATGGAGAGTGCTCCCTGGGGCTCTCCCATTTGCCTTATGAGGTGCGGCGCCCTCAGGGAATCTCCTAGGGTGTCGATGACCCCAGGTGCCCTTCGAGGGGTGGTGGCGCCCCCAGGTGCCCTTTAAGGGGTGGTAGCGCACCCAGTCGCCCTCCTTAGCATGGGCGCCGACCCTAGGAGCCCTGCCAGGGGCCTCAGCCCCCAGGGGCCCTGCCAAGGGCCTCAGCGCCCCCAGTAGCCCTCCCAGGGGAAACTGAGGCACTCCCAGGGATTGCGGCATCGCCAGGGCCCCTCCCAGGGGCAGTGACGCTCCCATTAACGAAGGCGACCTCAAGGTCCCTTCCAGGTGCGGCGGTGCCCCTAGATGCCCTCCTACGGACGCCAGCGCCCCCAGGGACCCTCGCAGGGGCAGCGGCGCCCCTAGGGGCCCTCTCAGGGACAATGATATCCCCAGGACCCCTCCCAGGTGCGTAGGTGCTCGCAGGGGCCCTCCCGGGGGGCCTACAATAGGCGCCTTCTCCCAGGAGCCCTATTCTTTCCTTGGTCGTGGTTTCGTAAATATTGCACACTTCCAGCAACCCCTTACTTGGCTGTGATTGGTTGGCTTATATGTAAATCCACCAAATAACAGCCAATAGGAGAATAGAGCAGTCAGTCAGCACAACACCCTAACTTATGTTTTGCTGTTGGATATTTATTCTGCTTTACATTGTTCATGATGCGATGATACTGGAAATGCAATGGGCGGTGCATTTATTTAACGTCATATCTCCCATTTTTCTAAATAGTGCAAAAACAACTGGTCTCAGGGACCCTCAATGGACAGCGCTCCCTGGAGCTCTCCCACTTGCCCTGTCAGATGCAGCGCCCACAAGGAATCTCTCAAGGTGTCGGCGCCCCTGGGGAATCTCGCAATGTGTCGGCGCCCCCAGGTGCCCTTCGGGGGGTGGTGGCGCTCCCAGGGTCTCTTCCACGGGCGGCAGCGCACTCATGCGCTCACCTTTACAGGGGCGGCAATCCCAGGGGCCCTGCCATGGGCGTCAACTCCCCCCGAAACCCTCCCAGGGGCATCGGAGGCTCTTCCAGGGATGGTGTTTTCCCTAGGGGCCCTTGCAGGGACGGCGGTGCTCTCAGGGACGAAGGAGACCCTAAGATCCTTCCCAGGTGCGACGATGCCCCCAGGTGCCCTCCTAATGACGCCAGTGCCCCTAAGGGATCCTCAAATGGGTGGCAGCGCCCACAGGGGCCCTCTCAGGGGTAGTGGCAACCCCCACTACCTCTCCCAGGGGCGTTTGTGCACCCAGAGGATCTCCTTAGCGGTCAAGGCGACCCCAGGGGCCTTGCCTGGGGCGTCACTGCCACCAGGGGCCTTCCTAGGGGCAATAGAGGCCCTCCCAGGTATGGCAGCAAACCAAGGGGCCCTCTCAGAGTCGGTGGCAAGGCCAGGGGTCCTCCTAAGGGCGGCGGCACCCATATGGGCCCTTCCAGATCTGGAGGTGCCCCTAGGGGCCCTCACAGGGGCAGCCGCGCCCTTAGGGGTCCTCACAAGTGCTACGGTGCTCCCAGTGACGAAGGCGACCCCAAGGTCCTTACCAGGAGCAGCAGTGTCCAAAGGGGAATTCCCAGGGACGCCAGTGCCCCTACGGAATCCTTGCAGGGATTGCAGCGCCCCCAGGGGCCCTTTATGGAGTAGTGGCATCCCCACTACCTCTCCCAGGGGCGTCTGAGCTCCGAGGGGTCCTTCCATGGGTGGTGGTGCGATCTAGGGGCCCTACGAGAGGCGCCTCCTCCCAGGAGCTTTATTCTTTGCATGGTAGTGGTGTCGTACATATTGCACACTTCCAGCAACCCCTTACTAAGCTGTGATTGGTGGGCTAATGTGTAAATCCACCAAATAACAGCCAATAGGAGAACAGAACAGTCAGTCAGCACAACACCCCAACTTATGTTTTGCTGTTGGATATTTATTCTGCTTTACATTGTTTTTGATGAGATGATACTGGAAATGCGATGGGCGGT
Organism: Homarus americanus; assembly: GCF_018991925.1. Lineage (NCBI taxonomy): Eukaryota > Metazoa > Arthropoda > Malacostraca > Decapoda > Nephropidae > Homarus > Homarus americanus. The sequence goes on along the minus strand of NW_024751660.1, from coordinate 6,396,984 downwards.
GTATTTATTTAACGTCATATCTCCCATTTTTCTAAATAGTGCAAAAACAAAAGCTCTCAGTGGCCCTCCATGGACAGTGCTCCCTGGGGCTCTCCCATATGCCCTATCAGGTGCAGCGCCCTCAGGGAATCTCCCAGGGTGCCGACGACCCCAGGTGCCCTTCGAGGGGTGGTGGCGCCTCCAGGGTCCTTTCCAGGGGCGGCAGCGCGCTCAGTCGCCCTCCTTAGCATGGGCGCCGAACCTAGGGTCCCTGCCAGGGGCCTCAGCGCCCCCAGGAGCCCTCCCAGGGGAAACGGAGGCCATCCAATGGATTGCAGCATCCACAGGGGCCCTCCCAGGGGCGGCGGCGCTCCAAAGAATGACGGCAAGCCCAAGGTCCTTTCCAGGTGCGTCGGTGTCCCTAGATGCCTTCCCGCGGACACCAGCGACCCCAGGGACCCTCACAAGTGCGACCGTGCTCCCAAGGACGAAGACGACCCCAAGGTCCTTACCAGGAGCAGCAGTGTCCAAAGGGGAATTCCCAGGGACGCCAGTGCCCCCAAGGAATCCTCACAGGGGTGGCAGCGCTCCCAGGGGCCCTCTCAGTTGTAGTGGCATCCTTTCTATCTTTCCCAGGGGCGTCGGTGCTCCCAGGGGCCCTTCCATGGTTGGTGGTGCCATTTATGGGCCCTACGAGAGGCCCCTCCTCCCAGGAGCTTTATTTTTTGCATGGTACTGGTGTCGTACATATTGTATACTTCCAGCAACCCCTTACTTAACTGTGATTGGTGGGCTAATATGTAAATCCACCAAATTACAACCAATAGGAGAACAGAACAGTCAGTCAGCACAACACCCCAACTTATGTTTTGCTGTTGGATATTTATTCTGCTTTACATTGTTTATGATGCGATGATACTGGAAATGCGATGGGCGGTGTATTTATTTAACGTCATATCTCCCATTTTTCTAAATAGTGCAAAAACAACTGCTCTCAGGGGCCCTCCATGGACAATGCTCCCTGGGGCTCTCCCATTTGCCGACAGACACCATCCCAGGCCGACAGAGACCATTCCCGGCACACAGACACCATCCCTGGCAGACAGAGACCATTCCCGGCACACAGACACCATCCCTGGCAGACAGAGACCATCCCCTGCACAGACACCATCCCCGGCAGACAGACACCATCCCTGGCAGACAGAGACCATTCCCCCGGCACACAGACACCATCCCCCGCAGACAGACACCATTCTGGCAGACAGAGCCATCCCCCACACAGACACCATCCCCAGACAGACACCATCCCCGGCAGACAGAGACCATCCCCGGCACACAGACACCCATCCCTGGCAGACAGAGACCATCCCCAGGCACACAGACACCATCCCGGCACACAGACACCATCCCTGGCAGACAGACACCATCTCAGGCACACAGACACCATCCCTGGCAGACAGAGACCATCCCCAGCAGACAGACACCCCCCGGCAGACAGAGACCATCCCCTCAGACACCAGCACACAGACACCATCCCCGGACAGCAGCACACAGACACCATCACCCCTGGCAGACAGAGACCATCCCCGGCAGACAGATCCCCCGGCACACAGCACAGACAGACACCATCCCGGCAGACAGACACACCATCCCTGGCAGACAGACACCATCACCAGCAGATAGACACCATCACCGGCAGATAGACACCATCCCAGGCACACAGACACCATCACCAGCAGATAGACACCATCACCGGCAGACAGACACCATCTCAGGCACACAGACACCATCACCGGCAGATAGACACCATCCCTGGCAGACAGACACCATCACCAGCAGATAGACACCATGACACCATCCCAGGCAGACACCATCACCGGCAGATAGACACCATCCAGACAGACACCATCCCAGGCACACAGACACCATCACCGGCAGATAGACACCATCCCAGGCACACAGCCATCACCAGCAGAGACACCATCACCGGCAGATAGACACCATCCCAGGCACACAGACACCATCACCGCAGACAGACACCATCTCAGGAACACCATCACCGGCAGATCCATCACCGGCAGACAGACACCATCCCAGGCACACAGACATAGTCCCCGGCAGACAGACACCATCCCCGGCAGACAGACACCATCTCAGGCACACAGACACCATCACCAGCAGATAGACACCATCCCCGATAGACAGACACAATCCCGGCACACAGACATAGTCCCCGGCAGACAGACACCATCCCCGGCAGACAGACACCATCCCCAGCAGACAGACACCATCCTCGGCAGACAGACACCATCACCGGCAGACAGAAACCATCCCCAGCAGACAGACACCATCCTCGGCAGACAGACACCATCTCAGGAACACAGACACCATAACCGGCAGATAGACACCATCCCTGGCAGACAGACACCATCCCCGGCAGACAGAGACCATCCCCGGCAAACAGATACCATCTCCGGCACACAGACACCATCACCGGCAGACAGACACCATCCCCGGCCGACAGACACCATCCCCGGCAGACAGACAGCATCTCGTCTGACAGACAGGCAGCCAGTGCTAGATAACGGTCAGCCTTCCACTCTGCTGGGAATGACTGTCAGCACATTGGAAAGCAATTGCCAGGAATTGGAAAGCAAACAGGAACACAGCAGCTGTTATAACTCTGTTGTTGTAGAGGTGTATGATGGTGTTTACCGTCAGGCATGACACACACAAACACACACACGCACACGCATGCACACGCACACACACACAGATACACACACGACATAATTTTCGCAGTCTAAAGTGGGTATTTCTCGCTGAATTTGTACTGAAGGAAAGTGCTTCATGAGTAGTAAATAGGACCAAAAATTTTAAATTTAAAACAAAAGTAACTAAAAATGTAACAATAACACAGGGACCAATAATAGAAATCAGGAAAAAAACGAAAACGTTCCCATGAGAATAGTTTTGACAAGACGGGCTTCAGCAGGTGACGGGGGGTGCACCAACACACTCGCTTGTTGTGGTATGGTGAGTGTTAGACACTTTGTGTGAAGTGGACGTAAAGTTTCCAAATACTTTAAAACTCTCACTGTCACAGATGGCACCCGGGGCCTGTCTACCTTCTGTGCATGCTCGAGTGTGTGTGTATATATATATATATATATATATATATATATATATATATATATATATATATATATATATATATATATATATATATATCATGTAAATCCACAATGAAAACGTGGATAAGATAAATCTTGCTAAAATCACACAGGGAAAAGAGAAACAATGGAGCACCTTAGCTTTGTCAGTGGCCAAGGTTAAAAATGCTCTGAAAGCATTGGAGTTAGATGTTGGATACATGACTAGTCAAGTAAAATCGGGTAAAAAATATGGGACCCACTAGTCATGTGGCCCTTTCTCTTAAGCTTCTTTGTGTGTGTGGTGGTGTTGGTGTGCGGATTAGTGGATGTCATGTTTATGACCTGACCTCATGTTTAGTAAGGTTACCCTGTGTACTTAAGCCTCTCTCAATCCATGTACGTAATTCAGTTGCCTCTGAAGATGTCTTGAATAAAAACGAAAGCTAAGGTGCTCCATTGTTTCCATTATCCCTGTGCGATTTTATTAATATATATATATATATATATATATATATATATATATATATATATATATATATATATATATATATATATATATATATATATATATATATATAATATTAGGTACTTTACTTACATCTGATTGTGTATGTCTGTATATACTGTATATTTGTAAGGGGTCATAGTTCAGTATTACAACAACCACAGATCAGTGTCAGTGGTCATGGACCACAGAGGTCACAGGTAGGGCGAGGTGACAGTTTCCTGCTGGGTGTAGAAAATCGTGCAAATGAAGGTGTGAGAGCCGGCAGCTGGCGACCTCCCGGGGCAAGAATAGGCGCCGCCACCCAGCTAATAACTACGCTTTATCGATGAGTTTTCACCAAGGATGTGGACCGTAAGGGCGCGTGCTGAATGGCCATGTTATTTGCCCTTATGACCATTCCAGCACCTTCCCCGCCGCGAAGGTGAGGATCACACGCCCTCATGGGTGGAAATCTAGTGCCAGATGATGGTAATTTCGACTTATGGAACACTGGAATGAGTAAAAAATATTTCACGTATCTGTGCACCTCAAAGAAACCGATGGAGATCACCAATAAAACTAGTTTGGGAGGGGGGTGGGGGATTTATAGCCTTGTCCCATTGGGTCTTCCATAAGCAGGACAGGTGAGAGGTTATCCAAGGCCCAATACAGCCCAGACCTCAAGGGTGAAAATCTCGGGGGTTTGAGGCCCAACAGCGTCCTTATGGAGTGTCGTGTCGAGGCTAGATTGAACGAGGCGCGACAGCCAATCGTTTGATGATAGAATGATGAATTTTCTGATTGTATGGCGACTGGCAGGTGGTTGAAGGAAAAGAGTGCGCACGTTGCGAGAGGGAGGTGGGTTGTTCCACTCACTCTGGGTAATTGAACGATTGGAAATCTCAGATTCTTCAATGATTTCATCCCGGAAAAAGATTTAGAATGACCTGTATTGTATTAATTCAAGGAAGCGACGGGGAAGAGCATGTTTTGTTCCAACTCAGATGATAACTATTCTCTTTCTTTACAATACTGCTGGAATATCATTTATGGTATAATCTTCCACGATAATCTCCGTTTGTTGCACAGTTGGGCAACTGAGTGTTTTTTAAGCTAAAATGGAAGGTCATAAATTTGATTTATAATTCCATTTTTGTACTTACCTGTTCTTAAGTCTTTGTTATAAAACCTTTAACTCTTTGAGGATGTATGGGTTAAGATTATCATGTGTGATGGCTGGTTACCTTCCAGTGTGTGATGGGGCAGCCCAGCTCAGGCTTAGGAGCTGTGGATTAGAGTGTTAGAAAGAAGTTGTCATCTGGAATCAGATACATGTTACATAAAAATTTTAAATTTACATTCCAGATAAAGATTTCAATTGACCGAAAATGTCCAAAGGAAAGCTACCAGACTGGTGCCTGCTCTACGGCATCTTATCTACCCAGTGAGATTGGAACACCTGCAACTCCTAGCTTGTACTACAGACGAACAAGGAGGAACCAAATTGAAGTGTATAAACATCTCAAGAGGGCACTACTCAGTCAAAAGTATATACAGTACTGTAGCTGGAGAACGCCCGCCCTACAAGGGGTCACAGCTCAAGTTTAAAGAAGCCACAAGTCCAGGAAACAGTGAGGGCAAACTGTTTTGGAGTGAGAGTTGTGAACTCTCGGAACAATCTGCCAGTGTGTGTTGTGACAGCACCGAGTGCAAGCTCTTTCTAGATCAGACTTGACCAACACTGGAGCAGGTTCCGATACATTCAGGAGCCAGTTCATGCTCAGTACTTGTTTCAATCTGGGATCCTCGCAACAAATGATTGGGTGTTAAGTGCTTTTGGCTCATCTATGGCTTCTTGGACATAGGTAAGTGGGCTATTATTTACTCAAGCTTCTATCTCAACTAACACTGTGCGCAGTTCATCAACGCTAACTCTTCTGTTGTGGAGGACTTTACGCAGGCATCTCTTCACCACCCATACCATCCTTTCATAGAAGCCTCCTTGCCATGGTGATCTGGGTGGAATAAATTTCCACTCACATTGGCGACTTCTGAAGAATTCTTGGACTTCAGGTAGTTTAAATTTTTTTTTTATACCTCTGTTGTCCTGAAGTTGGAGCAATTATCAGAAATTATTAACCTACGCCAAAATCTTCTGAATGCTCGCAGAAAAGTATTAGCCGACATGCCCGTCACCAATTCTAGATGAATGGCTCGTGTCCTGGCAAAAGTAAATAAGCAGATGTATACTTTGGTTGGTACTGATCTTTTTTCACCACTAGGATTCTGTAGTTGTATAGAACCTGTGTAGTATATTCCAACTACCTGGAAAGGTCTTGACATCTGGATATGTTCCACTGGTAACAGTAGTGGACCAGGGCATTTAACAGTTCTCGAGTCATATCTGTGACAGATTATACAGTTTCTAATACAGTACAGGATTTTATGGCCTGTTGTGCTTTGGGTATCCAGAAACTTTTTCTGATGTTAATCAGAGTACTGTACTGTATGAACAACACCTCCATGTAAGGTATTATAGTGAGAATCCGTAATCACCAACTTTGTAAATCAATATGTCTTTGGAAGTAATACAGGATGCTTAGCCCCATACACCAATGAAGAGTTGTGAATTCTCCCTCTACATCTAATGAGGTGATTATTACCAAGATATAAGCCCAATTGATTGATTAGCTTGTTATGTCTGAGGGTCTTTGCGGACAGCACACACTGATTTGCTATTGTCATTGGTTCTGAGGCTGATTGATTTATAGGGTAATTTCTTGATAAGGTTTGTAAGTCTGTAATTTAATTGTGGAATGTTTGGCTTCGCACCTGTTGTACAATAACATTGTTGGACATGTATGTTGTAAAATTCGAGTGAATAGATTAAGGAGGAATTTAAATACTGTACGTACATATCTAGACCTCGCAATTTTCCAAGAGACAAGAATTGATTGGATATTAGTCAATTTGGTTGGTTGGTGTCATCCATCTATGCTACATCTGAACAACTAATACTGGTTGGAATATATGACTTTTGTTCTGGCCGTTGATTTTTATCCACGAACCATTCAGGACCCTGAAACCGCAGTATATCTTTTGTAAGTTGTCTTAATGAAGTACCCCTACTCAATAGGTCTGCAGGGTTTGACTTGGTCTCTACATGCATGAAACTAAAGTTTTCCTGTATTTCTGCAACTCTATTCTTGACATAGGGTAGTTTAGAATTGTAGTTTCTCACCCATTAAAGTGATGCCTCACTATTGGACCAGATGTAGATTTCCGTAATAGTTAAGTGTTCCAGAGTTTGATGGATATATCTAGCTAATTTAGTCCCCACCCTAAGAGTCATCCATGGTGTTCCACTTTAGTCCAAGCACCGATGTTATTGTAGGCATATCATACTCATGGAAGTCATTCTCGATGAATTCTTGAAGCTTCGAGTTGTACTTCTTTATCTGTAGTCGTCCTCTGAAAGTTATGAACATAGAAGTTTGATGATGCTAGCAACTGTTTGATGGAACTCTTGGACTTTCTAAGGTGGTAATCAATGGTAGCTTGTAATAAAAATGGTGAACTTGTGGCTCCAGAAAGTACAAATCTGAATCTAAAGGGATTTATTGGACTATCCTGATTATGGGGATTTGATCACCAAAGGAAGTGGGTAAAATCTCTGTCCTCTTCTTGTAGGCTTATTGTCAGGAGCCTTTGAAATATCTGCATGTTCTGAAGGACAACAATATGTCACCTAACTTCTTGGTTAAAGTCGGGCCAGTCATTAGGCAATCATTTAAGGAAGGTACCTGTGGTTTTGATAATTGAAAATGGGAAATTTTGATACACGTAATTGAAAATTGGAAATTTTAATCACTGAATCTGGGAAATTTGGGTAATTGAAAATAGAAAATTTTTGTCACTAAAATGGGAAATTTTGATCACAGAAAATGGGAAATTATAATTACTGAAAATGGAAAATTATGATAATTGAAAATGGGAAATTTTGATGATAGAACATGAGAAATTTTATCATAGAAAAAGTAATTTTTTTCAAAGAATATTATCACAAATGGGATTAAGGCTGCATTTTCACCAAACGAGTCGAGTCATTAGAGTCATTTGACTCGAGTCAAATTGACTCATTCCCGTTCACACCGAAAGTCAAAGCGAGACAGGTTTGTCACTAAATTGTCGGTACCCAGCCTGATTTCGAGCAGTATGGACACATTATCTCTCGCCGAGCTATATGCTCTATTGTGGGTTCGGTGCCGTAGGTGGAGGAGAACCCGATTGAGGATGCATGAAATCAACACCAAAAGACCAGATTTTGGTGCCTTTAGTCATTTATTCCCAGACTTGGTGAACCATCTAGACACATTCTACAATTTAAGTTGTCATCTTAGATGACAACTGAAAACTTCAATAAGTTGGTGGACATGACAGGACCAGCTGTCAAGAAAATGGACACAAACTAAATTTATGAGATCATCCACCTGCATGATGCTGCTCAAACCATAACGGACGTGCAGTGACTGACGAAAAAAATGGGTCCAGCAGTATACGTGACTTGACTCGGCATGACTTGATTCGACTCAACTCTCCCGGTGTGAACGGTTTCTGGAAAAATACATAGAAATTAATGTGAACTGCAATGTCAAGTCGAGATGAGTCATGACTCGTCTTGATTTGACTCGACTCATTTGTTGTAAATGCAGCTTAAGACACAGCAATTATTAAAAGAAAACACTTCCATATCTTTGCTTTATTTGTAACAATATAAATGCATATACATCAACATTGTATGTACATCTGTGAGCATACACACACTAACATTCATGTTCACACTTCAGTCACACAAATATTCACTTACATACACAAGAACTCTAGCAAGCAGCAGGTTAGGGTCTCAAAAGGACTTCCACACAAGTATTACTGACAACATCCAACATGACCATTTGAAAACAATTCTTTGATAAAAACTTAAAATCTTATTTTTTTATGACTGAAATTTCAATTCTAATAACTTTCTTCCAACACATTTTTACAGGTGGTCAGTTTAGATACTGTTAGCTATACAGAAATATAAGCTGTAAATTTCAACCAAGTAAAAAATAAATAATTCAAATTTAAAAAGATCTCCTTTTATAACACTGAACCTTATCAAGAAGTTTCAAAATAAAAGTTATACAAGTGTAAGGAAAACTGATGAAATCTACTCGGTTTTAAAAACAGCATAATTTCAACATTACATTACTGACAATTACAGAAACCAGACTCACATTTGACTTTCTGGATTTGTTTCTCGTCATTCTGAAGAACTCTATAGCTTCAAAAAAACATGATTCGATCAAATTATTCACAACTTACTATGCAATGGTATGTTCACCAAGTGATATGCTAACAAAAGTTTAGCCGAAAAACCTCTGTCTATTGGCTCATCACTGTGGATACAGTACATAGCAGTAATAACTTGATCAAAACCCATTTTCTATCTTCATCTGAGCCTTCAAATTGCAGAGCAGCTTAAAGCTTCTGTCTCATCACATCAAAAGGAAACAAAGGGGATTGTAATCATTGTGTAATACAAAAAAAATTATTATTTTTTGTTAAACTTGAGGCAATAAAACAGAGAGCACTAGCGAGTATTCGTTGGTCGAGAGTCCCAGGTGGGAGGATACAGGCCGAAATTTACATTCTGAAAGAGAATTTGGGAAAAATGTGCCAAAATTATCTTCAAAATTTGTATAAGTCAGAACACATAAATCTGCAAATGATATCTTCATGATGTGTCGAGTGTCTTACTAAGAAAGAACACCAAATTCATTAAAATAAGAATATTTACCTGGATCCTATCAGGATTCTGAAGGGAAAGTGAACACTGTAATTTGTTTCACAATTGCATACCCTTTACCATTATATTGTTGTTTGAACCCACACTCTTATAGCAGTACTGTAAATGGCTTACAAGATTTAGAGGAAGAAAAAATTTATTACTAGGTCTTCCCTCCAGAGCCTTTACACAAATCCAGCAAATGCTCATATTATTTTACCTTGAATGTTCTTTCTTTGGCAGTAAACCACCACATATGGGACTAAGGTTTACAAATCAATGTTTTGTGGATCTCTGTTTAACAAAATAGCCTGGATGCCTTATGCTTAACTGAAACATATATCAAAGTTTCATTAATAAAATCGAGCATTTTTAAAATCAATGCATCAGGAATATTGATAACTGATCTTAAAAATTCCACATACACATACTGTACATTGAAATTCTAACAGAATATACAAAGGTTGGTGGGATATCATAAGCAATACATGGTGCAGCCAGACTGGACTCTGTGATCACACACGAACAGCAACCCCAATTTAACAACAAAAATATATCAACAGTGGATCAAGAACATGGTCCATAATGTTGGCTTTGCCTTACTATGCCAACTTTCACTGCCTGTCACACTGATCAAGAGGAAAACATCTGGGGGTACAGTCTATATACACGAGCATCCTCAATGTCCCACAGTGACCAGAAACAACTTTTTCACTTAGGAAAGTTCAACAATCGCTATTTCTGTACAACAGACAATAAACAAGAAAGTGATAGATCTGGAAATTGTTTGTAAACAGCATAGACACAAATAGTCATAGTGCCAACACAGAATAAACAGTCCTATTAAAGTGGTGTTTCTGCTGCCTCTTGCAACTATGAAAAGTATAAAAATAATATTAAACCATGTGTTGTATAAAAAACAAAATTCACAAAAACTATTAGTGGAAAACACATTCAAATCTTTCACAGAAAGTTCACATATTCAGGAAATAAAACACCATATCCAGCAGCCACACTAAAGTCATATTATGCCCTCAATCTTAAATAGCTGTATCTTGATTTTCTTTCCATTCACTGTAATGTGTCCACTCATTATACAACAAATCAATAATTGTTCTACTACAGTCAATGGATGAATATCATGAGATGTTTGAAATGATATTTAAGGGGATTATCACTGGCACAAATATAGAGGTGAGTGCAGCTCCTGTATATGGTTGAAAGGCTACAGGGGTATACACTTAGCTTCCAGGTGGCAGTACCGGGACCTATTAAACATAAAATAAGTGAAAATCTGTGACGATAATGACAATAAATTGCTAATTTAAGCTACAATTGAGTCCAGGAAACAATAAGTATAAAGCAATCTAACATACCATGACTAGCATAGGGAAACTCTTGGAGTCCTCCATACTTGTAAATTCTTTAACATTTCAATTGTCTTTCACATTACTAGATTTTATGAGTATTCAAAATAACTAGTATCACCAGCAAAGATTCTATTTGAGGGATAAGATTCATATACGTAATTGGTACTGTACAAATGTTGTAAAAGCTGACCCAAAGTGATGATGTCAAGGCAATAAAAATAATTGAATTTCAAGCTAAATGTGAAGCTCGTTAGTACTTCACACCAATAAATAATGGGTGTACTGAATAAGACCATCATTATATACAGTAAAGAAGTTCATTGCTTCCTCTATAAGGTTGAACAGGGACCAAAATACAGTTACAACAACTCACTTCAGGTCAGCTTTCATTTCAGAGACAAGCTCATACTTATAAGCCCTAAGTAACTTATCAACTTTACTTTTTTTCATCTATGAGCCAAAGTTGAGTGAGCCTGTTCAAAAATATCACTTACAATGGATTAAGCCATTACATCACAATTCAAAAAATTTATTTGTACATGACAGTTGAGAAACAGCTAGAGATGCACAGTAATATAATTTACAAGAAGTCGATAATATTTTTCTATACAAAATGTGCCACAAGTATCTATCATGAGCAAGGATCCAACAACACTATTATTACTAACATGACCTATTCTTTCTTAGTCCAGATTTTCTCTTTAAATCCCCCAAACAAAAAAAAATCAAGGCATATTATCCATACTAATGGACTTAGGTGGACAGGAGTCACCCAAATGGGGGTTAAGTGATGCTCATTAACCCGATAAAAAAAAAAAGGCCAAGAAATCCTGGCAGGAGGAATCATCGTATCAATCATCATTGGCATTGCTTATCTGTATGTTTTAAAATCTATAATCAGTGTGTGTGTACACAAGACAATATTCCAGAAATAAGTGTCAACACTCACAGATACTATACAGTACTATGAAATATAAACTGAATTATTAACTTTTCAACTCTTGACTAATGTCGTGTAGAATGAATTTGTCTTAAATGATCAACAATATAAGCAGAGTTAGGTTTTGTGTTCTTATAACTCTTACTTGTATAATTTATTAAATCTTATGAAGAACAATGGTGGCAAATCAATAAAAGAATTATGTGAAGTAAATTCAGAATTTTTCAAGCAAAAGTAATTTTTTTGTAAAACAAATGTATTTTTACCAAGATTTTCTAGGTTATCTAAAAAGAGAAGCAACCATAACACCTATAAATACTTCATATTGTATATTGATCAAAGCTTACCTTCTAGAATGAGCATAAGCATCTGTGAGAGGGAATGCTGACAACAGATTAAGCTGGTGTGATGACTGAAGGATCATATGAAACATCCTAACTTCGCTATTCCCTTTCTCTCTGCTGGTACACCCTCCCTTGTAGCCCACTCACAATATCAATTTGGCTGCTTACAGAATTTGTTTCAAATTCAAAATATACATGAAAAACAATAAAGAACTACTGATCTGAATAGTCTAAAACATAATCATGAAATTTTATGATGCTTTGTATCACACAAAAATTTAGCTCAATATGATTACAAATCTTTCAATACAATATACCAATACATGTTTAAGAGAAACTAGAATTCACATTTACTAGGAACAAACAAAACCCTGCCGGTTGGAGATATGACGCCTTAGTTATTGTATAGTTCAAAATTAATTATGGTGTCATTTTTACATTAGCTTAACAAATGCTGATCAAAATAATGAGATCCACCACATAAATATATGAATTACAGGAAACCAAGAGTGGACAATACATCATCAGTTCAATGAAGGTACAAATGGGTGAACATTAGGTAAACAGATTATCTACAAAAATTGATAGAGGTAAAAAAAAAGGCTAACACTGCACTAGTCATTCCACATCACTATTAATCTGGAGTACAGGTATCACATGCCAAAAGCTATCCGTGGTTATCACTAGGTGACTTCTAGCTTTCTCAATAAATTTTGAAGTAGGAGGCTACAAAGGAGTAGCATAAAAGGCAGGGGTTTAGGGGTTGTGTCCAAGCAGGAGTTCATGGAACATAAAAAGAATACTGTACAGTAATAAAAAATTGTATGGGGCTGGATAATAGCCATTCTTTAACTATAACAAAAATAGCAGTACAGGTATTCATGCTTTTCTATGATAAACCCAAGCGCTATTTGTTTAAACAGGATTTTTTGAGAAACGGAAAGGTAGATGAAACTGCTTGAAAATTAGATGACTTTCTATTGACATGCATCCTAAAATCATACAGTATACTGTACATCATAAAGGCAATAAAACCAAACACTATAATTTGTGCTTTGGTTGGTGGTTTCTTATCCAGGAGTGTTCACAGTGCAACCAAATATTATCTAATTATAGCCATCATTAATACAATCAATGTTTGTTAAGGCTTTGAATTTGTTGAAATCTCACATACGTGGAAAATATACATCAAATACTGGTGAAAAGAAAGGTAAAAGTTAACTTTCAGAAACTGAAACTTTCCACTGAATAACTTCAGTTCAGGTAAAACACTTGCTCTTCAGAGTAGCCTAGAAAATGGAATGAAAATACATGCACAACTTCACATTAAATAATAAAACTAAAAATTAAGGAAATTCTATCTATCCATTATCTAAATTGTTCGTCCACTTTTGTGTGGAGTGGGTTAAAGGGAATATTAACCTCACTGAAGGAGCTGATCACCAGGAAGAGAAGTGCAAGAAAGCAACACGAAAGGAAATTCCTCAGTACAAAATACCAATTAAGGGATCAGTTTTTCCTAAGGACCTAATAAAGCAGTAACTACAGCAACTAAGCCAATATCTCAAATGACTATAGCTGTTAGGAAACTGATTCACTGTTTTAACTCTTTCTATAGTCCAGTTAATTATAAGCGAGTAATTCAGTCAGAGGTCCTTACTGAATGAGACATCATAATGAAGTTTTATATCCCATGGATGACCCAGATGCAATGAGAAAATTATATATTAACCAAGAGCGGTTTATAAATAAAAATGTTTTATGGGAGTATTATAAGTGGTATGGAAAAATATTACATATTTACTTATTTCCTGAAAGTTTTGCTTAATATGGAAGGTAAAACATGCATGAAAGGTTTTGGTGAAAACAAATACTGTACAGAGGAAAGGTTGTGAACAAAAGCACCAGCAAGCATACTAATCAATTCTCTTTTGATGAGCAAAAATAAAAATACTTTATAAAAGTTAGTGTTCCACAAATTATTTATGATTCAACTAAAAACATTGGCAGAACTACAAACAAAAATTCAGGCAATCAAATGCACTCTACAATAACCTGATGTTCTCCTCATATATTCCAACTACTGTATATTTAAACTTTCTTCCATTGACCTAAAGAGTCTTAATGCAAATTTCCTGTGGAAAAATGAAAAAGACAGTCTGTTCCCCCAAAAAATTACAAGCAAACACAGGAATCTGGTTGATACTCATGATACCAGACTTCTCATTCAGATAAATGTTCAACATGAAGAGTAATGTTTGCAAAGAATATTCTGTTACTTGAATGTTTTGGTCCCCTAAATATCTAAGCTCAGACAGAAAATAAATCTACTACATATAGTGATATATGAGTCCACTTATTTAACACATAACTACTTGGCAAAATTATTTGTAAACTTCAATTATATGGAGGCTCTTTACTAATGAATATTATTGCTATAATTATGAGAACTTTGAACATGATAGTAGAAAATGACTACAATAAAAGAACTTGAAAAACAAATTGCCTTAAAACACCATAATAATACTGGATAGGAACCAGACTCAACCAATTTTTCTGGAAGATATCAGCAAATTACATTAGACACAGCTATCATCTGAACGTAAAGTCAGCTACACTACATACCACGTACAGCCGTCTCAGTCCATGTTACTGTAAGCATGACTGTATCTTCTCAATCCACTCCTGTGCAGCTTGCCCATCTGAGGCGCAGAAATTATACAAACGACGTTTTGTTTGTAACTGTGAAAAGTAAAGCAACATTATTAAGAGTAAATGGAGGACTGATCTTGAAAATTTATTCTCTCACTGAGCCTGTACGTCAGTTGACCTTTGGAAGCTTGTCCTACATGTCATGACTTTGTCACACCCTCACTTAAGAGTTGGGGGCTCTCTTACAATCATCCATCCCTCCCTGTTACAGCCATCACTCAGAAGAGGAAGATAAGAAGCAAATGTTATCTTCTAGAGGCAAGAAGTCAATATATAGTTGAGCTAGCTAATCAGATCCTTGTGCCACCACTACAGACTGTCATCTTTGATTTTGAAACCAATCTGCCTGCTAGCCTTAGTTTCCAACTTACTAACATTTAACTCGGGAGGAGGGATGGTGTCAGTGCTACCTGGCTACAGGTTCATCTAAAAAATTGTGCTTGGAGTTCAACCCTCTATTTCTAACTTGATGCCCTCCACCAGACAACACTCATGAATGAAAACAGGCTATAATGGTGGAAAGATAAGGCTTCACTGACTAACATATGGTATGCAACAATGGGGAGTTAACCCATCTACAGTACACAAGGTGAGTTGGGCACAGAAATATATGTTGACTCTTTATGATAAATATTTAAAATTTTCTAACATCCTCAAAATTGGGGGTATGAATTATGGATTTTTACTGTACACTATTGTAAATACTGTAGTGAAAAGTGTTCATTATTTTATAAATCTTGTATATGTGTATATGTAGGTAAATGTATAGCAAGAGGGCATGTAGTGAAAACTGCTTGAACTGTACTGGAGGTTTCTGATTAAGGGAGAACCTTACTGGATGTATAAAAAAATCTAAATTTGCAATATTTTCCAAAAATCCATAATTGTATTTTAATTCTAAATGAATTATTCTTAATTGAACATTTTTAGGATTACTTGTGGTGAGAAACCAAGGTAAATAACAGATACTCACATCAAAAAAGGCTCTGTCATCAACCTTCTTTGGTGCCCCTTGTGTTGGTACAGATGGTATCACAGCAACAACATCAGAAAGCTCTGTGGGTTAGTTAAATTCATTGAGCAACTGACTAAACCGAAAATTATCTATCTTTTTTATCAACTTAGTGATTAAAAAAAAAACAGTATCATTTTCTAAGTGAGTATACTGGACTGTATAAGTATGATAAATATAAAAAAGGGAAACTTAAGGTCAGAAGGAAGAAAGACACATACTGTTCAGAAAATTCTGGTGGGGAAGATTTACTGATGATGTGTTCAATGATAAACTTATGCCAAAGAAGCTATAAAGTGTAATTGATTACTGATCCAATAACCCTAACCTGAACTAACCATGAAGACAGGAGTCCATAAGGACCAGGGCTCTTTGTTAGAATGAGACCCCATTAAGAATAGGATTCATTAGAATTGGTTCCTAATACTAATAGTTATGTTAAGGTGTGACCAAATTAGGATGGACTCATTTTACTTGACAATTAAGTAATTACTTTACTCCTTCTTTACTTTTATATATACCAGTGATTCCTTTTTGCTTTACTATACTGTAATATTCTACTTACCAATGATTCCCTTAAAGTGCGAATCTTCCATACTATCATAGTAACGCAGCTGATGCTTAACACTGTCTAGAACAAACCACCGTTGCTTCCAATTTTTTAGAAGAGAACCACGCTTCCACAAATATCCTTCATGTGTCCGGTTTTCTGCCACATTGGAGGAGAATTGTTCGTAGTACTGGTGGGATGTAGTTTGTAGAGATGTTACACCTGTTCAGGGAGAGGAGGTACCTGTATTGCAGTATGTATACTGTACAGTACAAGCAATGACTGTTATACGATGGATCTATATACACTTAATCAGATTTACGCTGTAAAAAAATTAACACCATTTACCACTAGGCGATGGATAAAGATCAGTTTTACAATAACCATTACCCGAATACTTTTCTTGCAATGTCATTGCTATGAATAAGTGATGTAAAATAACTCGCAATATTCTGAGATGCATGGGAGGTTCTGTCTGTCCCTGGTGACTGCCAGGCTAAGCAGTTGATCTGTGTTAAGTGTGGAAGAAGCTATTCTTTGTACATAAAATAATATATACTGTACTGCACCAGTAAAAGAGGGGAATAAATAAAAATAATAATAATAATTAAAAGACAAGGAAAAAATTAATGTGTTGCCATTTGGTAATCTTGCCACCACACACAGGACAGCACAGCCATGAGGGAATGCTACTTTCTGTACTTGCTCCCACATGTAATAAATGTTTAATCCATTTTATGTTTTTTACCTTCTGATATATACTGTACAGTATATACAGTATATTTTTTGCACAATCTGTACAAATGATTGTGTGTGCACGTAACATAGTAAAATTTAAGAAAATGACGTATACAGTATCTACCTGAAAATGAGTTGAAAAATAACAGTAATACAGCTCACAGCTTGACAGGAGGCTGAAATACCAGCTCTGCACCCCACCCCACTTCCCACAATTCCTGGAAACCTAAGAAATTTTTATTCCCTTTATGTTTCTGACCTTATGATAATGATTTTTAAAATTTTTTGGGCACATTCTGTATGAACGATTGCGTGTGAATGTACCAGTAAAAAAAGAAAAACAAAAATGTATATCTACACGAAATTGCAAGTTGAAAAATAAAAATAATGCAGCTCACAGATTGGCTGGAGGCTGAGATACTGACGCCTCACCCCCTTCCCACAATCCACACTAAATCACGGGAACATCAAATTGTTTATTCTCTTCATGTTTTTGACCTTATTATAATCATTTCTATTTTTTTATTTGCATATTCTGCATTAAAGATTGTGTGTACATGTAACAGTAAAAAAATAATAATAAATAAATAATGAAGATATTACAAATGTCTACCTGAAATTACTTGGAAGTGACAGCTGGGGGATCGCAACGTATTACTGTACACATACATAGCATGCAAGATAAATAAATCCTTATTCTGCACAAATTTATTCTTTTTGTCTTTATTTTGTATAAATTTATTGTTTTTTGTTTTTATTTTGTATAGAGTTATTGATTTTATGTCTATTTATAAATTACTTAAGTTATTTAGACATTCTTTAATCATTATACCAGTTGGATATAAAACTTGTTTGGGCTTTACAGGAAATCAGAAATGGAACCTAGTTTTCCCTATAAGTGTATTGATATATGATTGATCACTTAGCCATGGCTTTTAGAGGTCCCTAACCCCATCGTATAATGGTCATTGCCTGTACACAATTTGTCAAAATCAACTGCATCACTGTTTATGAACAACCTGGAACAATACCTATGACAAAAAAGAATGCAATAATTTTTGTTAATAATGATAATTTCCAGTAGAAATTCATTAGACTGGCATCCAATGGTCCAGAAAGCCCGATTGTCAGCCAAGAAAAAGCTGCAAAACAATATGACTGTATCCTAAGAAATTATCATTGGGTAAATCATTGGCGAGTTGTACTCCACAATAAACTACAGTACAGTATCATATTATTCTTTTTACCTTTGCACATTGCATCATTTAATTGACTATGCAATATGTACAAAAACTATACTACAGTATATCACATAAAAGTGAAAAAGCTTCTTGAGGTTTTTACTTGGAGTAACATCCTAATCCCCCAGGGTACTGGATTATTGGACTAGTACTGTACTAGGAATGTCAACAAAAATTAATAAAATTTCTTGGGGCTTAAATATATAATTCAATACTCAATCTATTGCTCTGAGAAAACAAAAGATTACTAGGGGCGGATGCAGGAATATCAAAGGTGTGTGTGTGTGGGGGGGGGTCCAATTCCAAGAAGTTATGGGTGGGGGAACATGACATTTTGAGGCCATGTGCCCTTGATATTAGGAGATATTCTGAAGTCAATAGTAATTAAATTTTATTTTGCAAAAACTCCTGAATACAATACTGCATTAAAGAAAAAATATTGGAATTTTCTGATGAAAAGGAGGGGGTCCTGGATCTGCCCTTGTTTATACAAAGATCAAAGACAAGAGAATGAAGGGCTTTAGGTACTACCTCAACAATATCTCACTGGGCAGGAAGTTGTTTGAAGCACCTAAGCTAATGAAACTGAACAGTGTAACTTGCCATTGGAGCATGTAAAGCCCCCTACGGAAGGGCAGGCTCATCAAAATTGAAAAATGAGACAGACACAAAAGACTACACTCATAAATAAATCTGTTGCTTGGAATAAGGCAGAAACTTAACAAAAGTTAGAGGGCAGCCTTACCTGATCCCACAGAGGTAGTGTCTAAGCTAGTAGGTTTTGTGCTGGTTTGTATGCTGACCCCAGACTCTCTTACACTCTTGAATCTGGTACAGTTCTTGGGCACCGACTCAATGCACTTCTCGTGGCAATTGTACCCGCAGTCCATACAACGCATTCCAGTCTGAAAATACCGTGAAACTTTTTGTAGGTTACTTGTTCTTTGTTACTCTTATTTCACAAGTTTGATTCTCAATGCCATATGGGAAAAAAAAAAATACTTACTGCAGATGACACATAATATGCTCACCAAGACCTTAACTTCTGGCCTCTTGACCCTACAACTAGACATCTGTGCATTCCAAAGGGAAAATCCCTCATAAAGTCTGGTAAAGGTATGAAACTCATACAAAAAGTGATCAAACCTGTTTTAACTCTGAATGTTAAGGATTGGACACACAGCATTATACCATTATAGGCTCTGCAAAGTGGATATACATAAATGTAATGAAAATTTATGCACTTGGAATATAAAAAGAGGGAAAGAAAGATTAACAATGAAAAACTGATCGATTTATTGGGTAAAATATCTGATGTCGCAGCCTGTGGTCATTTGGCGTTGAAAATAAAACTCAATTTAAAACTATAATATAAATAACATGAGATGAGAAGCCCAAACATTGCCACTCTAATGCCTCTTGTTGTTGGTGCTTGGAGGCTGACTGACACTGTAGCTCCAGCAATACATTTAAGATTCTTAAGCTTATTACTCAACTCTGACAACGCCTCCATCAAAAGGCCTCCTTCTGCTTGGAGTATAACTTTTGGTGCAGATACATATACTGTACTTGTACAATATCTTGGTACATCTGAAAAATATTCTGGTCTATTAGATAACTCTCACTTGATGATAACATCAAATATTTCTCATATGAGTCATGTTCAAAGACACCAGGTATGGTCTTTTTCATGACAGCAGTTTGCCAAGAAGGACATCCCCCATGCTGGAGAGAACGTCAGGCACTGCCGGGCACAAAAGGCTTCGGAATGGTCAATAAAGAAGGCGGTCCAGGAGATTGGTCCATTGATGAGCCAGGGTCATTAAGGTTGTAGTCAGTTCAGAATTTATGTGTATGGATGCCATAAAAATTATTACAAGGCATTTACCTCTCCATCCCACTCACCCACCTCAAAGTTCAACAAGGGGAGGCCACACAATGGTCCCAGGGATAGTGGGAAGGCATACACAGGCTACCACTAAGTCTGCTGACACCCACAGGACCAAATGGGGTGTCGACTTTGTGGTGCCTGTTTGACTCTAGCCAAATGACTGGCACCGAGGCCAGCCATATTGACCAGCCGACTGACTTTATCTGGCAACAAGACAAGCCTCCAATCTTACCAGTGTGCAGCATCTCCCAGTTTTATGGGTTGCCATGTACAACAAAAATGTGGGAGAACTACTCTCCAGCCCTTGCTGACAGGGCCAGTGGAAAGGTGCCACTAGCTAGCTCTCAAGCCTAGCAGCTCAAGAGAACCATTTAGTCTCATCCCTCCCTGATGACCCGTCCCACTTAGGATGATGAAAAAGTGAAGGGGTTAATACTGAGAGCAGGTCGGTGAAGAGGAAGAGTGAGAATAATGGGAGAAAACTGGAGTGGTAAAAGCTCAAGTCAAGAATGGTCAACAGCCTCGAGTTCTTTAGTCTTATTTAGCTGTATTAAAAAAAATTATCCCATTATGAACCAAGGCACCATTGAGTACCAATAGTCTTCATGCTTGAAAATTTCAGAAAAATTTGGTACCCAATTTATCCGAAATGACAAATAGAACAGTTAAAAACTTTATGCCACAAGCCACACATAGTAGTGTGACATAAAAATTAATAAAAGCAAGGAAGGAATGCAGAGAAGGAAGATGAAAGAGGAGGAGGAGGAAAATATAAAGACGGAAAAACAGAAAATGGTACAAAAACTTGAATAACCCAACTTTTACTTACAGCATACATATTTCCCATTACCATTAACATGGCATCATATCAACTACAAAACTTTAGCTTTAACTTCAACCACTTTCATTCATAAAGCTTTCTGCTGATTACCTTGAGATTTTATTCAATTCAGAACTAATAAGGTAGCTTTATGAATAGCCCGTTACTTATGCAGGTTTAAGAATTTACTTGCTCACCTTAAGTGGACCCCACAATAAAGAAGAACAGTGGTCGCAGTAGGAAGGTGTGGTGTAATTGTACTTTTCAAAACGGTGCGGGTGGGAATAACAACCCTGCGGAGTGTCTCCACCCCCGCCTGGTGTACTGCCACTCGTTTTACCTCTTATCAGGATCTCAATCGTGCTACGCTTGTGGACACTTCGGCCATGGTGGCGTACCATCTGTGTTGTCATAGAAACTTGACGCTGAAAAGAAAAAATATATTTTAGAAAATTTGTCCTTTTTACATGTTGCAAACCAATACTTCCGGATCATATATGGAAGTAATTTTTTTTTATATACCTGTGCTACCCATGTCATAAATACAGCATGGTACATAAAAGTGATCAATCAACCATGGTAAAACATGGTCATTGTGGTATTACGGAACATGTTTCAGTATCTATTTGTGAGAAATATTTTAATTCTTTATGAAAATTCCGAAAAAATTCATACAATGTTACTAACAGCTAGATTTTAACACCAAACATGCGCCATATTTTTCTGTTCAAGCATGGTATACCCGAGAACAGTGGTGGTAATTTATTTCAATCAGGGGATCAATTGGAAAGATTTCACAGAGACTTAGGGTTATTTACCATTAATAATTAGAACATATTTCATTTGTTAAAACAAAGCACGCACGCACGCACGCACACACACGCACAGTGGACAACACCTCACCGGACTACTCATCGCTACAAGGCACCCTGGACAGGCTACAGGCATGGACTACGGAGAACAAGGTCACCATCAATCACACCAAAACAGTAGTCATGCACATCAATACCGCCACCACTCCAGTGCAAGCCCCAGCAGTCACAGCGGGTGCCCATCCTCTCCAGTTAGTGCAGTCTGCCAAACTCCTGGGTGTAGCTATAGACCACAAAATGGACTGGAAGGACTATGTAAACAACACAATCAAGGCAGCCTCGTACCGACTCTACATGCTACGACGACTCAGGTCACTTGGGACACCCACGCCAGAGCCGAGGACTATCTACAACGCATTTATTCTCCCCAAATTAACGTATGCGTCACCAGCCTGGTCATCTTCTCTCAACTCTACCCAACAACGTCAGCTTGAGAAGGTACAGAAGAGGGCCTGCAGAATCATGCTCGGCGCAGACTACTCCGGCTACAATGCCATCCCTCAGTGACCTACACCACCACGCACTAGCAGGATTTGGCAGTGGACTACTGCAACATTCTCGTCATTGCCACCTACTGCCACCGGCAGTCCCTCGCCCACCTTGCGCAGTCCGCCACTACAACAAAATTCAGCCCATAAGAGCCCGCACTGATAAGATATAAGAACAGCACCATCCCATCTATTGTTAAAATAATAAACATCTCCTGATTTATGTACTGTACAGCCCTGTAAATGTACTGAACGTATATTATTATGTCTAAATCACATGTAAGTTTGTATATTTTCAGCAACCGGCTGCAACTCTATTAATAAACCGTTTATTATTAATATTAACTATTATTACACACATACACACGCTACCCCATGCATGCATGCATGCAATAATTTGATGATAAAATAGTAACATTAATAGTTTCTGTCCTAAAAATAAATCTTGAAATTAAAATAATGTACTGTGCAATATTTAAGAGAAGTATAAGGTGATGTTGTAGCCAGATGTGAAGTGGGGAATACTGGATAGTGAGGGAGGGGCTATGGGATCAGTTATGTATTTTTCTGGAGCGAGATGACTCATAAAACAAATACGTGTTCTTCATTTTGTACTAACGGAACTTCTAGCACCAAAATTTCTAGTAGTTAAATTGTTTTTATTGTTCATTAGATTTTAAGTTTTGTATATGTAAATTTCTGTAAATCAGACAAAAATTACTTATCAAATGATCATAATAGATAAACAATTTATATATATGAGGCCCAACTTACAGTAAGTTGCTCTGGTGGTGGCAGCTCCAACTTGTCCCAGTGTATGTTCCATTTTTGGGGAAGGTGTCCCAGTTCCAGCTCTAGATGACGGAGCTCCTCCAGCTGAGCAGAGAATGCATCTTGTTCCACTCCCCATACACAGTCGTACCTGTAGCAGTACATCACACTAGGGTATAAGGAGTGTCAGTAAGCTGTACTAAGTTATACAGATTCCATGTGGGAAGCTACCATTCATTTTAATAACTGTTCAATGGATGGACAGTAAACCCCTAGATTGACAGGGAATATGTAAGCAAAACTACTTTCTCATGTAGTGAAGTACTGTAGTGAGAAAAAACAGCCTCTTACCAGCTTATGTTTATAGCAAAAATTTACAAGAATATTTAAAACTGCAATATGGTTCATTTTGAAGTCATTGACCCATCCTTGGAACTTAACAAGCTCTCTGACTACTGTTATTCAACACCATCCAAGATATCATGACAAATGACTCATTTATTAAGAATTAGAGATGGGAATGTAGACACAAACTCACAAGACTGTGTAACACCTCAATCGCATAAGCTGTTAAAATCAATAAAAAAAAAGAACTTAACCATACTAACCCGCTCATGACAATTTTACGCGGAGAGGTTGTGATTGTGCCATCTGCTGCCTCAGCTTCTTCTTCCTGTTGTCTGTCTAAGCTCCGAACTTCTGGGTCATATGATGGTCCATGACGTAGCTCCTCTCCGAGTAGGTAACTCCACAACTGAAGAGCGCTCACTTCTTTTACTGGTCGTAGCACCTTCAAAATGTTAAAATGTTACAAATATACAAAGACATACATAAAAGACAAACATACATCGTTAGACATCTAGAGGAAAAAATACAGATACAGTATATAAATAATACAAAATATTTACACCATCCCTTCCTACGTCCCTGTACTGGGTGGAGTGATCCCGCATGTACCTGACCACAACAATAACAAACACCAGCTATGGGCAGTTTCTGTATGCCATTTGCCTCTGTCTACCAATTGGCGGGTTATCCGGTCTTCCCGGACTATTCCTCGACACTGTGTCATGCAGCTCGTTAACTTAGGGTGGTTGTTGTGATGGTGACCGCTTCTACACCTTAAAACAAATTCACGCCTAGGTTGCCCTTGGGCCGCCATCCTTGTTACACGAGAGGCAACCATTATTATTATTACCCACGTGCCCAAATATGCCGAGATTTTCCCAGATAATTTTCTTTAACTCGGCATTCCCCCCCCCGAGTTATTTTAAAATAAATTCCGACACCATATACGTGCCGAATTATATGAGATATTGATTGCTGAGTTATCAAGGGTTTAATATATATATATATAAAAGAATCAAGAACAATAGAAGAAACAAAAGCAGGTTCACTTGAGATGTCAAACCCTCCTCACCTATGACTGAAAATGTGCGAGAAACATATTTCATAAATTTCAAAACAGAAATGCTAAGTGATTTACATGAGGAGAGTGAAAGGTAAGAGGGAGAGTCACCTAAATGACCTTATCCAGAAGACTGCGAAATTAACAAAGCTGGGATGCTATTTGCCCTAACAGTTTGGGATTTCTGAGGTCATATGGTACCTTTTTAGGCATATACTAAACAGTAAGCCCCTTGTTATTCGCGGGGGGTCAGGTTCCAAGGAATGGGTGAGTAGGAAAAACAGTGAATAGCAACCTATACTATACCTTAGTGCATTACTGTATACCTATACTAAATAACCAACCAGCCATGATATCACTCATACCCTCTTTTAACTTATCTAATAATCCAATTTTCTTTGTTAGGGTCATTACTAACTTCTGCCTTTTACATTTTATTCCACTAGCATCACTAGCACTGATACTAGGCAGTTTTTTAGGGGCCATTTCACACAGAAACTCTAACATTTTGAGAGTACAACATGAGATACTGTGTGGGGTGACTCACTGCGCTGCGGGAAAAGGCTTGCAAGCTAGCCACCATCTGCTTACAGTGAATCGTCGAAATCACGAATCACAAACCCATGTACTGGTAAAAAGGTACACATGCAAAACAATAAACTGTGGAATGAGACTTGTCCTTGGTGAGGAATAAGGATACAGAGGAATTATGAGTTTTAAAAGATGAGCACTTGTTATGAGATTAAGGAGGTCATCTATGTTGTGTAATCTAGCTTTCAAAGTAAAGTATTTATTTTGTTTCATTCCAATTGCATGCACAATAATTTTGAAGTCCTGTAAGATCCTTTTACCAGCTAGAAAAGATTACTCATGTACTTTACTGTACATTTCTATTCATATCTAGGTTAAGGCACTAACTTTATAAAATTATAAATGAACAGTAAGCCCCTAAACCTGTACTTAACATAGACATTTCTGACTAAAGTATATGCCCAAATCTGTACATACAGGTAAACTTGTGGGAATTAATTTCCACCTTTATCCTCCAGGTCCTTGAAGCACCTTAATAGTGATCTTGTGTGTCATCGGACTTGGAATAACATTCCAATGTGGTATATGTAAATAGTTTGCTAATTAATTGATTTAATTAACTAGTTAGGGAAATGATTACGTGGAGTGTATAAAATTAGTGGTAAAATCACTATTGCCACCCGCAAGACGGATTACTTCACGGGAAGTAGTGCGGTATTCCTCTTTCTCTATGGATCACATTAATATCGTTTAATTTACAAGATATCGGTGGTAGTAGTTAACTTAAAATGTAAATATGTATTTCTATTAAGAAATAGTATTTTAAAGAAAGCTAATAATGAATATTCAGTTCTTGTTTATGTATCACTGCACGATTAGGTCACGCAATTGTATAAGGCGGTAGAAGCGCCATTTTCATTTCACACTTCATGGAAGGCAGACGCAACTCTCCAAAATCAAGCAGACAGCCGGCAACCCAAGGGCATTCTAGCTTCTCAGTTCCTCCAAGACTCTCTACAACTCATAGCAGCCCCTAAAATAACAGCTAAGTACCTTTTTAAAGTTTAGGTGGTCACTTATTCTTGGGTACCGCCATTTTAAGCGTACAGGGCTAGCTTAGGTAATTATATTATATATTTTTTTTTATTATATTTTGATAACTTAGATTTAATATCTACAATACTAATGTTTCTGTGCTAAAAGGGAATAAAGACATATGTAGCTTCAAATTTCATGGTCACACATTTCAAGAAGTGTGTGTAAAGACAGACTTTACATAACATAAAAATCTATAAATTTGTCAAAGACTGCTATACAAAGTTGCTGAAGCAAATGCTTGCATACAATACAACATACAGTACTTACCGCCGAGTCATTTATTCTATCACCCATATAGAGAAAGTTGTGGAAGACTGTGGAGCGTCCACTGAGTTTTTCTATATAATCAAATACAGATTGTCCCAGATGACCTGATGACCCAGGAGACCCTAATCGACCCCCTGAAAATAAAACAAACATAAGATTCCTTGTCATCACCCCACCAGTCAGTCAGTGAGCTCTATGTTTAACTGTGTTAGAACTGTATAGACATAATAGTTTACTGGAGGAGTTCTTTATGGTTATGCTGATTAGTGGTCAGATTCAAGAGCAAATATAGATTCCTTTCACATACATTTCTAGTCATTCACACTACAGACACACCTCTATAAACCACTTGATGTAATGTTCTGTAGTTCACATTCTCTTCTGCTTACTACGGTACTATGTCCATCCCCTGCACTTCTAGTTCTTCCTTTTTCTTCTTACAATCTCTCTCTTCTCTCTCCTATCATTTCTGCCATTTACCTACGACTTTCTTCTTTTCAACCCTTTACTCTCTATATGTGACCACCTTATTTCAATAATATCTTAAAATCTTTCTCCAGTTTATCAACTTTTACAGGTCACTCCCATTTATTTCAGCTTCACAAGAACTGGACTCACATATATGCAGTATACTTTTTAAACTCAAATTTCATTCATGCTGGGCTAAGGTTTACACATGTGTACTGTAGATGTGCACTGCACCTTTCATCTTTCCCATATGTGATACATCATGGAAAAACTTCAAGGTGCCAGAATACAGATGTAACACTGTCCAGATTGCTTTCTTGTCCTGATTTGCCTAGCATTTCCATAATTTCTAGTGTTGTTCAAAGTAAAAACAAAAAATTGTCATCTGATAACAGTACATACAACTTTAAACATTGATAGGTTTACGGTATACAAAAGAGTTTAAACTCAAAACATAAGGTACATTTTCTGCCTGCATGTGTTACAAGATCTTGATGTTTCTTGGAGACACTAGTAAGATGATGGAGAGAATATTTAAAGACAAAATGACAAGGGAATTTTCTACCCCAAATTATACTGTATTTTAGATTTGAAACATTAAATTGTCCCATTTACTGATGCTACACTGTAAACATGAAAGTAGATAAAAAAAAATTATTGCAAGTTGATTTTTTTCCTGTTTTCACTGTTAATACAAACTACAGTAGTTAATTAATGTACTGGAAATACAAATATGTTGTAAGAAGTAATATGACACTATATGTCCCCGACACTGACTACAATAGCATCATCTCATGCCAGGCAAGAGGTCCAGGACTTGATCAGTGTCTGAAGGAATGTCAACTGCATCTTTATCAACACTGTCACTGTCTCAGCCTTACCAGCATCCTTCTTGAATCCAAGAATTGTCATAAAGGCTTTCAACATGTCTGTGACAATAGTGAGGACCTAGTTTTCAAGGTTGAAGCTTGTGGCAATCTCACAGTAGGCAGCATGAATCTTCTCTGCAGTGTGAAAACTGGCATTAACAGTAAAAGATCTGTGAAAGTGGTGAGGCCCCATAGTGACCAAGATCACTGTCAGCTTGTCAATGAGTGGGTGGGAAAGGAGTCATGCAACAACCAGACATGTACCAGATGTGTACCAGTCTGGTACACATATTGTATGTGGCTATCATATTATACTCTGGTACAGTACTGTACTACCAGTTTAAGGATATATCAAGAGTTTAGGCTTAATAGAAAAATCTTGAAAATAATCATCATAATCAAATTGTAATCACTAATTATAATATTTGCTTGTATTGATTGTGATTTCTATAATTATTATTACATTTAAAAAACCCTGATTTGATTTTGATTGTAACTTTACAATAATTCTCATTATGATTACATCATAATCAGAATTGCATATGATTATAATGACCTCATGTTTGAAACATATAACAAAACTATTTACATACCTCCTGGATAAATATCATCATCCTGGCTTGCTTCGAGGCCTTTGTGGTGCCGAGAGAGTGAGCCTCTCTTGTCTTCTTCTGTCATGATACCCATCTCAGCTCTATCTACCTCCGAGTCACACAAAAAAGTGCGGAAACGTGCAGAAACATAATGGTAGGCCAAGAAGCGGAGGTAGTACTCGTTGAATTCAAAAGACAAAGGGAACTGTCGTTGGATCTGTAAGCAGGTATGATTGTTAATATCATTCACATTACAGAAATTTGCCCCTACAAAATTCAGAAGTTATGACCACTATTTTGGGATACAAAAATTGCACCCTAAAAAAAAAAAAAAAAAAAAAATTTTTAGATTAAAACAATTTATATGGACTTCATTATGTCTTTGTTTACCAGCAAGTGTGCCAGTCTTGTCTACACCTGTAATAGTATGTAAAGCGTGATCCTTCCACTTCCTTGCTTCGTAAACCTCTTTAATATTGATATGATCTTTAGCTTCACAGTGTTTTCCCAGTTCGTTGGGTTCCAGGTTTATGTAACATGTTGCTTGGGTTGGCTTTATGTTGAGCATCACATGTATTTAACAGGAATTTTTCCAACTTTACCCTCTTAGTATTTGCTTTCATGCATTTCTGGTAAGTTTAATTTAAGTCTTTTGTCTATTATTATTACTTTGCATTACAGTGGTCCCCAACCTTTTGTAGGCTCTGGGACACATTATCATTGGAACTATAGTGGAGGTGCACCAAAACTTTGGATTTACATTCAAGAGGCAAAAATCTCATATATACTGTACAGTTATTTACAGTTTTACAAGTCTGTTACCAGATACATACTTTTAACATTTACTCTTGGACAGGACGTGTGTGTATTTACCCCAGTGAGAAGGCTGGCTCTCCCTCTGGGTCCGGTCTGGGGTAAATACACACATCCTGTACATGACAGTTGTATCAAGTTATTGCAATTTTCATTAATTTCACTCTTACAAATAATTCACGGGTGCAACGAACTACAGGTTGGGGGGCCACTGCTTTACAACATAAATTATTCAATTTTCCACTTAAGATGTGTTGAAAAAGGTTTACATTCATTTGTTACTTTTTTTACTGTCTTTTGGTTGAAGAATCTTTCCTTCCATAATGCAGAGGATGCCTGTACCTTCACCTCAACATCAATATGCAGGGTTCATACTGCCAAACACCACTGGCATATGACATTTTTTTTATACCCAGGAAAAATATATACTGTATATATTTTTTTCAAGATGGATTATAAAGGAAATGGCATTCCCCACCCTTATTCTGTAAACCTTACTTGGTTATCAGATGTGTATAAATTGTGGTGATGAATTAAATGTTGGTTATCAGATGTGTATGAATGCTGGTGATGAATTAAATGTTGGTTATCAGGTGTGTATGAATGCTGGTGAT
Organism: Homarus americanus; assembly: GCF_018991925.1. NCBI lineage: Eukaryota > Metazoa > Arthropoda > Malacostraca > Decapoda > Nephropidae > Homarus > Homarus americanus. Next base: position 6,367,126 of record NW_024751660.1, on the reverse strand, counting down.
GAATCAAATGTTGGTTATCAGGTGTGTATGAATGCTGGTGATGAATCAAATGTTGGTTATCAGGTGTGTATGAATGCTGGTGATGAATCAAATGAACTGACTGTTAAAGTATTTTTATTTTCTAAATCTGAAGAATGTCTTGGACAGTAATTTAAAATCTCAAAGTGTGAAAACAGAATTTTAACTTATTTTTCTGCTTTTCCTCTCTACTTCTAAGTTTAGGTTCTGGTTCCTAATGCCTCATTTGCTAACTGGAGAAAAGGAGAAAAAATTAATATTATAATTACACTGAAATGTAGTGATGAGTTTATTTCTGGCAAAGACAGTAATGGTACAGGTGGTACATAATAATTAATGTACATAATATCAGAGGAGGATTACCAAGTGTGAAGGTGTTAAAGCAAACATGACATCAGTATTACTCACCAAATTAAAACCAATACAACTAACACAGTCTCACCTGGTGCACAGCATCAAGAAACTGTAGAAAGATGGGAGCAAACCCACTTGCTTGAGATCCCTGAAGGAGATTCGACCGGTGGTTGAACCTGTGACCAAATGCCAACCATTCCTTCTCTACCAGAACTCGAAAACCTTCAATTGTTCGGTAGTATGGGTCAAGACACAGCTGAGCTATGCTAGTTACCTGAGGATATCAAACATTTCATGACCGACCAACAATACAATACTTTTTTTTTTATTAGTGTTCTTTTTATTTATTTCTCACAGTTACAGAGTAATACAATAGACCGCAGAGGGATAAAAATGCCACAGTTGGTAAAATGGTATAAGTAGAGTGAAAACCGTGGATACGTGAAATGTGTGGTTGGCGAGGGTCTACTATTGTATATGTATAGATAATTATATTGCAATGGATAAAACAAATGAATAAGAAAATTTTGGCCAATATGTACCCTGAGATGGTGAGAATATGATGGTCACCTCCAGCCAAAAAATAATACTTCTAGCATGTTGCTTGACAATCTTACAAAAGAGCCCTGGCATATTTATAGTTGAAAAAGCCTTAGGGTGCCACTTATGTGTATATATACAGTACTTTAAGTAGAGTAGACTAATGGTTAAATGTTTATGTCTCTATAGTTCAGATGTTTTGAGATGATGCTAAGCATTTACTATTGAATCTCAGGTCCCATATATCAGTCTTAACTGTGTTGGTGTCACTAAAGGTAAGTTATTTAAATAAGTAAACCTCATCAAATCCAAATGAGCATTAAACAATTCTGGTCATCAACAAAAGAGTTGAGCTAAGCTGAATCTAGTTTGAGGACTCTACTGTAGAAGACCTTCTGGCAAATGTACAGTGTATTAATAAAAATCAATGGTCAATCACTGAAAGATCAAGTAAACTAAATTGGCAAAATTTAATTCGTACTTGAGCAGTAAAGTCCCAGCCATCCTCCAACAGCACCATAACGGATGCACCAAGCAGGTCAATGAGGTCTACTATGGCCCCTGAAACCTGTAGTAGAGATTCTAGCTGGTTCAGCCACTCGCTGCTCTCAATTGATCTGAAAATAAATAAAAAAATTAGTAAGTAAAACAAAGCGTGAGGGATAACCTTATTCTTATGCATCATATTCAGAAAGGTGTTTTGTTTCCTTTAAATTAAAATATCAATATAATTATCTGAAAATAAAATCGATTAAATATGACCATATATATTAACAGCCAAAACCTAAAGCAGGATGTGCCATTCAAATAGCACACAAGGGTCCAGGACTTGTACCTATCTGGCCTGAACTTGTGTTACATAACTATAATCAAGATAGAATCTCATTGCAACTTTTAAGTCATTTCCGAGATTTATCGTAACTTAAGGCAACAAGATAGGTGCATTCTTACACCTTCACCATGAAGAAGAACAACTGTACAAACCTTGAGAATCTGAACCTTGGACTAATATACACCACCATGTGTCACAGAAACAGTTCAGTTCTAGTGCCAGTGTGTGACCAACCTGTGTTACTTCCATCATGACTTCTGAGTATCACATCAAGACCCAAATTTCCCTCTAAGTTTAAGTGTCACCAGTGCCAGGGATTTCGTGGTCTTGGAATACAATATCGTGATATAAAGGACTGACTGCAATCGTCCTTTCAACATACTGGACCCATTAATTCTAAAAAGTAAAGGGCCTCAGAATATGGGTGCAGCCATTGAAACTCTTATGGACTTTCTGCTATGAATAGTAACATTTAAATCATTTTACAATCTTTTTACTTTCGAAATGATGAATCCAAATATGATAGAGGTTGGAAGATAACTGCAAACACAGTACTACCCTTAAGGTCAAAACATGCTGCAATGTTCATCCACATAACTTCAATCATAAAAACAAATTCTGTCTCATATTAGAAGTTATCTGTCTACCTGTAAATGTTTCAATTGCATCAGTGTCTTGTTATTATAATGTACAGTCGCCTTCATTAATGCTTTACAGGGGCTTGTCAGGTTTTGTGCAGTATGGCAGCACTGTGTTTGTTTACATTCAACAGAAGGAAACTTGCAATAGAAAACATACTAGGAATCAAATTAAAAGAATATTAAAACAAATACCTAAAAGATAATGATTTGTGGAATATGGACAGTGCATTCGCTCCAAAGGGTATCTTTATGGAGGGGTACAATGAAATTCAAAACAAACAGTGTGACTCTTGTTATATAAGTAGGATTGTCAAAATCCTTCATCTGTTGACATATTGTCTCACACAAAATCATAAAGATGCTTTTTGGAGTGAGTGTCCATGATGACAAGCCAGTATGGACCCCAGAAAATGTGTTGTTAATGATGAGCAGCCTACTTATGGCATTGATGTCATTAAAAATGCTGACTTAAGACAAGGGTGTACCACTAAAGTAACAAAACACCAGGAATCAGTCAACACAAAGTAGCATAAAAGGAATATTTTACTCACTTACATTCTAAAGGGACATTTACCACAATGCACACAGAAACAAAGAGCCTGTTTCATGTTACTTGCAACATCAGCCTGCAAATGTACAATTAACATAAGATTTACCTGAAGAAGGACTGCTCCTGCTCTGCAGCTGGGGAGGAAGGTATACAGGCTCTCATCAGCTTCTTGAATGATGATTTAATTTGTCGTACCTCTGTGTAGTCCACTGGGATGAACTCGGTTTTATGGTAAGCATCTGTCTTGATGCCCTGATAGACAATATGGTACTTTAAAAAAAATGATATATATATATATATATATATATATATATATATATATATATATATATATATATATATATATATATATATATATATATATATATATATATATATATATATATATATATATATATATATATATATATATATATATATATATATATATATATATTTATGCTGATAACCACAAGTAAATAACTCCCAGGAAGCCCCATGATCAGACAATTCAATGTGAACGAAGTCAAAATTGATGCTTGTATCAAAGATGAAAATGAAGAATAGCACTAGCAGGAAAATTAGTTTAACTGATATGATGTACTAAATGAGGCTGAATCACCACCTGTTTGCATCTCAAGAGAGTCAGCTTCCTGATGATAACCTGTTCTACACATCAATCTAGTCAACCTGGGCTTGTTCAAGTTTATTACACTTAGATCTAACCCTAGTCTAAGGGAAGAGAAAAACAATGACTGAATGCACAAGCCATCACTCCAAAATTCATGGCAAGCCAAAAAATTATGAATGAATGCTTCTTGAATGGCATAAAATTATTTGCAAGACAGTAATCCCAAAGGTCACAACTACAACTATAGCAAGAACATGCAGGAACTAAACAGCAATAACTGAAGGAAAAAAAAAAGCCTTGTAAAATGTAATTTGTATATAATATTTCATAACAGAAATATTCAATACCAGGGGCAGAGGAACATGGCGAGCACAGTGAGCCCACCCAACTGAGAGGGGGCTGTAGAGTGCCCCCCCAAACTTTTTCTTTAAATCCTTCCAATATCATAGGCATTTTGAAACCATGTGCACTCGATATTAGGAGATATTCTTAAGTCAATAGTAATTACATTTTACTATACAAAAACACCTGAGTACAATACTGCATTAAAGAAAGAGTATTGGAATTTTCTGATGAAAAGGAGGGAGAGGAGGATCCAGACCCCCAGGAGGAATCCCAAACACAGTACATACAGGTATCCCTCATATAATGTTGAGGTTGCGTTCCTGAAAAACCTAAAGTTAAGCAAAATTTTTGCTAAACGTGGGATAACAACAGAGCACAGAGAGAGAAAAACAGGTTCAAACGGCAGAACGGTAAACACTGAGTATACAGTATTGTACTCAGTAATAATACCTGTAATAATAAACGAGTTTATTATAAACTGTTTTGAAATTAAACGATTGATTAATTAACACCAAACACCTATATAAACTATGTGATTCAGAGTTAAATGATTTAGTAAGCACCATGTGAGCCTAATTCGAACATATTTCAAATTGAATACTTTGTCAAAAATTAAAAAAAAATTGCTATGATAAACAATAAAATTTATACATAACATATCATAAAATACAACAGCACATATTTTATACTGTATATATAAGATACAGCTCCTTCCACACTCAAAACATCCTCCAGGTGATGTGACAGACTTCAGTCAGGCAGTTACCCAGCTGACTCAGAGATGAGCAAGTGTATGCCGTGATATCACATCTGGGGAGGAAGCGTGGCTGGGCTCGTGATGCAGCTACAGCCCAGCCCAGACCCCCAAGAATGCACGCAAGCATAAACACACACACTGCCCTTAATTTTTCTTTGTTATAGTGTTATAGTTTTATATTATATTTTCTACATATCTAAGCCACTTTAGAGTATTGTAATGATTTTCCCACAATTTTTATAGTTTCATTACATGTAACAATGGCAACATTCCATCACAAATGCCACCTTATCCCCAGTTTTTCCCCTTCCCAGTGAGTCAAGCTATCACTAACTGAATTTTGACCTAACGTTAAATGAGAAAGGGTGTAAATCTCCAACAGAAATCTAAAATGGAGATACCTAAAAATAATTATTTCCTCCTGATACTTAATGTAACATATGCTGATGGCTTACTATAGCATATAATAGTACAATTAAACAGCTAATATTTATGTGCAGTACTTGATAAATTATCTGTCACTGCATTAAAGCAAAAATAAAAATTAATTGCATACCAAAGTGACATCTTCAAACTTTTAAAAATCATTTCAAGAGTTTGTGGTAAAGAAAATTAACTATAATATCATCATACCTTAATTTGAGTCTTTTCACCAAAAACATAGAGAGCAGCCTTGTGGAAGGATTGTACCGCTTCAGAGCCGGTGTCGGAGGAGTCAACAGAGAGTCTTGGCCCCGTGCTGATGCTGGAACGAAGGGCAGGGGTGGTTGTAGGGTAGTGGCGGAGGGTCCCAAAGGTCCCTCCAGCACCACCACCGGACAGCACACCTGGTCGTGACCCACGCATGGAGCCCCACCGCCCCATCCTGCCAGTACCCTTGCCCCCGCTTGTCCTGATAAAACGGGCAGGGGGGAAGGTCAGTATGATCAACAGTGGGCCACCTGGAGACCTGACTGAGTGACTGGCTGCCCGGATGTGAGGGGGTGAGCTTAAGAAGAGGAGGAGACGGTGAAGCATGCAGGTAAAGTATCAGGAAGAGGAGGCATAGGAAAGACAAGTTGTCTATGGTCAGTTGATAATACAGTACAGGTATGTGTGTAAGAATGTACAAAAAGATACCGTATATACTGCTAAATGCATACCATTAAGCAAATGTCTATAATTCTAGTCTATAGGCTGTCTTCCTGTCAGAACAAAGCAGAATTGCTAAAGCTTTAAAAACAGAATATAGTACTGTACACCCTTCCCCAGAAACAACCATTAAAAATAAAATAACATACAAAATCAGAAGTAGTCACTGGTGATGTGAACACTCAAACATAAGTAATTTTTCTCTATGCTTCAATAAAAAAAAATGAAATGTCAAGCTGGTACCTGTTCATGATAATGCCTATTACATGAAGGGACATCCTCTTAACTTTTTAGCTGCAACATTTGACCGCTGTTGAGACTTTTTTGTAATTAAATACAATACTCAACTTTCGTCAATGTCTTTGAAAAAGTGCCTCGACTCTCCCTTTCCTATGTGACAGACTACACCACCAATAACTGCTGTCATTTGGTGAGATTTTCACACAAACAATGACTTCACTCAGCTGATCATTGCAATAAACAATGTGATGCATTATCTCTCTGTCCTCCTCTTTACTTTGTTTACACCATTACGGGCAGTCCCCGGGTTATGTATGAGCTCCATCCCTAAGAATGCTCTAAGTAAAAAATGAACTTGAGTCAAACCACATACACTTTGTGCATACTGTACTTAAAGAACCTTTTTTAAAATCCCACAATATCATAGCCTTATACAGTATACATCTAAAATCACTTAATTTAAGAGAAAAGAAGAAATAGAATGACAAAATGCTGTAAATAAAACAAGTAATCGGGTAATTAAATATTGTAAATTTAAAGTTTAACTTTTTGTGACCTTGTTTGTAAGTTGGATGTACGTAACCCGGGGATCTCCTGTTTTTGAAAAATAATTTATGTTTTAATGTGAAGGTATGCTGAATAAATATGTTAAGTACAAATAAAGATACAATAAATATTGATAATATACGATGTTTCTGATGATTGTTATGAGGAAGCAGCACGTGGCTGAACAGTGTATAATTAAATCTGACCATTTATTTTTCTCCCAATGTTATCCAGATGTATATTTCTTACATCATAGTACAAATAAAAATTGATTGATACGGGTATTACTAAAATCTTGCCTAAGTAGAGTGTAAATAAATCTTTATTTTTCTGCTGCTTAATATTGTTTTTATGAAATATTAATGTCAGATATGAAAATTTTATAAACTTACCAAGATTAAAATGTAGTAAAATGGATCAATTATCATTTTCAAATTTTCTGGAGATTTGAAATTTCTTGGGAATGCAGCTGGAACTAATCACATAGCCAAGGGTTAAGTTAGAGAAATCCATCATCAGAGACTTTAACATGACCAGTGACCAGCAATGTATAAGTGGCCAGCTATTTGAAAAAAAATGACCAGCTCTGTTCACAAGTGACCAAATCTATGCACAAGTGACAAATATGTGCACAAGTGACCAACTCTGTGCACAAAAGACCTGCTCTGTTCACAAATGGCTTGCTCTATACAGTACATAAGTGCCAAGTGTTGTGCACAAAAGATGAAGTATGTGTGGTACAATGCATGAAAATTAACATGTAGCCAACCTTTTCTAGCCTTAAGACTCTGAGCCCAGGTCTTATGAGCTGTAGAAGCAGAACATAATACCTAAACCATGCAGTTCCATCACAGAAACTTTGCAAGGGTATCAGTCATAATGAAGACGACATAAAAATTCTGAACGAAAAAGGTGTGACAGGCCAAATTATAAGAGATTGATATTGAACACTTAAAGCACAAATTGTTTCAGCTTAATTTGAGTCTTCTTTTGAACTATTCAATAAGTAATTGAATAAAACTGAAGGCATACTAATGAACTCGAGATGTGTGGAAGACGTGTTATTTCTATGTAAATACTGTACCACAAAAAACTTCTTGAATGCTCCACAGTGTATTGTCTAAAATTAACTTAATACACAAATCAAACCTGAGAATTAGGGGAGGGGGTTTATTTACAGAAAAAATGAATTAACAGCAACTAAACAATAACGTTGTAGGGAGGCAATGATTTTTATTTAAAGAATAAGAAATAACATATAAAAAAATTACTAAAAAGAAAGTAAAGGGAAGAAATTATGTATTCATGGTGAATCAACAGTCCAGACCTAAGGGTGAGCTGCACTTTGTCTTCCATTCAAAAAATGACCACACTGCTTGGCACTAGATCAAATACATTATCAATTATGTAACAAAAATACTGTATGACTCAACTTGATTGAACATATCTCGTCTAGTTTTAGTAAATTCATTCTGAAGGTGCTCAGACAGCTGGTCAATAATGTGTGGTGACTGAAGATGTAAGCCACTGCTTAATCAAATATATGTTCCAGAATAAATATACAATACAGTATGTCTATGCTTAATATAATATAAACTTAACACTTGATGAAGTAAAGAGTGTAACCTGCCTGTGAATCTAGACTTTTGATTCATTTTGTGTGTGTGTTTGTGTGTGTTAAATTCATATTTTGTGGTAAAACTTGAGTCACTCCCACATATTAAAGCTTTCATTAATTGTAGTAAGAGTGAGGAAGTCTAAGAAAACTAAGTTGTTTGATGAAGAATAAAATATGTTCAAGCAGTCACTATTGATGTGAAACATTGACAGTAGTGCACAGGGTATGATGATGACCATGTGCTAAACACATTCTGCAAAACCTTGCTTTAAAGAATGACATAATGCAGATTCCTTTTAACACCAAACTAAAAATTAAACTGTTTTTATACTGCATAATTGGAGCAAAAATTTTAAACTAAAATTTTATACACAACCAGTGAAAATATTATAATAATGAAATAAAATAAATGTAATTCTAGGAGCAAACATCAAAATGCAAAAATGCAAACAACAATGCAAAATTAAAAGCATCAAGGCACTCACTATGCAAGGTTCTACAGACAGGTTTATCTAATTTCTAACATGCTAAGGCCAAGCTGATTTACACTGCATGCAATAAAGTTAGTGGACTAAGCATTACGGAGTTAACATGTGCCTTTCTTTCACAATAAAAAAAAGAAATAGCAAGAACCTTGTCCAGTCCAGGACATCACAGTAATATCATTAAAAACTAGTATTGCATATTACAGTACAATTTTATGAGTTTAAAATAATCTTCATAAATTAGTTAATTATCTATGTGCTATGTCTCAAACATGATCTATAGTTTTATATCAACCCTTTGTCAATATCTAGTATACTAATGCTTCTTGTGTGCCCACCTCCTCACTTCAGGTGCACCTTTCATCCCATCCTTCCACCTAATGCTTGGTCCCCACCCCCGTCTCTCTCTCCTGCCACTCTTTTCATCAATTCTTTGACTCCCAAACTCTCTTTAAGTTCATACCACCAAATCAAAGCTCAATTAGCTCTGCTTGACAATCTTTCACCTTCAAATCTTCTCATAATTCCTATATTTCTGAGTCTCAGTATCCTATTTACCCCACTAACTGTTATCTGGCACTTCATTTCTTCTGCTTTGAATCTGCACATGGTCCACACTCACAAATAATGTTGACTCGATACATTCTCTACACTTCCCTACTTTTAACACCAGCGACACAACTTTCTCTCCATACCTTTCTCAGTGCACCCTTTATTTTGTATCCCCCCACCACTCCTCCTTTCACTTACTGACACGTCCACTCTTGGATAGCTATAATACTCAACGTCCTCCATTCAAGCTAACCTTTCATTTCTTCTTTAGTATCACAGTAATTTTATTCACATTTACTTTATCCTTTTCCTGGTACATATTCCTTCATATCAATCACTATTAATTTTTGTAACTTTTCTTCCACCAATTTACCCACTACAGCAGCTTCATCTGTAAACAGCAGCTGACCCACCTTTTATTTCAGGTGCATCCCAAATCATAACTAATTAAACCTGCAACCCTCTCCATCAGTCTCACTCTCAACTCCCTTAATGCACAATCCATGGAAATATTAAATAATCAAGTTAATGTAGTATTTTATTATGTATCCTTGGTGAAGTTCTTCCTACTTCCAAATTATTAGGAGTTGATTATAAACTTTAAATTCCTAAATATGTAGGTAAGTCTTTGCTGTAGCTGGCATCATCAAAGAGTTCTTATGTGATGTTGAATAGACATAGTTAACATCTTAACGCTTATTAATGACAGTGCACAGGTTGTAATTAACATTAATGAGAAACTTGCAAGTGATGTTGCATAAACTGGAGTTAATATTTTTAAGAAACTTATAAATAATGTTGCAAAAAGTAAGAGTAGAAGAGAGCAAAGCAGTTCCAAGCAGCACTGTAATGATGTGATGGAAACTATATCTGGTGGATTTATTTCCATTTTTCAATATTATGAGAGTCAATGGAGAGTGATTTTCAAAGGGGTGTCATGATAGCAAATTTTTAAGAAGAGATGAAAAATTTTATGCATCACATCATTGTGAGATAAGAGATTTTGATACAACACAATGCCAATACTCAGTCAGTGCTCTACAAATAAGGTTAGTCTATACATAACTGTTGGTAATATTGATCAAAATTAGTACACGTGCTAACATGACTTTTAAAAATATAAACCAGGAGGAGGATTCTCAAAGTTTCCTATGTTAAGTTTTCCTACGATCTGCAGATATTAGAACACACTTAACTGGATGATTTCAGCTAAAGCAAAAATAAAATGAGAAAAGGCATTAAAATTACATTGATAATCATAAGTTAACACCATCCAATTAGGAGGAAAATTAACATATAGAATCTTTGTGAATTCAAACCCAGCAACACAAAATCTACTGTCATATTACTTCAAAGCAAAGACACACTTAGAAGCTTTAAATACACTGTACAACAACTTGCAACATTATTAGACATAAAACTGTTCAAAACAACATAAAATACTACCTTCATGCACCATGCGATGTACAGCTGTAACAATATCAAGGAACATCACTGGTGGTTTGGTTTGTTAATAATCCTTATTTCATAAAGGGGGTGCAGGGCAATGTTTACTGACAACTGAAGAAAAACAACCAACCACTGTAATCCTGGATAATGTCAGTTTGTTTTCAGTTTCACAAGGCCAGAGCTATACTTTAATAGTTCCTTCCTTAAACTCCTGATAGATCTGACCTTATCTACTCAAGACCATCTAAATATGCAATGCTCAATGACTTCCAAATTCTGAATTACAAGACTGGGAGATTATATTTCTTTTGAATGGAATTAGTAACATGAGGTACATAATTGATCAAATCTAATGACCTATTCTTAACTTTCACAAATATCATATTGATGTAAATACTTGATAAAAAAAGTGAGAAAAATTAAAGAACTTGTGTTATTTAACTTGGATAGCTAGTTTTTGTAATTCAGGTGGTATTAGTTTTTTGTTAGGGAGCTAATATTACACACTTACTCTGTCGCGTTGAGGAGAGAAGCAGATGTGTTATGGCGATACTACTCGAGCATGTATGGGTGCGAGTCCACACATGTCCCATGGGGTTAAACAAGTCCGTATGAATCCACGACTTTGCCATCAAATCCTATAGATAACTTACCGTAATGTGTTCATGGCCTTCGAAAGAGGATTTGTTTTTCTGCCAACTTCAGGTGTGAGTGTTGGGTATGTAGGATGATATGGAGGAACTTCTAGGGTTGCTCCCCCTGCAGCCAGCACCAGGGAGTTTATAGAAAGGGACGAGTCTGTCAGTCGCCAAGAGGAACCATCCCGAAGGACAGACACAGGTGTTGACTGAACCACTGCTGCTAAAAATTTCTCCTGCTCAAGTGAGAATGACACTTCACTTGTGTTGCCTGTGAAGAAATCATTAATATGAATCATGCATGAAATTCCTCATTCAATTTAAAATATCTCATGCTAGCCTCAAGAATCACCAATGGGAATTGATTCTGAAATCCATGTTTATAACAGTGACTAAACTGGAGGATCCAAGTAATTCTACCAGTCATATCTACATAATTATTCCTCAAGCTACTCCCAAAAACAGTAACTGTAGACTAATCAGATGAATAATCAAACCTTTTCCCCATAACCAAAACACTGAAACAAGGGGTTTTTTGGAGGCAATAATCACAAATCAAGTTAGAAAACTGTCAAGTCATATTCACATAAGCAGCATATTCATCTCCAGTACAGTACAGTGTTCAAGGAAACTTCCGAAGATAAAATTTGTGCTTCTCTTGATTTATCCCAGGTTTGTTGAAGCAGCTTAAAGATGAGGTTCAGATAAATAGAAAATGCATATAATTTACCTGTGGTTGTGGGAGGTCCTTTGAGCATACTCATTACACCCTTTCCATGAAAACCAGCACCTCTCAGAAGCAAAGCTTTCGTACGGGTATGTCGCCAGGTGATGACTGGCAAGCGGCTGTGGCGGTAACAGCGAGCAAGGCGGTGAAGGCTCTCATCACCCGTAATGGACGGCACAGAGAGCAGGGCTGGATAGCTATCACAGGGAGAAGGAAAAAAAAGTTAAAATTGTTAAGAAGCTACAAGGCCTTGCAAACCCTGGCATGCTAAATAACACAGGATTTTCCTAGCAATTCCTATATACCTGTATACAGTGTTTCATGTAGATCCACAAGGGAAACGTGGATAAGATAAATCTTGATAAAATACACAGGGAAAAAGGGAAACAATGGAGCACCTTAGCTTTCGTCTTTATTCAAGACATCTTCAGAGGCAACTGAAGATGTCTTGAATAAAGACGAAAGCTAAGGTGCTCCATTGTTTCCCTTTTTCCTGTGTGATTTTATCAAGATATACAGAATAGACATGTATGTTGAGTTCTACTGCATATACTGTACATACTCATTTACCTTTCTAGAATATAAAAATTAAAACTTCTTTTGCCAATCTCTTGGCAAATAATTCTCCTATAGTTTAAGCATAATGCAGGAATCAATATTTCACTTTTTTTTTCACCTTTCCTTCCTCCCCCTCTCCTGCCATGCTACATCAGTATTACTAAATAACAACAAAAATTATCTACTAAAAATCCTATCCTCTGACAGAATAATTAATACCAACCTTCTGCACATCTGGTAACTAGTATTACACGAAGTAATTCTAAAATCAGACTTAATTCTTGATGGAATAGTGGTAGCATTACTTCCAAGATTACCGAGACCAAGACGCATGTAGTCCTTATGGTAGCTGCGTTCAGACAGTTTTTCCAATGTTTTATTATCCACTTCACGGATCCCTACCAATCCTCCTGCAACTGAGAGCTGCCCTGTTGACCCGTTACTCAAGACAGATGCCTCAAGCTCATCTACGACTGTTGAGAAAGAATTATGGTAGATAGAATTTGCAAACATGTTAATTCCTTTAGGGTAAATATGAAAAAAATTCAAAATCTTGATTGATAAGAATTATTAAAACACTGACCCTAGGAAAATCTAGACATAAATACACAAACTGGAAACAAACTATAGGAAAAACAAAACAAAAATTGAAATGTTTCTTTAAAAGTTGGCTTTACAGAAACCAAAAACATCGTCATAAGTTGGAAAGGTATTACGGTACAAATAATTATGTAAATACAACAAGAACTAGCTAATCATTTTCCTTAATAAATTTTGATTAATGTGACATATGAAGCATCATGTGTCACATTTTATATTGATGATACAGCAAAGGAATTATCTTTACCATAACCTCAGTATGAAAGGCCTAGTGCATGACTGCATCTATGTCATAAATTTTACAAAAGAAGAAGACATTTTGAACTCCTAACACCTTATAATGTACAGGGTACAGTGTCTGCAAAAAAAAAATTGAACCTGTCTGTGTAATGACAGGAATTTTTTTTTTTATATTTAAGGCCGGTCACTGGCCAGTAAATAAGATTAAGTTAAAAAATTTCCATCTGTGAATTTGGTCGTGCTTTGGGCTTATGTGCAAGAGATTCCTACAATGTCAGTGTATTTAACTGTATTCAGTGATAGCTGCATCAATTTCTGCCCCATTCTGGTTAAGAAAAAACATGCCCTACCATACTAGTCAGATTTTTTCTCTCAAAATAGTCACCATAGGTCCCAATAGCATGTCCGGTGAAGAAAAGGTTAACATCCTTGCCCGGTTAAGTAAAAAATAGTTCCTCCGAGGGAAATTCAGGATGGGGTACAACAATAATTAAGACTGAACATACGGCACGCAACCTTCACGTCAATTCCCTTTCACCTCAGAAACCGTCTCCTAGGAGGTCCAGAAAGACCTCCAAGGCCACTGACATGCTTATGAGATGAGAAGTGATGAAGAATCTGACAATGTATGCAGCAGAAATGAAGAAAGTCAACCAAATCCTCCTTCAAAGCATGTCAGATTGAATGATTGCAAGAGGAGCTGAACATGCCATCTCAACATGCCACCTAAATAGCGTAAGCTGACGTGGCCTGGGAACTCACCGGACCTAAACCCAATAGAGAATGCATGGAATCAGACGAAACACAAGTGGTCAACAAGGAACACATTATCAGTACTACTTTGTCTGTAAGAGGAAATCAAGCAGACCTGAACAATGGAGATGAGTCATGACTAACTTTACACTCACTGAATCCATGCCAAATCGACTTCAGCAGGTGTTTAAAATCAAAGAGGATCATGAAAAAATATAAAATATGAAACCAAAAGTTTGCCCGTGTTTTAATCACCCTTAACTAATGTTTTTGCTAAAAGTCATTAAAAAGGTTACACATATCAATATTTTTTGCAGACACTGTAGCTACTGGTATGCATTTCAAAACAAAAATTATTTACAAACTTCTCTGCTCTTTAACAATGCTTACTGTTCACATAGGTAAAATAAAGATCCCAAGTGTTAAAGATGTGTCACTAAATGAATTACGAGTAAACAGTACTGTAGTATTATAAAATGTATAAAATTTTGTCAATTACTTTATGGATTCTACAAACTTACAAGTTATTGGCCAATTATGGACACTGCTTACCTAGTCCTATGTTATTATAAATAAACAAGTAAATAACACACTTTGCAAGAATCATACGCTGTACAACAATGAAACATTATATTATGTACTAAACTATAAGGAAATATATAGGTTATGACACACATAAGCACATTATCAACATCAAGATGGGTACTCTCTCTTGAGCACTATATGTCCTGAGAGAGGTAATGAATCAAACTCAACCTTAGTCAAAATTTCTGAGTCAATATTGAGTGATGACTAAAATTTATGAAAAACTTCAGGTAAAGTTTAAACAATTTTTCTTCTTCTGATAAGTTGAATGTACAAGTTTTATTCTGTGCTTGGATTAACACTAAATAAAAGATCATGGAGCCTCCCTCAAGGTCTATAATGCCTGCCTTAAGCTAAGGGTATTTGGGCAATTATCTTAGCATCACCGCACGCTGCCACATACTGAAGCAATTCTAATAGCTTCAATATGCAGAGATCATCAATATCACTCATTATTCAACATACAGGAGTCAATTCACACAACTAAGGAAGCTAAGTAAAGAAACAAAGCACTAATGCTAGTTTTATGCAGTTAAATTATTCCATAATGTACATTACATTCTATTATGATAACCCCAAATGTTCCATTAGAATTAAAAGTGTAGTTTCTTCCCAATCAACATCTCAGTATCAGACTGTATTTACATATAGGTACTTATGAGCCTTGTCAGGCTAATATATAAGGTCTCCAAATTTCCTTTGTGACTTGTGCTAAAGACTCAGTACTCTACACATAAATTACTGAATGACACAACAAACACTCAGCTTATAGTTTACTCTGGTATAAAGCCTCAAATTATAATCAGATTTTCTATTGTTATTTAAACAAAAAAATCCAACCTTAGACTTTAAAGGAAATAGGAAGGAAAACTACCCACAGGGCTGTCTTTCTACTAATTTCATGGCTCTGTACAGTACTGTACTTGTAAAAAATCATAATTTACAACAATTCAGGGTGATCATACAATATCATCTCAATGGAGAACAGAGGACAACATGAATACTAGCAGCACCATTCTCCCGAGCAACTCACTGGGCGAGAGTCTCCCTCCACAGTCCAATTCCTCGGAACTGCGGCTGACGGGCGACGTTACACGCAGCAGCTTACACTGGCCTTTGTTACTTGTACCTAGGAAGCCATATCGAGCACTCGAGCCTTTGTTATCCAAAAACAAAAATTTAACTTAAAATATCAGCTCCTGTTTTACATATTCAATACTCCAGCACTTTAAAGAGGGGAAATAAAAAAGGCTCATTTCTTTGGAAGAGATTAAAGAGGATGTTTACAGCAGTATGCTGACTATACTACACACCATTAGCTTAACAGTTAATGAAAGAGTAACAAAAGCTTTTAAATATAGTGTACTGTAATTCTATTAATAAAGTACAGGAAAGCTTCCCTGTGAGACAGAATATGACTGGAGATTAGAAATGTATGTAAAGAACATGACCATAATGACATAAGTGAAACTAATAGAAAGATGAAAGCATACTTGGTGATTTATAAAACAGTTTAAAATTAAAAAATATGGACAACCAATATTCTTAGACATAACAACAAAGCTGTAAGCACTAAGCATACAGTACTCGGTAAAATTAAATTTTAGATTAAATCTGACCAACCAAAATTTTCAGATATACCAGTAACAACAATCAGTGTTACTATACAAAAAAATGCTATAAACACTATTACTGTACACTGAAGTTATTAGAAAAGTAAGATTAAAAAACAGGAGGTAATGGTGATTTATGTTCTCTGCTGGATATACACTATAGCCTTGATATAATATATTACTAACTCTGAAGGAATTCATTAACAGTACTATGAGTCTACACAACCATACAGTACCATAGCCTATATCATAAGATCTTTTATGAAACCCAATGGAAAAGAAAGCAGCGAGTCTCCTGACAGGTGTGCCTCTGCTTCCTCCCTTAAACATGTGATTAATTAACTCCTTGTCATTACCTTATCCCAACATCTCAATGGTACTCTGAGTGATTGAGGAGAAAAATATAAGAGAATAAATGACTAACTGACTGTTTGTTTGGTGTTATCCCTAAGAGTACACCAACTTCCCCCCTGAAGCATATTGCCTCTTCTAACCCTTTAAGGTCTGGATAAATACCAAGTTTCAAATTCAATATCATCTAACCTACACTATTAAATCAATTTGTTATCATTCCCCACACCTACTTTTTGCACCACGAGATGGATCATGGATAACAGAGGCCTCAAGAAATGAATGAAATGTTAAGGGAAAACACAACAAGAACAGTACATTACAAAAAAGAAATAATAAAGAACCGAAACAATTAGAAATAAGAGAACAAGAAAGGGAGCCTATACTGTACTATTTTACCCCTACCACTACCTCATGCTCCCTGAACCCCTGCAGTGAGAGAATAGCTACATGTAACATCTACCCCAAACATTCCATGCAATGACTTGTTAAAAATAAGACAAAAAATACAAAATGAAACCAGACCAAAAATATAACATCATTTCAAACCAGGTTGGACTTAATGATGCTCAGAGATGAAGTGGAATACTCTCTATTTTTCTCTAGCTTCCCTTTGAGTGTCTTCTTGTGCAGCTGTGTCAGGTTACCAAATTTGTTTCCTTGCAAGTGTGTCAAATATCAAGTAAACTACACAAATAAATGATAGAAAACCTTCACACGCTCTACTGGCTGTAGGAGATTTTACACACACCAAAAGTTTTTCGGATAAAAAGAACAGTTAAATCTACTAAACACAAATACTCATGATAGTTCAATATGGGTAATGGCTTTACATAATAAGTCCTGGGTTGTGGGAAGACAAACATGTAACCATATAGTATTATACAAAGTCAGCCAGATACCTTTGCCATTTACTACAGAATCAAAAGAACAAATCTTTATCAATTAAAAACACGCACGCACATATGCGCACACACCAACACATACATGCATGCACGCATGCACACACACATGCATGCACGTACGTACACACACATGCACGTACGCACACACACACACCTAACCTAACCTATTCTGTATATTTTCAGCCACAGGCTGCAACTCTATTAATAAACTGTTTATTATTATTATTATTATTATTATTATTATTATTATTATTATTATTATTATTATTACAAGCACGCACGCACACAAACAAACACACCAAGTTTCAAATCAATTTACCAGACTGTTGTGGAGACATAGAGGGCTTTTGAATAACAGATAAATGACCAACTATGCCAGTGTCTGTCAGCTATGCAATAACAAGAACATCTATTTCTAGAGACAAGTCTTTACCTGCTACCTTACAGGATGACAGAACCAAATACAAACACAGATACTCTTCATATGCTGCTATCCATTCATTCTTACAACTGCAATATCCCCATAAACAACAACATGGTCTCCTATCATTACTTACAGTACACCACTACTACCTGGATGTCCTTCCATCTTCTTTCCCAAGACATCCACTAACATATATCTATCAGAAATACCACACATCTTCCATTCCTTCTTCATCAAAGTTAAAATTAATTTCTCATGTTTTACTTCTCTGCTTATTTACATAAATTTATTTTACTCACATTCATTATCCTCCTAGTACATATTCTACCAAACTTATTCGACATTTTAAACGTTTCTTCTGAATCACCCACCAAGGCAGTGACATTATCAAACACAATCGCCTTAACACCCATTTTGCATCCCTTATTCCTATCTACCAAATTTGCTTTCCTCTCCATTACTCTTGCCTTCACCTCTCTTAGTAGTCCATCCAGTAATAATGATCAAGCATGGTAATGCTACACATCCTTGGCACCAAGCAAGTAGCCAGAAATTTGTCCTGGGGAATGTGGGATGGGTTTCAAATGGTGACTAAGGTTACCGTGAGTAGCAAAAGCTTTTTATCAATGGGTACACCCTAGTGATGGCTCTGGTGGGGGTTCATTGGGCAACAATTAAGTTTCTGGGGAGTGGATGAGTGGTGCTTCCCCAACAGATCACACCTCTTCTTTTCCCCACGTAATTATTTTTCTCTCTTGATCATGGGCTGCGGCACATTCCCACTTACGTTTAGAACAAGTATATCTTTTCTCAACACAATTACATGCTTCCTTCTCCCACAACATTTTCATATTTATCCCATATACCCTGTATATTCCATACCTCCCATTTTACTTTTTTATCAGCTATCAAATTTTTCTGATACATGTTAATGTTAAAAACAAATTCTAACCCATCTTTAACAACTCTCTCAACACTGGCTCCATTAAACACTTACTCTGGTATTCTCAACAGACTTATTCCCATATAAGTCCATTTCTTTTGTTCATTTTGGGTTTTTTTTTTTCTGCCTATTCAGTTCCATCACAAAGAGTTTCATGTTCTTTATAAAATTCAGTGACAATATTCCCTGCAGAGCTGTTCCAAGCTAAAGAGCAGTTGGGTATTGAGAGTACAGTATTGGCAAAGTTCTGTGGAGTCCTGATGATGACGCCTTCATCAGTTAGCTCTACGAGTACCAAGCCCAATTCAACGACTGAGTGACTTGCTCACTGAGAGAACTTTGGACCAACCAGTGGTGGCACAGCTTAAAATAAAATTCCTTTCCTTTTCTAGAAGACAATAATTCTAAAGAAGCACATCCCTTAATTATTAAAATTATTTATTGTGATATTCCTACTAAAAGAACACCTCTGGAAATTAGAACAAGAGGATAAACTTAAGGATCATATTTTGGACAGGTTGATTAATTCATTGTAACTAGCTCCTGTATATACAAAAAAAAAAGTCGAACAGTATATAATTATGAGCACTGTTGAGAACTTCAAAAATCAAGCCAACATTAAGTGAAAACTTTCATTCACATCAGAAGAGGATTCTAATGGGCACGAAATTTTAATGGTATAATTTTCTGTATCTTATTGTAGGTTTAATTTTCAAAGTTGACATTCACATTCTATGTACAATATGTTAAGTGCTGCTGGTATGCTAAATAGATAATTATTTTGGATAGAGTACATATGGCATAAACCATATGAATGAAAATCCCAAGGAAAGTCACTGATGTTAGTTAAGTAATGTAAATTTAATATGGTAAACATTGCTGATAATGTTTGGCAATTTTTTTATACAAAACTGGCAAACTTACTTGACAAATCATCATCATGAGGCAAATCTTCATTGCTCAAGTCCATGTTGGCCATCTGGGCTAGACTCATGCGTCCAGGCGATGTCATTGACTTGTTATTACTGGGAAAAACATACTTGTGCCGCTTGCCTCCCTTATTTGGCTTTAGACCCGCAGCCTTGGCAGTTTTCAGTAGAGTTTTCTTGGCAAAACCTCTGTAAGAAAAACAAATACTACACTGCTTTTGATCTCCATGGAAAACTCTCATTAAAATCTATAAATCAAAACTAATTATGTGATACAAAAGAGAATTTTTCCAGCAAATTAGGCTCTAGTCGTGAACAGATGTCCTTGTTGATACCAAGATGCACATATACAGTACTTGTTTGAGACTAGTACAAATGAAATAAGTTCCAATCCAGTTGCAATGGCTGTTAAAAAATAACAGCAAGCCAACAGGTACACCTAGATTAACCCTTAACTAATGTGCATGATTCAAACTCCACTTACATACCCAAATCTCAATTTTGTTTTTCAATAATGAAATGCACCATCTTCTCTCCAATCATAAAACCAAAGACTGAACTTGGAAACTGTAGTTTACAAGCAAGAGAAATCAATAACCCTTAGAAGAGCTGCTTCATCCATTGAGGTTATCTACATTATAAGACATGGATTGAATTGATAAATTCAGCTCCTTGTCGGATTTATTAGTGGTTAGCAGAGGTAGAACCTCTACCAGTACTTCAAAATTAATACAAGTCAAATGGTCACTGCAACAAATTCCCATCACCCATCAGTTGCCCTAAATCCTCCATTTGTAAATGTGGGTCTCTAAAATTCAATCCTTTCATTCTTTCCTTACAATATGGACCTGTCAAGGAGAGATACTTCCCCTTAGCCATGAAAATGGAATTTCTATGTTCATTCCTTGGTTTTATGACCAAGAGTCATTATCAAGTGACTTGTGAGATTCCAAATCAGCTAGAAAATAAACTAAGCTGGGAAGTATACTATAATTAAATAAGACTAGCTCAAAGTTCATAGGAGATTATGGTATTCACATATGCTATAATGTCATGAATCCAAACAGAATCAACAAGGTGAAAGCCTGGAAGTATCAAATATATATTCTCATGACTTGAATGGTAAGCTGGAGAGTAAAAGAATACCTGCATGTACAGGGAAACAATCCATGAACCCCTCATAAGACATGTTAGTTAGTAAATAAGGTACAACTATCAGCAATGAAAAAGATTTAGTAAATTCTTTGAGAGCAGAGAACCTGGCAAAGTAATGAGTTCAACTTAGAGGAATAGATAAGGATAAGGATTTATGATTCTCCTCAGAGATAATTAAGAAATGGTTGAAAATTTAATATTTTAAACAGTAAAGAACGATCCACTGATCCTGGTCATAGAACCAGAGGGGTTCAGATACTCACACATTATCAAACCTCATTGTACGGGATCTGCAAAGGGAAATCCGTATCCAACATCAACACAAAGTGATACCGGTCAACTCCCAAGATGTGCCTCCTCTCACCCCTTAATAGTTAAAGAACACTGAGGTTTCTTTATCTACAGTAAATTAATATAAACATCACCATATGAGTACAGCACAGCTTTAAGTGAAGCATAACAATATTAAGGGAGAATGGAGGAATTTAAACTACTGTAACCTTAAATATTAGTAAAAAAATAAATAAAAATATGCAAACCAAAATATTTTGATGTGAGCAACAAAGAAACAGAAAAATCCACTGTAAATGAATAAATAGGTGGTAGTGAAACACATAATTAATGAAGCTCAGATGTGAACCTGTTTCACACTTCTTGACAGGGCACTATCCTAGGCTAAAATAAACAGAAAGCAAATATTACTTATTAAAATATTGAGGAATACTGGAATATTAACTGAATGTAGACTCACAGCATACAGTAAGAAAACAGGTCATAGGGGTGTACTAGAAGATCTTGAGATCTCACACGTCACTTGTCAAATAACACATTGGCCATTAAAACAAGATACTGTATTTGAAAGTACTAGCCATTTTGGAGTTTTCTGATGGGAATTCTTGAGAATCATGATTACTGAGAATAAAAAATATATTGGAAAACTTAGGCAAACAAATTTAAAAATAAAAGAAAAAGAATGTGAAGAGAGCATCAATGGTTGGAAAAAGAAACAAATTACAGGTAAAATGTTGAGAAATGGAACTACTGTAGATGGTGGAATGTGGCCAGTGACAACATGTCGCACATGGATAATGTTTTTGCTTTTTTCCAAAGGATAAAAAGCCTAGAAAAGGTGATGAAAATTTTAAACCGAATTTGACAAAAGAATGACAAAGGTAATTGCTGGGAAGTGTAGAATATAGTACAGTGCTGTATCCAAGAGGAATGAACTTGGTATGGCACATTTTGGTAAATCCCATAAAATACAAGAAGGAACTCCATAATAGTACCATCCTTCTTACCTTAACAGTGACACATGGGCTTGGAATGATAAAGAAAGCTCCAAAATTCCAGGTGGAGAAATAAGTTACCCGTGGGCTGCATTTAGGCTTCTCAGAATGGAAGTGGTGAGCATTAGTGATGTGTATGGGTAGTTTTGAATGGCAAGAGTGTAAACTATGGAGTCTTGAAATGAGTGATGAGAGGTCCTCTGAGATGATAAAGACATGTAAGAAAGAAGTTAAAGAATAGGATGATAAAGATGGTGTACAGTATAAATGTAAAGGAGAAATGTGGAATTAAAAACAACTAAGAAAATAAAATGTCTGTAGTTATAGGACATCCTAGAGGCTCTTCTGTAGTAGCCACATCCCTCAGAGGGGAACTTACAGGGGTACAATATATCAAGAAGTAATACCTACCTAAGTGTACCATAACCAGTCTTGTCTTTCTGTTGTCTACTGGGTGTCTGAGGTATATGACTCTGGCCCACAAAAGCAAACAGGTGGTTGATGGTTGGTGGGTGCCGTAAACGACTGATTAATTTCCGCATTGTTTCAATACTCTCTTGTGGAACTTCCTCGTCAAATGCCACTTTAATGAGCTGGAAAGAAAGAAGTGAATTATATTTGTGATTTGCCATTTTCAGACAGGATAGCACTTCTTTAACTGACAAAAATATTCTCTATGGGAAGATCGCCATTCTGAACACAACAGTCCTCTTTTCTTATATAAAATCCTCAATTTCTTATCTGTAATAATAAAAGACTTACACCTTCCTTAATTCAGAAGACCAAAAAAAGGGACAAATCTTGAGAGATGAATATCTATCTGTCTCTTACGTAATAATGATCATAAAATCCTGAAGCTGTAATTATTCTCTAAAATAATCAAAACTTCCATGCCCAAAGTACAAGCAGATTCAGCAATTTTTTACACATATGAAGCCTTTCATGCCTTGATGTTCATCCCCCGTTTCTTAGCATTCAGCAGCTGATGGGTTATTCCACCTTCTTGGAATCATTTTCCTGCTGAACCTGTGCAGGTTGAATTGGTGAGTGACAAGGTATATTCACACCATTAGGTAATACATACTGCACCTCAAGGGCTCTAACCTGCTCTGAGATTCTTTGCAGATTTAACTTGGGGAGGCATGGGTCCAGTTACTATGTTGCACTATGAAGATACACTTCAATAGTCTTGCCATTTCCACTGCCAAGATCTATTTTCTTATTTACTTATCTATGTCCTATTGAAGTTTCTTACTATGAAAAGTGTAATAGGTTATTAGTATACCCTTTGAACATTTAAGTGATTAACTGTACAAACCAGTGGCTTGAAATTTAATTTTTATGCCACAATCTTCAAGACACCATAAAATTTCTTCGGTGTACTACTTTTTTACTTTCTCTCATAATGAAGATTAAACTGTAAGGTGAAAAAGTTACATACCTGGAAGGTGTTGGATCGTATCTGGAGGCCTTCATTAAGCCATTGATCCATGGGGCCGGGATGTTGATTAGCTGGCACTCGCTTTTCTCTTGTAATGGATGACACAGGCATAGAGCGCACAACTACTTGTTCACACGCTATGTGAAGGGAAAACAATTATATATAGTGGATAACTAGCAATATGAAGGGCATTAGAAAAGTTCTACAAATCTGGTATATACAAAAAAAATATGAATTTCTGAACTTTATTTGTCAATGTTATTACCCCCGACCTCAAAACAGGTTAGTCCATTTGTTCTCTTAACTAGCAGTACTCTGATTAAAGAACTCTTTATGCTGCTCCACTTAATAGTTGCAGACTATAAGAAATCACTGTCTTAAACCATATACCCCATATAATTATTTTATTACACAAAATTATTATATAGAAATTACATAATTCAGTTCAGACAACTCACCGTAAGGATCAGTGGGGAGACCCTTGAAAATGAGTCTGTAATTGGTGAGGAACAGCGCTCCTTCAGCAGGTAGCAACATAGGACCACCAACATGACCCCCGGTAGATTCCTCTCGGCCATCCGGCAACAAGTAAACCCGCAGGCCCTCATACATTACTTCTTCTCCAGGTATAAGTGATGGCAACAAGATCTTAGGCTGAAAGTACAAAAACAGGTTAATACTCACAAACATGTGGCCAAACAGGCAGCTAATGATGAAAATTAAATAAATAAGGTTTATCCTGTATATATAAAAACAAACAAAAAATGCTCAATATCATGATATTTGGTTCCTGTCATGACAAACCACCGATTTGAAACCTCTAAGTGTATATGAAGAAGGTTAAACAAAATGCATGATAATGTCACAATTTAAAAAAAAAGTAAGTTTTTGTATCAAGATCCACGACAAAGGTATAAAAACTCGACTCAAAAACATTTCACAATAGAAAAAAAGCATTACACATAAACCACAGACACCCCATACCAATCTTCTCACTTCTGACAAACAAAAAACTCACCATCACTATAGAAACATGAACAGTTATAAGATATATCCACCATGTGATAATACTATTTGAATATTCGGAAAGAGAAGGATATTTTCCTAAAATTCTTTTGTCTGTAAAAATAACTACAGACATGATCAAAATGAATATCTGATTATTTTTAAAGGAAGTATTCACACTACAGTAATACACACAATATCTACTGAGTGCAGAAAATGTTCACCCTCACAAGATTTCTCCCACAATGCAATATCCAAAAGCAATATCCACAATCAAAATCTTATCCACAAAATACTCGAAAACAGGAAAAAGGAAAGTTAGTTTGGAAAAATTCCCAACAAGGTACAACATCTCATGAATCCTGAACCATAATCACAATACTGTGCTGTAGAGTATTACAAAGGCTTGAAAAGAATTAAAAGACTCTGGACAATAACATGAATATCCAGACAACTTTTGACGTCACACCCTTGGATGTAGCCCTGAAGGAGATAATAGTCACTCTTACAACTCACCTGACCATAAACTATTTCTGTGTACCTTGGGTCAGGTTTGTAAGTACCATCTACACTCTGTCTATATGCATCACGTCTGATGTATATAATCGACTAAGGAATGAAGATCAAAGGCATTGTGTTAACATGCATTCTTCACTAAGTATAATGCTACATTACTGTTACATAAAGAAGTAACAAAACAATATCTACAGTACTTTATAAAATTTATCATAAAATTTGTAGTAAATACAAAAACGAAAATTATCAAAAGTTTATTTAAGTTACCATATTAATGAAGTCCAAAATATACTAGACTCAATCTTAGTTGAGGTTTTAGGCAGAAGTTATATATAAAAACCATTAAATGTTACAATCAACTCCCTATACTGTAGTTCTTTCCTTTCCCAATAAACTCACTCAAGAATATCAAGCACATCAATATTTCACCAACCTTCTGTATTGGTGGCAAGCGCTTTGACTCTTTGTACACCGCATCCAACATCTCCACATGCATAGCGACCACCCCTGGGATCATCTGATGCAGCGACTTTATGTGTTCCTCTGTCAATGCACCAATATGATCATTAATTAACAAAAGTACAGTTAAGTTCATAATGAGAAAAACATCCTACCCAGTATAAGGGTTTAACTTTCTCCTTTCAGTTGCTTGATTCAGTAAGTAAAGGACAGAATCACAATTTAGAGATGCTGCTAAATTAAGAAATAGGCAACATAAATTTCACAGGGCACAATCAGTTACTATTTTCCTATATCTGAGTGCTGTTAGACATAAAATTAACTTTATATACACTTACAGAGAATATTGTCCATTAAAGAAAAAAAAAAAGATAATATTTGTATTACAGCGACCTCAAATTAGCATCTTGTAAACCCCATAAAGACCAAATTTAGTAGGGTTCATTTAATTTGAATGCAAAAACTTTTAAAATAAATTTGTTGTAATGCGCTTGGTAGAACTTTACTTTCTTGAGGAAACCAACATCTGCAGGTTACTGGATAAATGGATGGACAACATTACTACTATACCTGCCTGAACTTCTTCAAACAGACACTCAACATATAAAAGAGATGCCAAAACATTCCTCACCTGTAACACTTCCTTCCGTACATACTTTGTCAACAAATCTGGAAACAAAACGCACAACACTTGCTTCCCTGTCACTCTGCTCTTGGTCCTCAAATCCTGACTCAGCATCTAGACTATCACTTTCTGCCATACTGTAAAGAGGAAAGATATTTAACATCAATATGACATGTACACTGGATATTTTCACTCGGGAGAACAGTTGAAAGCTCAGTCAAATTGAGGGACTGTATACTTCAAAGGTTTTAGAGATTTGAAGTGATTAGCTAAATATATCTATTGGTATAGTTTTCTAATTACAGTACCACTCAAATATATGGTCATAAGCCCATAAATTGTCTTGTTGCCATCTGCAATGATCTGATAAAATGCCAAGAGACTCTTAAAATTAAATAGAAAATAGAAACAGCACCAATAAATGTTAATAAGCACAAGCTGTAAATAATAATACTTTATATTTCCAAATACAAGAAAATGTTGCAGGAGAGAAATACTTAATATCTCATCAACAATTAAAATGCATAAACGGACAAGAAAACGTAATCCATTGATAAAACGCAGCTTACCTGTTTGTTATGCTGTTACTGGCATTGTCTCGATCATTGTAGGTTCTTCTATGGACAGCTGCATTTACATCCAGAGGTATTCGAAGGAACACCATTCTATTTGCATAGTGGATAGCTTGTGAGTATAACGTAGATTCCTCTTGTTCAACTAATTCTCGTTGTCTTTCTGAAAACAGAGTGTTTGCCAATTAAGCAAAGAAATATGAAAGCAATTTCTGTGTATATACAGTAAGTATTCAATAAATGTGCAAGGGAAATTTACATGATAATGACTCACTTAGTTCTATATTAATCCAAAGCCTCATCTGTTCTGCTGCGATCTCCAGTGCTGACGGTTCATGAGGTCTCAGGTACGATAGTCTTCCTTCTTTCCAAGAACCTGTATCTGAGGGCTGGTAAACACAGGAATAAGTGCCATCATCTCGGATAAATCAAAATGAAAATTAAATAAGGGCAATTTTCAAGTAAAACAAGCAGGAAACATGTTGATATTCCAGTAAAACAACCTGGTAAAGAAGCCGACTGTCAAGTTGTTCTGGACATGGTGACTTTCTGGTAAACGGTCAAGCAACATATTACACTAGTTTCCAATAAAGTGATCTTTTGGTAGTTTTATACAATGTAGCAACATGCAAGGCAACTTAAGACATCAGCTCTCCTCTTGTTGCTTAAAATAAGTCTTATATCCTTCATCATCTAATCACGGGTTATGCACAGTGACCCAGGACTTCTGCAGTGCCTCAATCTTTCTCACATGACCCACTAAATTGACTCATCAGATACATCAACAAAACTCACACTTCCACCTCTATCTATCTACCTATATCTTATCTATCATTTTTACTCCCACTTTTTTTATGAGGTAACTAAAGTGAAGAGAAACCATCAAGAAAGGGAGAGAGTAGTACAAGTGTAGACTTTAACAGGAAAGGTATTCAACCACAGGAATAAAAATGCCCGAGATCTAAATTTATTTATATCTACTTTTATTTTCAGGTATATACTTCTCCACTAAGCATCATCTCTCGTCACACTATTCCATTATAAGACTTGAAAAAACTTTGTCTGGCTCACACCATCACCTCTTATGATGTCTACCCCTCCACCTCTGATCTCCCTTCCACTATGCAGGTATCACTACAGTACATGTCAACTTCAAACACATACAATTCTTTAAAAGCTCTAAAAGGGTTCTACTGAATATCAAATACTCTACTCATTCATATTATAGAATGTTCACAAATTATTCAACCCTTTTTAAAAGATAATAACTTCAAAACATCATAGTTAGAACATGCAAGTTGTATTATACTCTACTTGATCAACAACTCAGAAGTTTCTTCCCTTTGTCCACATGCACACTGTCAGTTGTTCAGTTATTTGTTAGCCTATTAATTTTTAAAATAGGTCAGATGACTTATGGCCACCTTGTATTTTGATATATTTTCCCCACACATTTCTAAGGATCTTCTCCCTATATTTATTTCTCACATCTTCAAACCCTTACCAAATCAATTCTCTTTCATTTCTATAATACATTAAGTTAATATTTTTTACTGTTCTGATCTATTCAAATATTTACATAAACTTTTACTTAAAACTTAATATTCCACAACAAA
The DNA here is from genome assembly GCF_018991925.1 of Homarus americanus. NCBI lineage: Eukaryota > Metazoa > Arthropoda > Malacostraca > Decapoda > Nephropidae > Homarus > Homarus americanus. The sequence continues at coordinate 6,338,517 of NW_024751660.1, read as the reverse complement.
TGCAATACTAAGATTGGATGACCTAATTATTGAAAATCATTATATATTCCATTCAAAATAATGAAGATAAGAAGATAATTAATTTTTTCCTATCTTACATCTCTTGGGTTGACAGGACTAAGTGATGACTCCTTTATACAGGATGAGTCAGAGGAGATGGAGGTCCTGCTAGGTTGCTGTGACCGATCTTGATAGAGAGACTTGATTTCTTTCTGGACATCCTGGTAAAATGATGCTTCCCAAAACTGCTGGTTACCCCAGACACTGTGATCCTATGATAGGGGTAATATTAAACATCATTACACACAGCATTTACATGGTGCACACACACTAGCAAATATCTTATTGAGGCAACAAGAATATAAGGAGACTTTACTACCCAATTTCCAGTATGAATAAGAGCCCTCAATGATATGGCTAATCCCCTGACCAAGATAAAGAGCAATAACTACAGCCATGACTACAACCCTCATATATTTTGGACCTGGAAGATACAAGAACACCTAAGGTTGTATTTAGAAAACAATAAAACAAGAAACTTTCCATGAATCATAAATGCAATAAAACATGAAAATATTTTTGTTAAAGCTAAGGTGCTTGACAAGAGAAACAACCAGAACATCTGCTTTCATAACCAATGTCAGTCTGAATTTTAAGTAAAACATTATCTTTGAAGAAATGTACAACAATAATAAGGTAATAATACAATAAAGTTGCACTAACCTGTATGCAAGTGTATGCAAACTGGATCACTCCCGTGCATAACTTGCGGCAAAAGGCAGTGGAGAGAGGAAGAAGAGCCGCAGCTACGCCATGTTCATCGACTGGGGAATCATCCTGAAGGCCACAGTAATCTACTAGTATATTACACACATCTCTCAGTGCACTTATAGCAAGAGGTGCACACTGGCCTAAAAAAATTCAATACATTTCTATTCCAATTCAGGTAATGAATCATCTTAACCCCTTCACTATGGGAATGCCACTTTTAATATTTGATTTGGCTAACACCAAACGATTTTATTCAACTCAGAAGGGAAGGAATACACAAGGACTTAATGGCAATGTTGCCATATTGGGATTACTGTACCTATAGTTTATACTTAAATCTGAATATATATTTATAAATTTGATTGAAGGGCAGTATCTAAGTCTCAAGAAAAAATTGACCAAGAATCAGTAACAAGAAAATTTAGTACAGGCTGGTCAAAAAGTTCTATCGATCAGGACTAGGATTCAAATAAGTAATTATTGCAGCTAAAAAATATTGGATGCTGACCATTTTCCCCACAAGTATGAATAAACCCAACAACAATACACAAACATCTCCTGAAGCATTACACTGTATACTGAGGAGGCTCTGTTTATACCTGTGCCTGTATTGTGGGAAAGAATGACCTCGGTTGCATTCGGATTGTTGTACTAAATTAGAATTTTTACCGAAAGGGACCAAAGTGGACAAAGTTCGGATACCTGGAAGATGTGGATAGTTGGAATTCGGATAAAAGGAATTGCCCTGCAGATAGAAAATGATAATAGAAATAACTTTCATGAGTTTCTTTCACATTTTGTTTAGCACAAATATATTTGCACTTTCCCAAGTGGGAGTGCTCACAAGGGAAAGTAACTTCAAACACTTTTAAGGATGTCACCCATAAAGACAAAAAACATGAGGATTCTTTGAGTCCTGACCCTGTTATATAACCCCAAGCCAACCTATTAACTAAACTATATCAAAAGTGACTTAATTCTGTGTGAAAAAAGAATCGGGTTCCTTCAGAAACAGCTTTATAATCAATTTAATATTTATTGTATCTTATTTGTCTCTTCTAGTTATACCAAATATCAAAATCTTCCATGTGCTTCTTTACCCCAATTTCCATTTTACACCAAAGACAACATTCTCTTCATCACTCACCTGCAGCGCACAATTCATGAGACGAACAACCAGGTCAAACTGCTGGTGTTCGAGCACAGCCTTGTTGCCCAGTACATGGTGACTCAGCTCAGTGCACAGGGCTAGACGTGCAGCTTTACTCTTTAGAGCCCGTAAGACAGCAGGGAAAGTTTTTCTTGCATCACTGATTTTGTTTTCAAATATGCAGTTTACACAATTTCTCATTACCTGTAAATCATATAATCCAATGAGTTTCTGGAAACCAATATAACTTAAAAGTTCCTTTATTGAAAACAGATATCCAAAAGTGTCTTTAGGCACAGATTTCTCACTTTACCAATATCATGAATATTACAACTTCTACAAATAAATACAAAACTTATGAAGAGTAATAAAAGAACTGGAGAAAAAAATATGAGAATTATCTGACAAACATCCTGTATATTGTTCCCAACATTTGTATGATGATGATCCCCCCCCCCCGGCCAAAGGGCGGAACCCGTGCCTCTGGAGAAGAGAGTCCAGAGCAGTAGTTAATGAGCAAAACATCCCTTTTAAGAATTAATTTTTTTGCAAGTGATCTTCCATGAAAATACTGAAACTAAGGAGCACTGCATACATCTTTAATTTATAAAACTCACTTCTAATCTTCTTGCTGAACTAGATACCAGGCCTCTACCAGACTGGAGACTAGAGATGTGGGGGCCCATGGGCACAATTCTGGGCTGACCAGCTTTCTGTGGGATCCTGGAAATAAAATAAGAATTTTTTTTTCAAAACACCACTAAATACTGTATCTCTACTGCAATTCAGAATTTAAAAAATCCACCATCACGTACTAAACATCTCTTGCTGAGCACCTTTGAGATGGAGAAGGGGCCATCCTTTTGCTGGCACTCGGCCAGAAAAACGACTCGAGTCCCCATGACTAGGACACTCTACCATCAAATATCACAGACAGTGGCACCAGGCAGTCATCACAATAGGGCTGTGGTCCTCTGGCCTTAAGGAAACTGTGGGTGAGGTCAGTGTGTCCTACACGTAGTTGGGTAAAGGCAGTCTCATAGCAGTGGGGCATCTAAGGATCTTCCCAAGGACAAATTTTTTGGGTAATCTCTCGCAACTTTAAAAACGAATCAATTGTCCAATTGTAGCTGCCAAGCGGCTTGGATGGCTGACCTACTGCAGGGGAAAAAACTCTCTGTGAGGGAGGGAGCATAAAGGAGCATGGCGACAGGCAGCGGACTTGGCCACCTCGTCAGCCCTCTTAATACCTTGCACAGACAGACAGAAATCCACATTATGGCCCTGCCGACAGAGGATCACTAGCCAGTTAAAAATATCTAAAACTAGAAGGTAGATGGAATTGAAAGATTCTAGAGAAGACAGTGCTGTTGCAGAATCATTAAAATTAGTAAAACTCCCAGCCTTATAGGTACTGATTTCTTTTAAGGGCTAGGCATATAGGAGAGAACTCTGTAGCAGAAATATATACAAAGGTGGGAAGTCTCCCACTGCGGCTAAAATCAGGGAAGATAGCTCCAAACCCAACAACAGCATTGGATTTTGAGCCATCTGTATAAACAAGCACTGAGCCATCATGCCAAGTTGCATGTTCCTGGAAATACATCCTGGCCATCACTTCATTAACATCAGCCTTGCTCCCGGGCATGTAACGACAAAAGTGTACCTTCAGTAGGCACCTTCACTGGGGTGACCAGAAGTTGAGGAAGTATTAATCTGTCAACCAGCTCCTGAACACAAAAGCCAAAGGATCAGGGAATGTGTGGGTGAAGGGTAAATCTATGGTCCATGGACCTATCAGATAATTATGGCCTCCCATGTTGGAGATTTAGATAGACACTGTACTTGGTACCAGCAGCGAGCCATTTGGGACGGCCAATGCATATCCAGTGGTGGTATGATATTTAGCCTGGCTGGTGTGGCTCAAGAGTACAGCTCACATCCATATGCCAGTTTTGACCCCATGATACCATAGTAAAGTCTTAAGAGAGTCTTACAATTGGCAACCCAGAACGTGTGGGATAAGACCCTCAGAAGGCTGAGGAATTGTAAGTATAACATTTTAAGTGACCTAAGGTTGGGAATCCAGGTCATTCATATATCTAACACCAGGTCCAAGAATTAAGTCTCTTCAACCACAGGAATGTGGGCACCATATATAATGTTAAGTCAGGGTGCAGACCCTGGAGCAGGCAGAAATGTATGGCTATGGTCTTTGAAGTTGAGAACCTTAAGCCACACTCTGCCTATAAGGGACACCCAATTCACTGCAAATTGAAGTTGTCGCTGAGCAGCACATAGATGGAATGACGAAAAACTAATAGTTGTGTATCAAATATTAAAAATGGGAGAGTGAATAGGAGCATTTACTCCCCTAGGAACCATATAAAACATTGCAACTTATAGAGAGCTTATTCCAAATGCTTACTTCACCACTTCAGGAATTCCACTAATGCTACATCTACCCTTTTATGCCTACAGTACTTTCAGGTATAATTTTTTATTTTTGTTTTCAAAATCAAGAGAATTATCATAATAATCAGTGCACACTATTTCTGTTCCCTGTGTATTTATGACTTTTACATCTCCAGTATTTGCTCGTGTTCTGCAGTACTTAAGTTAAATCTACAATGTAAAAAAATAAATAAATAAAAAAGTAGAAATTTCTGAGTTTCCGAATTGCATCATCTTAGTATCTAATAACTAACAAATACTCACTTCACTTTCTTAGCTGTGCCTTCATCAATGATGCTCTGAACCTTCTGGGCATCTATGTGTGGGAAGACAGGTTGATGGATACGAGTAAATGAGCCCTCAGTGGGTTTTGGAATCTTTGCAACAAAAGGCTGTGGGTTAGGGTTCTCATTGCTATACAGTTGCTGAGCAAGTTCCTGCAAAAGGATAAGAACAGGTTAAGGCGTCATCTTCAAGTCATTCACCACTTGGTAATTATTGAATTTGTGCATTACACCTAAACTTTTACTTAATACATCTAAATTAAAGTACCAGGTTTATGACAATGTTGTCACATGGTAAATACTGTATCTGTGCTAAATACTTAAATCTGTGCACAGATTAAGGCAGTCAACAAATAAAACTATTTTCACCCCTGGGTACAATGGAAGAGTTGTAGTTGCTAATAATTATGATATCGCCTCAGAATAGAAAGTTCAATGAAAGTATATGGTGATTGGGCAGCCTGGAGGCTCTTCTGTCATGGTCACCCACCAAAGGAGTGTGGCATCAAAGATAAGAAGATAAACAGACAAATGTCTCTTTTTTGTACCTGAATATGGACTAGAAGCATTCGACTATCATGTTGCTCCAGGCGTAATTGGTCCCCAATACCCGAATAGAGATCATCCCATAGATCACAAACACGCCATGGAGGTCCTCTCTCCGTTACAAAAGTGGTGAAGAACATGCAGTCCAACACTTTCCCCACAAATTCATTGTCCACCATCCCTCTGTTTCCAAGAAAGGATGCCTGAAACAATATGTAAGGTTCATGTTATATAGTACACAAGTTATGAAATTCTTAACAATCCTGCCTAATCATATGTGTTACCAAATTACCTTATATCATTATTTTTATTCCAAATGTGTACAGTAAAATGCCATTTTAAGGACCATTTGGGGAAAAACTATGCATAGAAACTGATTTTACTCTACAAAACAGTATTCATTATTTTCTTATGACCCATTTCATTAACATGACAACAAAACAGCTAAATGATTAAGTTAAACATTTTCAACAGTGAAATCAATGAATTGAAATAAGTTCAAGTTAAATGGAGTTGTGGTGGGAGTGAGAGAAACTCCTTGTGTAGTTGTGGAAGCACTACAAACTAGTCACTGTATGAAGCACTATACTGTAATCATGCAATCGGGACGATATACCCGGTACTAATAAACAGTAAAGTACAGTATTTTACAATGCCTTTAATTCACATTCATTTTGTCTTTAATCTTTCAGGCCTTTTTTCCAACTAAATGCATGTTGGGTAGAAACAAGAGCAAATACACACACACACACACACATATTTTCCTTTCCACAATAAGGAACTAAATCAGGTTTATCAATTGCTTCACACAAGACAACATCACCCATCCATATTAAGTCCTTCCTAAAAGATCACTCAGTGTCATGCTCTCCACTCATTCATGCACACTGCAGCTCCCTGGAAACCAGTCACCTTATCAGCCTTCCCCTCTCCCTTCTAACTTCCACTTCTGAATTAAACACCATTATTGTGTTACCAATCTTTAAATTCTGATCATCTAAAAATATCTCTTCAATTCCTCCCTGAACAGCTTGTTCTCTTTAAAAGCATTTTGACAGCATTTCCCCCAATTTTCAATACCGGTACTTATTTTTGTGCATTCTTTCACCATTCTGTGTCCTTTTTCTCATCTCCTTGTACTGCTCCCTTCTTTTGTCACACCTCTCCTACACTTAGCACTTATATGCCTTTTCTGCTCCATCATGAACAATGCTAACCTCTCATTCCACCCTGTTCATTATTCTTGTTTTCAGTCATATTTTCTTATACTCACACACCACAACTGCATACCTCTCCTTACCCTTCAGCTTTGTCTCACAAAACAAGGTCATCCACATTCCTTTCACTCGTCATAGTTTCAATCACTATTTCCTCATTAATCATTACATCCATATCCATGTACATTCAAAGATCAACATGGTTGTGTATAATGCCCTGGGTAGATTACCTGCTACCATGTTTTTATTCATATGAAATTTTGAATTTCCTTGCTAATATACTTTTTCTCAACACGCTTTCTTCAAAAACAAACTTACAGAAAATTTAATTTTACCTGATTTCAATTTATTTTACAGTACATCATCTTCAGCTCTAATAAAGCATTTAAAGTTCACAATATTTTATCCAATAACAAAATAAAAATTACCAGAGAAAGGTTTTCTATATATATTGTACAGTATTTGATCTAGTTATTGATAAAGCTAATTAAAAAGAAAACAATGGGCACCTTATGGAACGTTATAACAGGTTTAGAGTGTATCCTGATGAGGGTGAGACATGACCGGTAGCCTTGCAGCAACTCGGCAAACATCCGCATAAACACCGCTCTAATTTCCTTGTCGATCATAACGTGCGGGGAAGCTCTGATGCCACTACTGGATGGGAAGGCGTTGTCTGCAGAGTTGAGATCTGGGTGCAGTACCTGTTGATAATGAACACATTTATTGCATTATCATGGTGGATAATTACATAAATTTGAAAAAAGTATTGTAAAGATTTGAGTGTAAAAAAAAAAAATACAAGTCTACAAGTAACCTGAAGATGAGAGGATGAGACTGTGGTGATGAATGACAATCTATACAAGATAATATTCTATGTAATGCAATGCACAAATGGATAAAAAGAATAGTTTCCTTTCTCTGACCACCATCTCAACTGGCAGATCCAAGATTCCAATTTTTTCTTTCAAAGATGGCATCATAGACCACTCTATTATATAGAAGAGTAATACTGTATCCAGTTTCACTATTAATTTCCAGAAAACATTCCTAAATCTGCCAGTGTTCCTATAATACAAGTGCTTACTGTGTGCCAACAACAACTCACCCTTGAGAGAGCAGTATGAGTTTGGGACCAGAAAGGCTCTGGGAGAAGAGAGACGGCCAAGCTTTCCGGCACACGGATTGACCCTCCATCCAGGTCTGCTACAATGACATCCATCTGTGAGAAGAAAGGAAAGTGAGTAAAGCTCATCTTACTTTTTTCTTTTCTTTTCTTAAGCATGCGAGCCTTTTTCTGCTATGATGCAGGTGGCTGAACAGGTGTTGATCCTTGGTTCTTAACATTGAGCACATACTGGGTTACCCCATCCACCAAACACTAAATAAATAATACAACTGTGGCATTATCATTAATTTGCTCCCTTAAAAAATTACACAAAGTCAGTGAATGCTCATATGCAATCCTTTGACATATCCCACTACATTTCATAATACTACTTGAATGATTATACTGTATTGAAGTACAATAAAATGAGGTCTTCTTGGGCCTACAAATACTGTAAGGTTATTCACAAGTGGGAAACAATGAGATGCAGTTCACCTTCCCCCAAATTGTCTGGGAGGAAAAATATCTTAAAATTCATATCATGATAAAAGAAAAAATAAGGCATACATAGATCTTTATATCTATCTGTTAACAGAAATCTTTGCCCCGTCTGAAAATATCCTGTGGATACCCATGTTTATATTATTTATGTCTACAAGCAGTCAAGATCCAAAAATAGCATAACGGGCATTAGCCTACCCAGCCACAGGTCACTGACCCACATAGGGGAAGGACACATTCTAGTTATGTGTAATGTATACAGTTTCTACCATTTAAGTTGAACTGAACATGCAAAGAATAAAACATAGCTTAGGTACAGTAATATTGTCCAATATATCTAATAGGAACCACAAGGCACTAACAAAAAACAACAAAATTACTCACCAGTTCAGCAATGTCATGTTGGAGAGCAGAATGGACACCCATTATGAAGGGTGTTGGAGTTGAGAGAACTTCAACTAGTGAGGCAGGAAGAATTGGAATGTAGACGTGGGAGTACCTGTTAAGAGGATTTATTTACTTCAGCAAATTCGTACCTTTTTAAGAGAAGTAAATTAATAATACGTAATAATAATAATAATAATAATAATAATAATAATAATAATAATAATAATAATAATAATAATAATAATAATAATAATAATTATAATTATAATATTAACTGGTCTTTTGTTTCTCACAAGTACCAGTTCTTCCAAAGAATTCACTAGCGCTCAAAACACTACAAAGTCAAAGACCTAAAAATAGGTTGGCCGAATACTTAGGCTCAAAAATCGTAAGTGCCTTAAAAGTCACTAGGGAGAGTCTGAACTCTTTCCTAGCTTTAAGTGGAAGCTAATGCAATTCGATCAAGAATGGGGTAGTGCACTCACTTGAAAGGGTAAAGAAGGGCCTTGAGAGCATGACATGATTCTGTGAGTCTGCAGTAAGACTGACTGTGAAAAAGAATCTTGTGCTCAGTTAGGGCCGCGCAGAAAAGCACCAAAACATTCTTGATACCTGAATAAAAACAGCATTAGTTCAGTGAGTATATTGTATGATTGTTTCATCCTGGACTGAAGAAGAAGACACACTGTACGGCCACACTGTAGGCCCTTATAGTAAACCTACCTAAATCAACCCATGGCATCTATCACAAAGACCTGGTATTTATATCACAAACAGAGTGATATGATATACATCTTCCCTATCCCTCTAAACAGTGGACCCCAACCTATGATTTGAGGGCCACACGTGGCTGCTGAGCAGTTTTTGTAGTCCTCAAATCTTTCAGTAATAGGCTAGTTACACTAAATTTCACGTGTCTATCATTTGAGTTAAGTTTAGATTAGCACACTCATATATTTTTCTACATTAACGGGTGCAAACTTTTTATTTTTTAAACTGGTGATTAAGTTAGTCACTAATTTATTCTCTTTCCTATTTTGAAGTGCTACCCCCATCATATATCTGACCATTCAATGTGGCCCACTTATATAAAAAGCTTGGGAATCACTAGAAAATATATACAAACCTGCTAGGCTTCTATGACACCCAGATGGTTAACAAATAATCTTTTCCACATAAGCAAATTATAGCACAACTCTCACTTTCATATACTTGCCTTTGTTTCTGATGCATGTTACCTCTTTTTGATAAACCACATACAGTACCTTTAAAGCTTTTAGTCTACCTTCCATCTTCATACAATCTAGACATAAGATTTGCCTATTTAGTTTAAATTTTAGTTGAGAAAAACTAAATTCTTTCCTACCATTTCTCAAAGAATTCTTCATTATCAATACAAGTCAAACTTTCATGTACAGATTCAGTATAAATGTACTGTACCTATATCAATTATGCTCTCATTACTATTGCTTTCACTCCTATTCTATAAATCTTACATGAAATTAAACTTCATCCACATAAATAGGTCAAGACTAATACAAACCTGCCAGGGGGCATCTTACTAGTCTGGATCTTGCAGGTCACCCATACAACATAACACTCTCCAAACTATCACCATAACACTGAATAAGCATCTCCATTAACTTGTTATACTTAGCAGTGGTTATTGTGAACAAACCATAATGGTTAAGAACTTTTACTCAAAACTGTTAAGACCTGTTTATTCCGTGAAAATTCCTCCTGCACAATAAATGTTAAACAAGTGGCTTAACTAAAAAGTGACACACTTATCAAACAAAAGACTTTCTTAACAAATGACTTACCTAACTGATTGAAGAGACTAAGGACGGTGGTGATGGTGACTGGGAGGGTCGGCGAGGCTGGGGGCTGTAGAGCTTGTCTGTCACCGGCACCAATGCTGAACCGAACCTGTAGAAAGATCAACATTTAATGCAATTTAATAAAGGACGAACTTGATGTACTAACAGATATCACATCACTTAGCAGTACCATACACCCAAAACACTGGTGGTACAGCAGTAATATGCTTGCCTCTCACTACTATGTTCCAGCTTCAATCCTGGGTTAGATATACTGTAAGAATTATCCAGTTCCTCCTGTACACTAGCACTGGACCCATGAAGGACAAACTTATCAGTCACATTGTGGGGATTAAACAAGCCCTGTGGCTTGCTTCTGCCATCAGCAATTCTATCAATATTGGTGTGCTTCATACATAACAATGTCACCCTGTATCACAGCCAGAAAGTTTGTACACTACTGGTTGGGCAACAGTTCTAATGTTTATTACCCAAAAGATTTTGTAAATAATGAAGTTAAAAAACAAATGGTAGGCCTAATTAGACAAGTCTCTTATTGTCAAGTTAAGACAACTCATTCTGCACTACATCAGTTTTGAATTCCTACCTTCTGAGAGCTAGGTTTGAATTCGGATTCAGGAACCTTTGACTTTGTTACCCACTATGGTGAACATAAGACTTCCTGTATGTCACTAGCTCAATATCTGAAGTCTCTTCTCTTACTCACAGTACAACCTCCAATGTAGTACAGTGTAAAATATGGACTATCTTTCTAATAAATTCAAAGAGCATTGGCATAATCATCCAATGAAATGTAAATATCCACAGTTTAATCTTCACGGGGCAATAGTTCCACTTACTTTTTAAGCAGTGACATCTCCTTAAAACTGATGTAAGGCTAAGAGGTGCAGTCCAATATAATTTTCTCTTTAAGAAGATGTATATAATAGGCCAAAAGGTCAAGGAGTCCCAGACAACTGCTACAACAAATCATACAATGGATTTACAAAAAACCTGCCTTACCAGGGTAGGGAATCCCTATCCTTAAGTTATGTAAATTAATGAGTCTAAGAAAACATGACAAGAGTTAAGTTACCTTAAGGAAATTAACTGCCATAGTCTCAGTTACAGCACTGCCATAGTCTCAGTTACAGTACTGCCATAGTCTCAGTTACTAGCACATAATGTAACAAAGACCCATTCAAAAGGATCCTTCACTGCTCCCATATGAACCTCAGTACAGTACACATTCAATCAACAAAATTTTCCATCATCCCCCATCACGTGTTGCATCAAAACACTGGTTTGTCAGAAATCATTCAATACCAACAAAATAGAATAATAGAATAATCTTAAACTGTACCCCAAAAGGGCAATTTTTGCTACCAGTCTCCCTATTAAATTGTGATAGGTGAAGAATGGATTAGTCCCCAGCTGCTGAGTGAAGACTGTCCTACAACTCACTTTGGTCACCAATATTATGAGTGCCATTTGGTAGAAGGCTTCAGGTTAGAAATGTAAAGCCTGGGCATCTCCAGAACTAACCTGCGGTCCTCCAGGTGGTGGCACTTGGACATAACCCACCATATTGCCAATGAGTGTCTCCATGCTTACTCCCAGTCCTTCCATATACACAGTGTACACAATCCCCATGCAATTCTGCAAGTAGAAAAAACAAGAAATATTATGTGTTAAAAATCATCTTCAAGCAATTCTTAAACAACAGAAGGTATTTAGGTGACTAAATATATACTTCCTAATTATATTTTTTTTTTACATTCAGAATACGTAACCTTTTTTCCTAGTCCTTTATGCCTTCTTCGGTTACAAAGGAGGGTAGCCCGGAACAAGAGCAAACACTCTCTCTTCATTCAATGTTATTCATTCCCTCTTACAACAGTAACGGATGTGTTCTGCTACAGTGTCCCCTTCTACAACAAAGCCCCAAATACTTTTCTGGTTTACCCCCCATCACTTCATACCATCCACAAACTAGCAACATCCTTCAACACAATAATAACTCCCAGAAACCAATATAACTATGCTCTTCAGTCTTTCATGCATGCTGTTTTCTAAATGTTGAGCCTTTACTTTCAATACATCATTTATCCTACAGTACAGTACTGTACAGTATTTTCTTCTTGGACTTCTCTCCATTCTACAATCCACCTTTAAATAATAATCTCTTTTTGTTTTTCTTTCACTTCCAATGCTGTACTCTAAAGATTGTCATTTCTGTTGCTTCTAATTTCCACCTTCCTCTTGCATTCAGAGTCCATGTTTCACTCCAACATATTAATGTCAATTGAACAATTCCCAGTGTATCCTCAGCTTTGCTTCATTTGATATGGTTCTCTTATTTTCACACATTTCTCAATAATATCCCCATTCAAGTACAACCCCATCTAGTACCTGGACATGCATTACTTTGCTGTGGTGTGGAGGGAAAATGAACAGCTTCCAAATACAGTACAGTATAAGAAATCCCCGATTTATGAAGATCTGGTATACAAAAATATGAAGTTATGAAAAAAAATTGTCCCAGGTTTCAAGTTACGAAGAATAAATCTGAAGTTATGAAAACATTATTTTCTTTTTTTTTGGGGGGGAGGGCTTTTTTGTAATTTTTTGGCAGCATGGGAAGATGTTGAGGTGTTGACACAGCAGGCATCTCAGGGCATCCCATACCAGACCAGGTCAGTTTATAAAGACAATTAAACTAAAAACAACATAAAGCATTGTTCTGTACAGTATTGAGAGTGGTTAACTAAGCTAAAAAAAAATAATAATTACATTTTTAATTATCATAGCTCACAAGATTGCTAGGTGAAGTAGTGGCAAGATACTGACTCAGGCACTTTGACTGTGGGAATGCTGATGTGTTAAGTGTCTCAGAGTTTGATCTGATGTCCATGGAAAGAATAAAATGTTAAATAAATACGGTAAGTTTAGCATTTCTTCACATAAGACAACATCAAATATCAAAGCCAGTGAAAGCAAACCCTCTCAAAATGTATAAACATACTGTTGGTGCGTCACTACTAAATTAAAACCATATGTCTCGGCTGGGCCCTCCTAGTCTCACACTACGATTTCTCATAAGTACAGTTTAAAATTATTACTGTATACTGCATGCATTTCAGTTATTGTGTGTATTAATGACTTACATAATTATGTACATAAAATTTTTGCATTAAAAACATGTTTTTTATCATTTTAAGATGTTTTAGGGAAGACTCGTTTGTAGAAATGTATCTCTGTTTTCAAAGTGGGAGTCAGTTGGAAAATGTTTTTCTCAGGAATGGAACCCTTTCATAAATCAGGTACTGTCTGTACCTGGGATGTATGTAAAGTTCCCATCTTCTGACCTCAAATAATGGTGTTGAAGAAAATAGTTGCTAAACACACAGTCTACTGTCTGCACAGACAGGCTTTGCAACACATGCATGGACAATACAATATAGTACTCTGCAATACTTTTTGCAAGAGTTGGTCAAGAATTAGCCTCCAAAACTGGAAGGTCATTTCTCCATACACCCCCATGACTGTCTTTGCCTCTACTACAGTACTACTCTGAGATTCAATTAATCTCTCATTGAAGCATGTGTTGAAACAACTATTCCACAATACAGTACAGTATCTGAAGCCTGCTAGTCTCTCCATTCACTTTCCATTAAGATTAACACTTACATCCCCCTATTTCTTCTCTCTTTGAGGAAGGAATTTACTTCCTCCACTGTTTACCTGAGTTTTTAGAAACACCAGTCGTGTACAGTATACTGTACTGTACAATATTTTAAATAAAAGATGAATTGCCAATACAGTACAAGTACATGAAAATTACAGCCAACCACAAGAGAATCCTATGGCAGTGTGTCAGTCTAGGGTAATTGAATAAGTGATATCTCCGTTAGCTAGAACAACTGGTGCAGAGCACTTCCAGGAAAGAGAGATTACTGGGTAATGAGAAGACTCTCTCAAACCCAGAAAAAATCACTCAGCTCCAGAATTTTTCTGGGTACTGGAAAATTTTTCTCAGAATTTCTGGAAAATGCACCTGATTTTCATCTCTCAAACCTGGAAAACATATCCCCCATCCCCGTAATTTTCCGGGAAATTTTTCTTGGAGTTTTCCAGAAAATGCGCCCCTCAGAAAATTGTTCCGAAAACCCTGAATTTTCCGGAAAATTCTGAGCAAATTTCAATTCCAACTATCAGAGAATTCCGGTTAAGAGGGATTCCGGCTAATGGATATATTACTGTACAGTAGTTTTCTGTGCACCTACTTACTCTGAATATCAGTAATGAAGCATTTGTCTTGCACTGTACTTGTACTTCAAACCAGAGAATATGAGAAAGTGCTACTGAGTACAATACGGTAAACTGTTTTTGTGTACAGTCAGCCAAGTGGAAACTGCGACAAAATGTTCTGGTGCATGGAGACATGTGGCAGTCCCTCTGTAGTAAACACATGAAGGGGATTCCAGATGTCTCCATGCACCAGAACATTTTGTTGCAGTTCCCACTTGGCTGACTGTACTGTACAGTACTCATCTGTTAATTACCACTTTCATCCTTTCACTGCTGCTTTCTCTGTTTTTCATTTACAACATGTCAAATTACAGTACTGTACATCTTTTGTCTACAAATCCTTTCTGTCCAACTTTTTGCTTCTCTTTATTATCTAGATTTTCTTCAATCACCAAACAATTCTTCATCAGCTTAATTCCCCAATGAATGCACTTTCACTAAACTCCTGATCACTAAAAAACAAAGAATGAAATACTGACTCACTCTAAAGGTTTCAAAGTAGTCGAGCGTGGAAATGAGGACCAGGCACTTTGGTGCATACATGATGGAGTGATGCGTGATGATGGGCACTGGTGGACCCATCCCCCGTACGCCCCCACTGCCCAGCTCCAAGGCGTCATCCTCCTGCAGAAAATATAAATTGAAGTTCCAGCCTCAAGAAGAGAAGTTTTGTCTTGCAATATTATGTGATGGAAAGCCAGATCATCCATTTCCTACATACATAAATAGTTGACTTATTGCTTAACAGTGAGAAGTTTCTTCATTCTCTCTGATGGGGGTAAAATGATATGGATCTCCTGAAGATTCATTCCCCCAGATTATTTCACCTTAAGATTAATCACCATAATACTAGCCTAGCTTAATCTAACATAACTTGACCCAACCTTACCACATCTAAGCTAACCTTATCTAATCAAACATAATCCAACCCAACCTCATCTAACCTAACTTATGTCTAATCTAGCTTAAACTAATCCCACCGAGGTAGCGTTGGGTCCGTTAATATGCAGGTGAAGTAAATTGACGGGCAAATCTTCAGGTGATTCGATGATACAAATACAGGATAGGTTTAAATTCTATTACAATATGTTTGGCTACGTTAAGTTACAGTACATATGGTTACGTATGGTTAAGTTAGTTTATGGTTCTGTAGGCAGCTATGGTTGGGTTATATTATGTTACGTATTGTTAGGTTAAGCTAGGTATATATGTTATGTTAGTTGTGGTTAGGTTACATTGGGTTAGGTAAGGTTAAGAAAGGTATAATTAGGTTAGGTTAGGGTAGGTTAGGTTATGTTCGGTATGATATGTTTATTTAGTGTATGATAGATGGGCGCGCAAGGGGTCTGCTTTTAAATTATACTGTACACCGCTATTAGTATCTTTTACCTGTTTAAATAACAGTCTACTGAATACTGGATATAATTAGCTTTCAATAGAATAAACAAAATCACTGAATTAAGTATACATAATTTTAAAATTATCTTAATGTGATAAAAAAAAAAAATTATCAGTCTACATTAAAGTCAGCTAAATTGTATACGTAGTTCAAACAGTGTGACCCATGCTAAAATTACTGTTTCCTGGTAATTTACTTAGCATTATTTATTTTAATGACAACTTATTATGGTGATCAATATCTCCAAGCAAAGCAAAATAGCACATAGTATGGTAGAGTTATAGTATGGTAGATACTGTAATATAAAATTTAAATTTTTTGCGGTAAAAATAGTAATAAATTATGAACATTAATACTTTCCACACTTCAATAAAACTTTCACCATAAAACCAACTGCCTTAATGGGACGAATTCTTCCTTCATTAGTAGAAAAAACTGGCATATTCTGCATATTAGGTGAATATAAACTATATTCTGCCATCAGCTACAGTCTATACATTTTTTTATTATCAAAACAACTCCATAAAATTAATTTCCAACTCGTCATGACATGGAATCTTTGTGATATCTGCAGAGTCTATTTTTAATACCCATGACAGGGTAAAAAAAGACACAGGATACAGAGTATATGAGAATGAAATTATCACCAATTCAATTGAACATGATGCTGTACTGTTATGGTCAAACTAATGCCTAGTCCTTCACAGGCTCCAAAACAGCCCACCTCACATCCTTACCTCATCAGTGGGTTTACTTGGGGTGATGGAGACAGCCTCATTGAAGCAGAGAACTGCACAGTAGTGGCGATTAGCATCTATGTCTGTCAGCACTGAGACGAAAAACTTAGGTTCCTGACGATCCGTCGACAGCGCCCACCCTTGTGGTTGACAGAACTATGGAGTTTTAAAATTAATGGTTAATTAGTTGATGAATTAGTTGTTTGAAGTTGTTCTTCATGTCTTACACTAACAACATAATGATCAAACAATATACTGTACAGAGTTGAGATAAAACAATGCAGCTAATGAAACAGTTTGACTGAACTATTGTATGTATAGTTATAAAGTCCAGCAACTACAGTATCAAGACAATGGATTATAAAAACTGCTTTTATATATTAATAAAGATCAATTGCACAAGCATTAGCCTTTTAGTGAGATGTAGTAATTTAATATTGTATACAGTATATACCTGTACTGTACTGGTAACTGATCTGGACAAGCGTATCTTTTATTGGGGAAAACGTGCATATTTGTAGCTCAATAAGGTTGTTTAAACCACCGAGAAATTTTTTCTTTTTCAAGAATTGGCAATAAACTACCCTAGTTAACACAGAAGTTTACAGTTGGCAGTTAGCCATATGTTATGAACCAAAGTAAACATAATAACAAAGAAATACCGTACTCGATTTCCTGTAAGCCCTTTAGCAGTAGAAAGAATTGCTACTGGTGCTGGTTAACCAGTGTTCTATCTATAGCTAATGGTCAGCAATACCTGTATCTGGGGCTCAGTGACCACACAAAAAGCAAAATAAATAGATGTCCTTTACTCACAACACTAACAAGATCAATGTCCTGCTCATAGCCTCTATAGTGGCTGTTTACTGAAATGTTCAACATGAATTAAAAATGACATGAGCAAGTGTAATACAAGTGATCTTTGGTTAACTCATGTTTGTGCAACACAATTTCGTTTTCACACCATTCACTACTGTATTAGGGAATACTCCTCACAAAACACGATCTGATTCCGGTTTAACACATTCAATAAATGATCCTGTTCTAGATGTGTCCTCTTTACGTCCCCAGACATCTACAGTAAGCTAATCATCTGCCCCGACCAGTGTTGACCTTTTACATGCATGACGTAGTGACTCACTAAACTTTACTGTTCTTTCATGAGTTACCAGTAGCAATCATTACACTCATAAGTGCAAAGTAAGCATTAGGTGATGCGAGTGCTTCTGTGACCAAAATCCAAAGGAAATAGAAGTAACTGAGCTGAATGAACTACAAAAGCAGTGTCAGGAGGCAGCTGACAGCAATATCTACAGTGCCAAAAGATTGTTAAGATCACAACGACTCTCCTCACCATGACACCAACCACACAAACAGATAGCCTCCACAAATATGCAAGCAAAATTTTATTGTTGAAAGAAAAAATAATTTCTATACTGTATGTATAAAGTAAAGAAAAATCAACCATTACCACACCACACCACACCCATCCACATACAGGTAACAACAATGCATTGAGTGGCCAAACTCACAAAATCATGCTCAAGTCTTGCTATGTACAGTACAGGTACTTTAGATTTGAAACCATACTGAATCTTAAGTACAGTACAGTACTCTGTATTAAGGAATTTAATTTGGATTTTTGAGCTTTGACTGTATTTTCAATAATAGTTTTTAATTTATAAACTTTGTGCAAACATACAGTAGCTACTGTACTAGGCAAACCCTCACCTTTTACATGTCTTCTTGGATTATTAATTTCACTTTACACATTTTCAATTGACAAAATACCGGCACTTTTTAGGAACATGCCTACTGTACTGTATTGTGCTAACCAAGGAATGCCTTAAGTGAGCTTCTCTTTTTTCAACTGCACTATCTTAGTCTGCAGCTTCTATTTAACCCTGTGTTAAGCATCACTACCACCCAATGCTAAAATTTATCTGCTTAGAATAATATTCTACGGGTACTTTAAATATAAGGCTGCAACCTCCAATATTTTGTTTATTAACCTTTCTTATGAAATTGTTCTGGTCATCCTGTGCTGAAGATGAAAGGGACTTGAAATAGTTAAAAAAATATAGGACTGAAATAAGAAATCCAGCTAAAACATGTCTTTTAACACCGGCAATTGCAGACGTGATAAAAAGAACAAAATATTCCTCCCATGAGGATGCCCCCTGAGTTATACTATAGAAAGAGGACCTAAAAGCTTCTCCAGATTTATGTGAAGGTATTGAAAACAAAAGCACCACTTCTTCCCTCGGGTCCCTCAGAAGAACGAAACCTCCAGCCCAGATCTGAAACCTCTATTCACACTGACATGTGAAGGAACAGAAGCAACCTAAGAACCGTGGATGACAATTGTTCCTTGTTCCTCCACCACTTCAACACAGACCAAACTTTAGATGAAAAAAAAAGTCTCTATAACACACCTTCAAAGATTGACTGGATCTATGTTTCAAAAATAGATAGACCAATTTCATCATCTGAGATGCAAAAAGTTACTTATTCACAATCTTCTCAGAATGAGCTGTTAATATGAAACAACCTTCCCATTCCCTTGGCAGGATACTACACCACAACAACATTGTTTCATCAACATTCAGCAGCATATGAGTTACCCAATCATTTTGGTAGTATGCTAATCCCCTTTTGGCATGTGTATTCAAAAGTTTACTCCTTCACTGGGGGTGTGCAGGGGCTAGTGTACACAAAGAGAACCCAGTCCTTAACTTTGGTGAAGAATTGAATATGAGACTCTTCACTTGAGGGAAAAAATTATATGGTCATTCAAGTGAAGGGGTTGGGGAAACTATTTGGCTAACCTTATAAGCAAGGTTTTAAAACTGTATGAACCAAGCATACAAATTTGGATTGGTAAAATTGAACCCATATCAACTGCTTATAAAAGATATCTGAAATAAAATCTTTCATTCACAATTATAAGAGTGAGCTCATGTGTGCAATGGATGTCAGCCTTGAAGCACCAAAATGAAGTTGGCATCACTTACCAACTCATTATCACTCATCCACCAAAATCATACACAACCTTGTACACTGAACTATGTCAAGACTGTGCTGGAAATCAAACAGTAATTGGAATTTGATCGAGGCAAAAAGCAGTAAGAACAAAGTATCAAATAACACTTATATCTCCATTAATGACCCACTAGAGGACACATGTATCTGAAGAGGAAGAAGTGGTTGGATGGCTTGATGTGTGATAAGTTATGGGTCTCACATTTAGAGCCATGAAGTTTGGGATGAGCGGTGAATACTGGCTCTAGAAGCAACACCCCAGACTGAGAGTTCAAAACTGCCTAAGCCTTGTTTCTGATAGGGTGTTCTAGTGTCACTTGTTGATAACTTGTGAACTATAAAATGCTTCTATGTATATCCACAGGACAACAGTTCAAATATCTTGACAGTCTGACTGACAGCATGCAAGTGCAGGTTGAAGTAAGTTGTTACTTGTGGTGATAGTGTATAAGAGTAATACAGGCTGCTAATTCACAGATTTAAGCCAAATTAGCCCTACTGGTCCCTGAGACAACCAATAGATTCATATAAATTCAACTGGGTGGTAAGATTGCATGCATTTGTTATTTTCTGCAATATGTTGTACACACAAAAATAAAAATCTGCCCACCTGGATCCAGTGTTTGGAAATGAACACAATGTACAACAGTCTTGGTTCGGTCGGTATTTCTGATTGCGAGTTGCACCTGTTAATAACTACGGTATGTGCAGGCGCAACTCGCAATCGGAAATACCAACCAAACTGAAACTGATGTACATTGTTTTCATTTTCAAACACCAGACCCAGGTGAACAGATAGTGTTTTTTTTTTTGTTTTTTTACATAAGAATTGTGTTAAATAAAGGTTGGAAGTAACTCTTGTTTTCAAAAAAATAAAGGTAACTCCCAGTCATGAAGATGTCACCTGAAGTACAAAACGAAATTCTACAGAGAGGTTTCAAGGATGCATTTATGTTGGACTGAACAGATGCAAAGCGTTCGACAGGTTTTGGGTCATTCAATGCTACCACTGCCAAAAAATTTGAACACCTTGCTTTTGGCTATCCCAGGAAGCCTGGTTCTCTTGTTTGTACCTTCTCTGCAGGCCCGTTATGAGTCTAGGACAAACTCAAATAAGACCTCACCTTGGTGTGCAAATTGTTGCACTCTTGCAATACCACCCAAGCCAGTCAGTCAATTATTTTGCATCAAGTAAAGATTGCCCTAAGATGACTTCCCAAATGTAAAAAAGTAATTGAAAGACTGATTTTACCTGATCAAAAAACGTGTAGTACCCCCCTCAAACCTATTAAAAGTAGGTCCATGTGATCCAAAACAAACTGTGTCATGTTAATAAGATCCTGAGGGAGTTCAGCTTGGATATCCTCTGTGTTACTGAAACGTGGTTGTATGAATCAAACATCAACATTATTCACAGTGTCCTTCCCAAGACACATTCTCTTGTTTCCAGATCTGCTGCAGGAGCACCAGGTGGTGGAGTGGCACTGATCTATTCTGTGGCCCTACTCAACATTACACTGATTAGTAGTGACTATGATCTTGAAGATGGAGAATTATAGGATTTAGGAAGCATTAGAACTTAAGGCTATATGAATGATATAAGTAGAACTGTCACTTTAAGTGATCTTTTATTGTCGTACTGTACGGTGTACGGGTATTCCTTATTAATCTCAAATCATTGACTTTGTAGTGTTTCGAACATTAGTGTATTCTTCAGAAGAACAGGCGCTTTTGAGAAACAAAAGACCAGCATTGCGCACCTTACAAACAATACCTAAAAGAACTCTCACAAGGACCTGTAGACCGGGAAAAAATTATCTGTGCTTAAGTGTTTACCCCATAGTATAGCCATGTGAGGAAGATATATCAGTTCTTAGCTTCCATCACTACAGTACTGTACTGTATCTTAAACTTACCAGCTCCAGGCCCTCGATAAATGGGGTGTCTGGCCAGTCCCGCTCAGGGAACCGTTGGATGATTTTTCCGCAGCCAATTCCATTGCCTATGGAAATAAAGTTTTGTATTTAGTTTCATTTCTAACTGCAGCAATTTCTTATCTAATTTAAAAAACAAACAAACATGTTTTCAATGGTGTGAACACTGTTTACTCTGTAGCTTATGTAAAATAGGATAAAATACATGACAGAACAAAAGACTTTACCTAACCTTCCGATGTTCAAGAGATTTTACTCGTTTTTTTAATAGTTTTCGGTTAAGATACTGTTATACTACAATGATATTCTATTCATACTGTGCTTGATATAATACATTCACGGAAATGTTATATTTTTGCTGAAATGACGTAAGTATCACAGTGGAAAGTGTGATAAAATCATGACGAAAACAATCGACTATCGCTTTCTTTCGTTGTTCAAAAGATGTTACCGTAATCGCTTTTCGAATGGTTTTCAGTTAAAAAACTGTTGTATTACAATAATATGCCCTCCTAATTGACTTGAATAAATACTTGAATGAAAATATACAATAATTTTGCTGAAACTACCCGTGTTTCAGTGTAAAGTGTCGTAATAATGGCAAACAATTTGCCTTCGGCGCTCGGTGTTTCAGGCACGGTGACCCTCAGTTTATAGGACATAGAGTGTTTTTAGTGAAGATTTTGCTGTTCCATTACCCTCAAAAACTTGGGTCGACCTATAAACGAGGCATAAATAAGTATATACGGTATTTGATATTTACCATTAACTTTCAGTCCTACATTATCAATGTTTCGCAAGCGAGATGTCACAGATTCGATTCCCGGGCCGGTGGAAAGTTGTTTGGACACACTTCCTAGCCTCCCTTGGTCCCTGTTCACCTAGCAGGAAAGTAGGTACCTGTTGTAAATCGAAAAGTTGCAAATTCGTATTCAGGGAAAGTTACTGGAGCTTCCAATAAGTTGATGACAAAAACCTATGACTCTTCAGGCTTGTAAGCCCTTGACAAAAAAACCTATGACTCTTCAGGCTTCTATGCCCTTAACTCATGAACTTAGCATGCTTCCCAGATGGGCTCTGTAAACGCTTCTGCACTTCACCTTGCACAGGATGTAGGGGGTTGCCCAATAAACTAAAAAATAAAAATAAAATACAAAATAAAATAAATAAATAAAAAAAATAAAAAAAATAATCAATGTTGGAGACAGGACACAGGCTTGTCTTACATCCTGTGTAATAGTGAACCAATTATATAGTAAGCTCATTATTTATTAACACTGCAGCCTCCTATTGCGTACCTGTATAGTATAGATTCTTTAAAATTCTAATATCTCCTCCATTAATGCCTATTTTTGCCAAGATCAGTAGAAAATATTGCTTAGCAATAATATAATTAAAAGAAAACTCACCATAAATACATCAAAACAATACAAATTATTAAATTTTAAGAGCACAGATGACTGTCTCATTCATAGTACAGTACAGTACAAGTATTGTTTATCTCACACCAGAGACTTCCCACAGGTTCCCCAGATAGAGGAATGAGCCTTCTTCCTCTCACAGAGAGAAGGGAGGGTTGGACATGGGTGTTGCCCCCATGTATACCTCCTGTCTAAATTATGCACAACTCAGACCACTGACCGACCAACATAGAAACACTCCCAGGTGCCTGTCAGTCAGCATCTCAGCCTCTTTAAATTATAAGAAAAAATATAAAAAGTTCTTCATATAATACAGCACAGGATAAAAATTACCAACAACAAAAGTTATTTGATACAATACAAAGGATAGGTCCCTGACCAGATGCCCTGGGTTGGCAAGAAAATAATGCCTATGCACTGAACCCTATTCGGTGGAGTGGCAAAGGGCATACAGTAGTGAAGCGGTGCGGTCGTAAGTAACTTGGGCATTTCCTTTGAATATTGTATGACAGGAATAAATGTGTACTGTATCAGAAAAAATGTATAGTACAATTCATAATTTCTTTATACCCTGTATGTGCAGATACTAAAGTATATGTAGTGGAAGTGAGCATAGTGAGGACTGCCTGTACATTTAAGTTACAGTACACACTAGGTTGGTGTAACTGCAGCTTATTTACAAATAGTGTACTGTGTTGTATCAGTTGCTGGTACACCAGTAGAACACAAATGAGTTATGCAGACAATGATCCAATTGAAAAAAAGTGATCACACCACAAAGAGTTTGCCGAATTGAAAAGGTTAAAATTTGAGGATATGATGAACACTTACTGCTATACTGCATTTGCTTAAAATCAGTTAATAACTTGATTGAGTACACCCAGACCTACTAAGACCACCACCCCATGTATGCCTCTCTATCCCAGATCTCCATAAAGTATCATTGTGTGAAGGTGTGGAACAACATACAGTAGCACTACACTACTGTACAGTACTCCCAAAGATCCCAGCAAAGACTAAACTCCCTTTAAATCATGACTCCCTTTAAATCATATCTTTATGAGACAACTATTGTCTAAGTATTAAGATGTTTGTAATACTTACTTTTCTACTTTTTACTTTTACTGTACCATTAGAAACCATTGTACAGTATCATAATACTGTCACATTGATAGAAATTACCATTGCAATGATCATATATTTTGCCGTCAACAGATGATCCTAACTGTGTCTGTTCAATTGTTTCACATTAACACAACCCATGTTGTATCCTATTGTATCCCTAACACCCAAACAGATTACATTACTGTAGCTATTGTATATCAGCTACACTATACAGTACTGTAAACAAGTGTATATATTTATAATATAAATGTAAAATAAAATGTTATGTGATAAACATGGTAAAACGCTAATAGGTATTCACTAACACCATGTTACATGCAGTAGCTAATCCAGATGATAGCTACTAAATGTTATACAGTACAGTATAGCTAATAGAGTACAGATAAATGTACAGTACTGGGTATGTATACTGTACAGTACAGTATATAACAGGTGCCACTAAGAGGATTTAGGTTCTCACTTGAGTCAGCCATGTCAATGTTGCTATTATTGTTCACCTTGTCTTTTTCTGGCTATACATATGACCCCTAGACAAAGCAGGCCATCAGGATAGTGTTCTAGTGTGAGGCAACACACAGGTTATATATTTGATGAATGACCTGAAAGCCATAAAGAAAGACAAAATTTGTAGGAAGATGCTACAACTTCTGGACAGTCATTCTAATGATTAAAAAAGTCATTCTAATGATTAAAAAATAAAAAACAGAAACAATGACTCAAGCTTTGTGTTTTTATACTACTACACCTGTACTCATGATATTCGCACTTGATCTATGTAGAAGAGGAAAGATGTAATCAGATATCAAGTTATACAACCAAATTAATCAACTAAAATTCCATTTTTTTATTTTTCAATCATAAGGAAGATTCACATGTTTTTAATTTCCCAAATGTTTTTTTTTTAATTTTTCCCCACTTCCAAGCTTTTTGTTGCTATAATGGGTGTTTAGAGCAAACACATGCAAACACTTTACCCTCATTATCTGTCCTTTCATTCTTATTGCAGTAATAGATGTGTTCTTCAGTGGTATTCCTGCATACTAGCTATTATTTTTTCACAGGTAAGACCAATTAAACTTTTTTTATACCCAGTACTGTATTGTATTTACAATATATTGTGTATCTATCTTTGGAAATTACTGTACAGTATTACAGTACATATTTTGTTTCAATTTTCAGAGAGCTAATATCTGATACTGTAACAAGCAAGTATCTACCCTGTACAGTACTGTACAACATTAGTTAATGATCTTTCTACAGTCACCTAATAATATTCACAGTACAATACAGTACCTAGGTACAAGAACAAGTTTACTCTTAGGTAATGGCATGCTACAACTACTGGTACTATATCAAGAGAATTCAGTGAATGGTAATGTACACAACAAAAATCAATACAGTAATAAGATATATGGCACAGTACACCAGATAATTTATTGTGTAGCAAAATACCGGTACTGTAATAGCTTATGTTATTGTATTGGCAAAATTTCCTCTAAATTGTTACCCCTTACTTACAACTACGTATTAACAAAACTAAATACTGTATACAAAATATCAATCCACCACATCATTCACCCTATGATTTATCTTAGTACTGCATAAAAAATAAAAGAAAATAGTCCTTGACATGTTGGTATGCCCCAATTGAGACTAGTTGTGGCTCCAGTATAATAGAATCACAACGAGAAGATCCCAAATATGCTGTGAGGGAGGTTTATGCTCCGTGCAAGTTTGTACAGTACAATACAGTATATGACTTGCATTCCTGATTATTATTTACCATTAAATTACAGTACGTACAGTATTGCAATTGGCACAAAATGTCACGGGGTTAAACTGATGTTGAACTAATTGCTGGTGCCATGCTAACTTTTGTAGGTACAGTAATTTGACATGATAGCTGTACAGTATTAAATAACATACAGTAGTACAGTATATATGGTAGCTACAGTATTATCTACAAAATCATAGAGGTTAAATTGCAACATTTAAAATACTGTACACACTTTACTTTGACATAACAGGTAACATCCAATTTCATCTGTACTGTTTATACTGTATACAGTAGGGCAATTGTGAATACCAACAGATAGGTTAGCTATATTTGAAAATAAATCAAATAAAAATAAGGCAGGACCATAAATAAAGTAATGTACCAGCACTCTACCAATATGGGTCAACACACTATGAAAATCAACACATGTGCATTAAAGGTTAAGAACACTGATTAAAGATTAAGGCCTGAGACATAAAGAGACTAGCTACACCTCTGTCTATGACTTGTATTTACACATTTCCTGAACATCTTGGAAGACAACACCCAAAGGACCACTGAATTCCAGTGTACATTACAGCAGTTGCATGCTTGCTTCTCACCACTGTGCCCAGGTTCAATCCCAGGATAAAATGTTATCTAGTGTGACCCCAACAAACACTACAGGTTTTATCTAGGTTAACTGGCTGTGCATAATACGAGACACAGGGTCTGGGAACTGACAGCTCTTAGCAATGCAACATGCATATCAGCCAGTAAGAGGGTTAATTCCATATCATTATAACCTGGGTATCACTAAACTATTGGTTTTGGATATATTATTTAGAGAACATGTTTTATGTGAATGTACTGTTAATTTATCTAATAGACCTTAGTATGTCAGAACTATGAAAAAACAAATCTGAATTTATTTTAAAAATGAAAGTGCAGGTACCAGTAAGTTGCAGTCTCCATGCCTTCAGCAAATTGACAAAAACAATCATGATCTACTGTATATTTGATTCTAGCAAGACTGCATGACTGAATAGACAGAGTTCATTGATAGCTTTAAAATTTTCTCAGAGCCTAAGGTACTGCACCGAGGCTGGTGGGACAATCCATCACCAGTCTATTGAATAGTGTTACCCTGTACTGTATACTGTTACATATTGTATTAATTAAATCTAGATACAGTATTCAATAAAGACAATTTTATAATATTTTTATTAGTTATACAGTACTGTATTACTCTATGCACAGTACTCTAGTATGGTGTGTTTCTGCAACATTTGAGAAAAAAATATATATATATTAATAATTTTGATTATTGACTTCTATTTATGACTTACACTTTAAACTAGCAAATGTTACTCACATACGAAAACTACGCAGTTAGGGCAACATTTTGATAGTACCAAAAAAACTTTGCCTGCTGTATTTGTTTACGAGCTGTCACCTCTTCAAATTTGTTTTTTAAATTTGTCCCTAGCCACCCCATGTATGTGTGTACCAGGTATGCATGTACTGTATGTATATAATATATATAAATATCCCCGACTTACAAACGCCCGCTGATACGAACGGGATTAAACTTGAAATTTACAGTATTTTATTTTCCTGATAACTTATTTTTTACGTTCATTTACTGTATTTTGTCATTCTATTTCTTCTTTTGTCTAAAATTAAGTGATTTTAGATGTATATAAGAACTTAGGCTATGATAAAGTGGGATTTTAAACATTGTTTTGTAAGTACTGTATGCATATAGCATATGCTCCGACTTACGTACAAATCCGACTTAGGAACATCCTCAGGAACAGAACCCGTTCGTAACCTGGGGACCCCCTGTATGTATCGGGTATATACCGTATATAAAGAGAACGAGTACTGTACTGTTTATAAAATATTGGTGACTAAAAAAAAAAAAAAATTGGCAATCTAAACACTGAGCCTTGTGTCTCTTTGCTCACCACACCTCTCATATCTAATGAATTTCCAATTAACATTGGCTATCAGTCAAATTTGGAGCTTATCCATGACTTTTGTGGAAGAACCTTACCACTCAGGTGATTGTGAGGAAGTTTTGTCACTGCAAAATCTAAATAAATGATGGTTTAAAAAATTCCTCAGCTAATTCCCAGAGTACAGGTACTGTACTGTACCCTCAGGTGCTTAATATCCTTCCACTTATGGTTTTCAAAAACAATCCTCTATAATATTGTAGAAATTACATAAACCTTTCACCTGTAGTGTAATCATATGCAATACAGTACTACAGTACAGTACATCCTTTCACAAGGCTAACAAAGTACTTGGGTTCATACAAAGGAGTGTTAGTTACAAGACTAGCAAGGTTATCCTAAAACTATATCTTGCGCTTGTAAGACTTCACTTGGATTACGCATTTCAGTTCTGGTCACAGTATTACAGAATGAATATAGAATCCCTAGAAAGAATTCAGAGGAGAATGACAAGACTAATCTCGAGCATTAGGAACCTTGAGTACAAAGACAGGTTAAAGCATTTTAATTTGCAC
The DNA here is from genome assembly GCF_018991925.1 of Homarus americanus. Taxonomy (NCBI): domain Eukaryota; kingdom Metazoa; phylum Arthropoda; class Malacostraca; order Decapoda; family Nephropidae; genus Homarus; species Homarus americanus. The sequence continues at coordinate 6,310,018 of NW_024751660.1, read as the reverse complement.
TCCCTCGAGAGACACAGAGTGAGGGGCAATACGATCGAGGTGTATAAATGGAAGTCAGGGCTAAGCAAAGGTGATATAACAAGGTACTCAAACTATCCAACCAGGAGCGAACTCGTAACAATGGTTTTAAATTAGACAAATTTAGATTTAGGCGGGGGATAGGTAAAAACTGGTTTGGAAATAGAGTAGCGGATGAGTGGAACAGGTTACCAAACATCATCATTAATTTGAATACACTGGATAGCATCAAACATAAGTTGGATGTATATATGAGCGATAGGGGTTGGGTGTAAACGGGAGTGCCCAGTATGGGCCAATAGGCACGCTGCAGTTTCCTCCATTCTTATGTTAAGTTATTTACATAATTCTTGGTGAAAACTGAAGCAGTAATTCAATAAGTTCCCCTTTCCACAGTACTGTCTCAAACACTAAATCACCTTGTAAGGCGGTCCAACTAATTACCCAAATGAACCCAAATGTACTCAAATGTAGCCACAATGAAGTCAAATGATGGTCCTACAAGCGTAAATCGGACTGTGAATCACTTCTCGATTAGTATTTGGTGTCATAAAGTCACAAAAAATTGGTAAACTTAATTTAATCTGAGTTGAGATAGGTTAGGTTAGGTTAGGTACATGCACTCGATCTATTAACTCAGATTAAATTAAGTTTTCCAATTTTTTGTGACTGTGTGACACCAAATACTAGTCGAGAAGTGATTGGCAATCCGATTTATTCATGTAGGACCATTATTTGACTTCATTGCGGCTACATTTGGGTTTATTTGGGTAATTAGTCGGACCCCCTTGTAAGGTACAGTATCAACAATTACAATACAGTATTACCATATATAAAGTTCAAACTAATTTTGTTTTTTTTCTGCATCAAATCTGCATTTTTTTCCAATATAAACAAGGCTGAGGGTAATCATATGGAAAAACTTGTCACATTATCTCTTGTGATGGCCAAGAATTGAATGACTCGTGAGACCTAACCTCAACGAGAGACAATGTGATGACCACAATTTCTCAGCCATTGTGAGACAACGTAAAGACTTGCTATATCCAAACGATTAGCCACAGCGATATATAAATAAACAATTATATCCAAAACGACCCTATCAAAAAATAATAAGGAATAACATGGCAACCCTCTCCTTAATCTCTGCCTCCTTTATTTAAAAAAAAAACACATTGTTGCTTTACACAGTCTACAGAATAAGAAAAATACGAATATAAAGTACAAAAATGAGGGAGAACAAATATGACATTGTTATTTTGTAAATTTTCATCTGTGGTTATGAAACAATCTTGACACTCACACCTAACAACTACACATAAGCAACAATACTTTTTGAAGGGAAGAATAACTACAGTCATTCACTAATCTCGGTAGTCCAAGTCTGAGATGGTTTGAAATACTATAGGTATATACTAGTTGGGTGGCCATAAGGTAATCATGGTTGGTAAAAGCTCACAACTCATATCCAGATTCTGAGTTATATTCCTTGTGCAGTTCACATGTGATAAATTAATTTCTCGGGACTTTAAATAATTTATATGCAAAATAATATACTTCCAGACTTTTACAAATGTACCTTAGTTATATTTAAAGAATTACCTCAGTCTGTCCAGGTGTTGTATTAAAATTAGCTATGACAGTAGATTGGCCAATTCAGCTCATGTACACTTTACTTTTCGGTACAACACAAGTGAATATATAGTGTGAGGTGCTCAGTTCATGAGAAGCCAACAGGTAGGACTCCTGATTACGTTATGAGGCAGTTTGGTCAGGACAACCCACGACCCCCTAAACCTGTTTCCACCCACACTCCCCCAGACACCCACTGTAATTCCCACCTTCCAGAGGGTGTAGGGTGTGTGGGTGGGGAGGGCGTGGCACTGTGGGTGGTGTGTGTGTGGCAGACATGACCTAGTATGAGCCAGTTGACAGGTCCACCACCCACCTCCGTCCCATTCTAACCCTTGGTAGCCACGGCCCAACCCTCCCTCCCTTTACCTACCATTATTATCACTATTTTCACAATAACGATAAACCCTTACGGTCTTTTTTGTGGTCGTATCCAACGATGGCAAAATAATCCGCAAGTCTCGACATTATTAGCCTTCCCTGAGAGGGCAAATCACCAATATATCGGTGAGCACGAGCATCATCACCTCACACAGCCATGGTAGAACCTACTGAGTTGCCACACGTCCTCCTCCTCACCCTCTAAAACTTCCCCCACATTCCCTGGCCAGACTGCACTTCTCCCCTGAACTTGCTCTTATCATACTTCTATTGCTACTATAAACTATTAATTGTTTCATATAATACACATTTAAGTTTATTGAATGAGCTATTGATAGGAAACATTGTAGATACAGACCTAAGATAGTTCACAATATTCCCTAGCCAGACCTTAGTTCTTCCCCTGAAATCGCTCTTATTCTATTCCATTTAACACTAATACCTGTATGTTTTACATGTCTTTGATTATTCATATTATAATTCAATGAATGCATAATGGATTCCAATCATTGTGTAATGAATCTTTAAATTGCTTATGGAATTCCCGAAAAAGACAACACGATTTTCCCCTGAAATCGGTTGCACTTTGTGTAATTGGTCACTTAAATATTAAGCATCTTGCATGTACTATATTAATATTTAACAAATGAACAATAGATGGGATATACTATAGAGAAATACAGCTGTTGGTTTATTATATACGATGAAAGAGTACAGGTTACACTCATTGATAGTTTACCCGGTACTTGGTGAGAATGAATGATGCACTGTGCCATGAACACTATTGAGATAGTATAAATGACCCTTCTTGTTAACGACCAAAGTGAAAGAAGATACGGAAATAACAGATTCCATTCACTTTTCTATAGTATTGATTCACTGGTTAGCGACACGAATCTGAAACCATTGTTAGGGAGGTACATTGTCAAATTACTATAAGTAATTTATAGCACTACCTCCTGATCTACTCACTAATTTGAAAAGATCCATACAGGCGTAACATCAATATTTGGGCTTCTTATAAATTAATTTATATTTCACTAGATTATATAAAGAATGTCCTAATTAGGCGAATGTTCTAAATTCTCACTCAGAAATATGTAATTGGTGACCAGTCGCTGACGCCAGTTAAGAAAAAATAAATGCCAATACATTCACAAGTATGGGAATTTTTTCCTCCATACGGCAACAGTGTTTAGACTCGCCTGTGTCTGCGCAGTGACTAACCTTGACTTGTCTCAACTGTCTGGCTGACTTCTTTATTTTCTATATCTACGGACATATAACTTAAATAAATAGAATTTTAATATACAATACAATAATATTTAACTACAGTTATTCATCTTCTGAGTATTTTAGACCCTAATTCTATACATGCATTTACTTTGAGGGCAGTTTAATTATGAATAGAGAATTCGGATATCCTCCGCCGGAGCGCGCGCCATGCTTAAATGACCACGAGCGACATCCGCAGGTAGGAGTTCTGTGCTACGGCAGATATCGTCCTTCTACCATAATACCATAAAGTTGTAAATGAACTAGACTGTTACCTGACATAAGGCGCTTGTTTATGAATCAACGCAACGACAATTTACAGGAAGGCATGCATGAATCCCGTACCGGAAACAACGGAGAGAAGCGTCCACAGGGCGTAATGTGTGAGGTTATTGAACAACTTTTATCAGTCATTACATGGGACTCATCCTAACAATGGGATAGCTGCAGTCTGTATCTCACTAGTTTACTGTGTGGAAGGCGAGTCACGTTAACCTGGAATTTTTTTTCCATGACGCGTCTTAGTCAGCCCAAGCTATCAGACTGACTAATATACACGCTCGTGACACATTTCATACTTAACACTTCTCACGTATATTTAGATCATATGAAGCTTCTCCCTTCCAGAGTAGCCCCTGACGAGTCCTCTCCGTTGTAACTGATGACTTGCTTTCCCTCACTAGGTTTAGTACCTTTGGCACTATTGAATGTATTCAGGACGCAAAAATACAACATAAGTTCAATAACTTTATTAAAGAAAAGAAAACGTAGGCTTATGTGGTCAGTTAGATTAGCTAACTTGAACTAATTGACCACATTACCTGAGTGATAAGTCATGGTGATCAACTGAAGAATATCCACCCACTCGAAGAATTTCATCCCCCACAGTGTGACTTGAGCAGGGGGGGGGGGGATTCTTCATATGATCTGTATATTATTCTGAAATTTAAATTCTCTTGGAGCATTATGATGCTCGAGGCTAGGTGAACATTTCATCAGAATTTTCAAGAATTTACGATACTCACTGCTAAAAAATGCCGTGTACAGTACAGATGGGAAATATTTGTCAAGGTGAACACACTGAAAAGACATGAAAACACTGATGTTATGCCAGAGATATGTAGGAAAAATAATATCACACTATCTGATGAGCATACGTGCGATTATCAGTGATACTCTTTAGGTAAAAATCATTAATTACCACCAGGTACGCATGGAACAGTCCTTAATGTTATTTCAACGTCGTTTAAACATTGAAATAAAGCTGAAATAATGGCCTAACGTTATTCCAACAAGGAGTTAACGATGGGATACAGTCCTTCTGTCATTTCAATATTAACATGACGCTGAAAGCTCTAACGGCAATTCAGGAAAAGACATGTCAACCACTGTTATTTAAATCTAGTATAGTTAAATTTGATGTCTTTCGAAATCTTCAAGATGTGTCGACAATTAAATCATCAACGCTACCAATAAAGAATGTTCATTACCGGTATATTCTTCAAGGAAGCTGCTTAAGGTGCTAACTATGAGAATTATCCCCCATTCACAGCTTTGTTAAGGACATTAATCTTTTTAAAAGACTGTGTAGCCGGTGTGTCAAAATCCTCTCTGCCAGCCTTGCAAAATTGACCCCGAAGCACCACCGTGTAATTCACTTAATGTATTCATGCTCATCAGCACTATTTACCTCACTAACTTAAAAAGAAATATAGATGGATATTCAGTAGAACTATCATACAAGTTTACATTGGTTTAGTGTATACACGAACAGTATAACCTTAACGTCAATGCCATTTTGAGTACCTATCATTCACTCGGGACCATTATGAGCACCTGGGAATCACTTGGAATCACTATGAGCACCTGGGAATTACACACACACGAACGGGTTCTGTTCCAGAGGATGTTCCTAAGTCGGTTTTGTACGCAAGTCGGAACACATGCAATGCACACACCGTACTTACAGAACAATGATTAAAATCCTACTATATCATAGCCTAAGTCCTTACATACATCTAAAATCACTTAATTTAAGACAAAATAAGAAATAGAATTACAAAATACAGTAAATTAAGTAAAAAATAAATCATCAGGTAAATAAAATACTGTAAATTTCAAGTTTAACCCCGTTTGTATCAGCGGGCGTTCGTAAGTCAGACTTTCATAAGGTCATGTTATATTACGTTAAATTAAGTTTGGTTAGTTTAAAATTAAATTTGTTTGGTTAAGTTAGGTTAGGTTAGGTTAGGTTAAGCTTACGGTAGTTTGACGTCCGGAATTAATAACATCCAGAAGTAATCAGAAAACGAGAGACTACAGCAATCCTGATTATTTTCTGACAGACGACCGTGATTATTTCTTCCTCAAGGAAACATCCATCTTCCTGGGTGGTGTTCAAGGTGAGGACAAAAGGTGAAATGTTCTCTCCGTTCACTGTGAGAGAAGGGGCGGTCTCTGTTTTCTGCAGGGATGGAAAACGGTGGTTTGCGTGTACCTCTAAGAACAGGGCTGTTCTCCGATGAACAAATCTCCATTGAAAACCTCTCCACTAAACACCTACCTGGTGAACAAATTTACATTAAACATCTCTTCGTCTAGTAACCCTTGTTACGGTTTCCATCGGCAAATCAGATCATCACGGCTAAAATTTACACTCTTGTAAAAAGTTAAAGGAATAATTAAATCCCCCTCATATCTAAGAGTGAATAGTAAGTTAAAATATTAATTAAAGACCACTGCTCCTCCTCCCCCACCTCGACATTTTACGTGTGTAATTTCCTGCAGTCGCTGCTAGACCAAGCTGAGCACCGCAAAAAGTGTACCTGGCCAGTCACACAAATGTTCTGAAGACCATGGAATTATTTTACGTGGGTTTGACCGTTTGATAGGTTGCGGTAGCTTCTGCCAGAGAATGGTAGACTATTTATCTCTCCGTCAGTGATTGAGTAAGTGGCTCGATCAATATTGCCTGTGTATGCAAAAGGTCAGTAGTTTTTGACATTGTTGATGACTAGGGTTTTTCAACTATAATAGGTCATAACTTTTACAAACATCTGATTTACCTTCTCAAAAAAAATATCAAAGTAGGGGAGGACTAATTAATATTAATCGAAAGATAGTGTGCGGGCGTTCCTCCAGGTTAAAGTAATCGACAAACTCTACAGTATGTCACGAGGGAAATTATTTCCGGCTGTGTTGGGTTGTGGGGGCTCACGCCATTATTGCGTGACGTAACATCAGTAACTCGTCTAGCCAGATTCTTATACACCAACAACTACGACCTGAGGAGACTGTGCCTTACTGCTAATAATTTGTAAACATATATACCACCTTCCACTTTTTCCCACACGCGAGTTCCTGTCATGGTGGGTTTAAATCCTCAGACGATCGTAACTAAATTTTCCCCATGACTAACCGAAGGTGTGAAAACGCATCAACCCGGCACACACTAGTTACTTTTGCAGCTCATGTGGATTTGAAATTGTACTGAAACTGCGATGACTAGCGGACTCTTGCTCTCATCCCAACCCTCCAAACAATAAAAGAACCAAGTAGGCTACTGTATTATATGAGTGTTAATACTTAATTTATCAACAAGATCTGAAAAAATTCGGAATTTCGGAATAGAATCAAGATATGTAAACCGTGTATTAATTCCAATTCTTATTATCACTTAACGTTAAATAACCAACAAATATAAGGACTGGTCTGATAACAAGAAAGGGTCGACTTTCCGGAAGAGAAAAGAATCAAGTAGTGTGCAGTGTGAGAGCTGGGTGAGAGCGTGATAAGCACAGACCAGAGTGAAGGACAAAGCCTTAATTCTCCATCCCTGAGTCATCCTCGGCCCGACAAAGAAGTGCTTTAGGGCTTCGTTCAGCTGCGCGATTGGGTCTGGCTAGCAGGTCCGCACCACCAGTAGCCCGTACTAAACAGCTTACTGTCTGGTAGGTGGGGTGATGGATATTAAATTCAATAATATCGTCAAGCAAGTTCAGATCGGTTCAGCGTGCACACTGACACAGACAATGGTTAACTATTCAATGTTACCGTTAGATTGTTACCTCTGATGCGTCACGTTTACTCTTTACCGAGGAATTCTATCTGTTGATGCAAAATTTTAAGCTCCTGTGGTTAACTGCTACCACTGGATTGTTATTGCTGAAGAGTTACTGTTGAAACTGTACCCCTTTGACCGTTTACTTTAATACATCTGTGGATACAGCGCTCGCTTCCTGTTCTAAGGAAGTGAAGGCGGTCGAGAGAAGTACTGGCCATGCTGCCTCCTTGTGTACCGAAGGCTTAGTATACAGTGTGCTGTATCCACACTTTTACTAACCTTGTGCCGTTTCACTGATACTGTTGTCTGAGGAAGTACCGTCGAAAAGCTACTCCTCAACATGACTGAACAAGTAATACAACTCACAAATTCTCAGGTTCATCTTTCTCATTTTTCATTGTAGTTTAGTCAACAGAACCGAAACCTTACTTAATACTGTATATTTATATTCTGAAGATGGTATACACAAAATCGACACCCAGAATCAATGTTTGGGTTTCGATGAACAAGTGAGACAACCAGTGTTACCAAAGAAACAAACAGGAGTCTATCCTTCCCCGGTGTAATATTACCAGATCCACAAACATATCCCGGGACGGACACCGCAAAAATTCAGGACAAACTATGAGAAAAATATTACTCGTGTAAAGTATGACTTGTATAACACGAGAGTCTTCTTTTCCCTTATTTGACGGGGACTTTTAGTTGCACACATCACCAACAGCCCTACACTCACAATACAACAAGAGAGTACAAGGTTTTGAAACGTCGTGCTACAGAAATGCTAAATACCTGTATCAACTTATATTGATAAGAAGAACAAATAAAAAATACTAAGATTAAAAAGAATTATGAGATACTTTGGTCATCTAATAAGGGGTAGATATATTAATGGGTAAAACTGGGGGAAGGAGTGGAAGGCAGGGACTGGGATGGGGGAATTAAATTAATATCTGGGTCCCCTGAGAGACTTTTGTTGCTGTTATAATGTTATTACTGCACCTCAACACCGAAGGTCTTTATAATCGTAACTCGGTTAGTAATACACCATCCCATCAACAATTAAAAATTATGAGATAATACTCTCTAGTGTGGAAAGATACCCAAGATAATCTTTAACTGTTACTGCACACCAGTTTATTGAGCAGTGCCAAAACGCGGCGGAAAAACGATGAAAAATAAGAAAACCATCTGCAACACAAAGACTATATTTCCTCATCCTTGAAACCGTGAGGACAAAATGTTCAGTGTGGGAGTCCCGCCAAAGGTGTCACTAAATGGGAATTTTTGTACCTGTACTTTATACCCGAAACTCTATTAATTAATCTTAATAATTATCAGATATAACCAGGCTAAAATATATATTAATTAAACAAAAATATCAAGATATCCATGTGTGTGTGTGTGTGTGTGTGCGTGTGTGTGTGTGTGAGTAATATTCCAGGAAACAGGGAAGTAGTGGGTGTTGATGGTGTCCTTGACAGGGTGGGGGAGGGAAACACACACACACACACACACACACACACACACCTATATATATATATATATATATATATATATATATATATATATATATATATATATATATATATATATATATATATATATATATATATATATATATAAGCATAAGACAAATTACAGTCATCAATAGAATTAATATATCACGAGCGTTTCGGTGCAGCTTATTTAAAGAACAAAATGCCTTCATTTTCATTTACCTTATCACTGTTGGGATGTACTGGGTCAGGTAGTCATTCAAGATCTGCAAATCGTAAATATCCCGGCAAAAATGTTAACATATTGTCTTTAAATAACAAACACATGTTAAGTAATATTAGTATGCACTGGACCTGTGAATAGGGATGACTAAACTATTTGGTATAGAAAATAATATATGTGTGAAAAAGTTTAGTTCTCATTCTATTTAAAGACTCGCTAAACCTTGAGGACCCATAATAAAATATTTATGATAACTGAACTTTCCTGGAGGATATGTTTATATAAATACAAAATGAAATAAGGCCATTAATTTTATACGTACCGATATTTTATGCACTTTACAGTACATAGGCATTGTTTAGAGTAATCATATATCTGTACTGGATATTAATTTATTCTTTTATTTTTCATTTCATCATTTATCAGCTTAGTGTAATATTTAATTAAACAAGTGTATTATGTTAGTAATTATGAAGGTGATGTTAACTCTGGTAAATAAAGCTTTTATTATTATTTGTTTTCATAATTATTTCACTAATGAGTTGGGTCTCGGCAGGTGGACATAACAACCTCTGATGTTCAGCGTTTTTGTAAATGTTGCCGGAAGCTTGCAACACTGCTCTCTCTCATGATTATAACAATTAAGTCGTTTTTTAACAGACGATACAAAATATATGGTTAAAATACGAGTTGTGGAATAAAAGTACAATACAATAACAAAACAGTTTGCGTAGAAATCTTGTAGACGCATAAGGAAAAGGAATTTTGGTTATTAATTAAAAATGGATTAAGTCAATCATAGGCCATCTCGAAGTCCAATTGTTTGGTATGAGTAGTAGTTTAGATTAAAGAAGTACAATAATAGTGAAGCAATTGCACAACAAGGATGTGCTTAGAGAAACATGGGTGGGTGTCATCACGCTAGGCTACAGCAAGGTATAAAGAATCTTTATTCCTTGGACTACAGGTGCACTTTAGTGTTGATTTAACCCTCCATTTTAACCCCAAATCCCAATTTTTTAGTCAAATTAGACGACTCTGAAGAGAAATGGCTAATATGAATACATTAAACCGTTTATTTGATATTCTGGCTGATTTTTAACCTGAAAATGAGCTAAAATTGTATTGCGCGTGGGCGAGGTGGGTGAGGCAGGAATTTGAATGACCGGCTGCGTACCAGAGACCACGGGAATAATTTCATCTTCAGCTCACCACATATTCACACGAGGCTTACTTCAAGTGTTTGTAACTTCGGGAGTTAGTGGAAATATTTTTCAGAGGGACATTACTGTGGAGTTACAGGGGAGGGTTACCGTAAGTTTGTAGCATAACCTTGCAATTTATACCGCCCACCTTTTCCTGAGCTACCATTGTTCACTGCATCCTATCTCTCTCTCCCTCTACCATTTCCTCCTCCTCCTCATTTTTCCCCTTTCTTCCTCCTCCCTTTCCCCCTTTCACCCCTTCATTCTCCTCTTACATTTTCTCCTCTCCATAGGGAACATCTTTTGGCAAAAAAAATAATAATTCAGATATAATTAGCATTTTCTTTACTACTATCACAAAAAACATGAAAATCAAAATATAATGATTAGTTTCTTCACATAGAAAATAAATGGATACATAAATTCTGAACTACAGAATATTAATATGTAGTTATGTATTGATATCAAAAGACACTTAAAAGAAGCCTGACAGAGACAGTTTAATTGTTCAACACAGGAGGCTTCGTGGTATCACCCAGCGGCCGCCCAGCAGATAACATACTGAACACCTGTTCTTCCGCTGCACCTGTTGTGACGTCGCTGATTCTGATGTCAGCACCATATATTCACGTAGTATAGATGTGGGGGCGGGAATGACGTTGATATAATGTGGTTTGAGAGAGAGAGAGAGAGAGAGAGAGACTGCTAGATGAAATTAAAATCTGTATATTAATATCCGCCTACTCCCACTTATTTACTGAAATTACTCTTAACGTTTCTAATCTTTTTCTTACTATTGGTTATGATATTTCACACAAACAATAAGAGAAGACAAAATAGGATATGTTATTAGTTCTACATGCTATATAAATAGTAGAGAGCCTATCAACAGCATAGCAACTCGCGCTATTATTAACATAGACCGCTGTAGATTATTGCAATTTGCTTAAATTTATACAAATACCATCCTGTTTTTCATATATGTTTACATATTTCATATGTATATTATATATCTGATAGATTGAGCGAAGTAAAATAAAGTAAAATAGATAGAATATGGGGAAATTCTATCACGTTCATCCATGACAACATGTTAGTGAGTGTGAGCGAGCGTTGACCAAGTCTCGCCTCCGTGACTACACTCTCCTTGGAAAAGATTGCGAAGCTTTCACAAATGTGTTCAGAAATCAGAAGCTTAGGAAAAAAATACTTTGGTCATTATCTCTTTGACAACTTATTTGATTTGCTGTTAATGTTTGCTTGTTTACTGTTTTTATTGTATAACTGTAAATTAATACTAATGTAACGTGTGGCCGTACAGGAAACAGTAACTGAAGTGGGAGCCAACCCATAGTAAAGGAGGAAAATTCTCTCTGTAAGTCAGGATGACATTCATAGAGCTGACTATTGAAGATAACAAGCGCTGTGATGAACTTAGTTTGAGCCATGTATTCTTTTCGGATCATTGAAGATAAAGCACTCAGATTATTTCACTTGACGATTAAACACCCTAACCTAACCTAACCTACCCTAACCTAACCTAACCTTACCTAACCTAACCTAACCTAACCTAACCCCCAGGTAGGTGAAATAAGAATTTAGTCCCTAATCTTCTGGTGATCCATTTTCTCTGCAATTGACCTCCGACCTTAGAAATCGAAGCACGTCTTGGGGAACAGTTTTCTAATACTTAGTGATATTAATGAGATACGGAGTTACGACTATATGCAAATAGTTTATTGATCCATAACCTAACTTAACCTAACCTAACCAAGCCTTAAACTAACCTAAGCCAACTCACAAGGATTCGCAAGTTAAATTTTTCGCTTAAACTGGAGATATGAGAACGTATTTAACTTAAGATCGAAGGTATAATGAAGTCGGAATTACACTGAGACTGGACCGTGACCAAAGTGTGTCTTATTACGCTTAGTTAAAAGTGTGTGTGTGTGTGTGTGTGTGTGTGTGTGTGTGTGTGTGTGTGTGTGTGTGTGTGTGTGTGTGTGGCTTTGGTCGCTCTCTTACAGGTTGACCTTGAAACCAGACAGGTTATGTGAGAGGGAGGAAGAGGAAGAGGAGGGAAGACGTGAGATATTGAATAGGAATCTTGAAGGGGAGATGAAGAGTGAGGTAGAGGGAAGATGGGAAAGATGATGGAACGGATGATGGGGATGGGAGGGATGATATGGGAGGAGGACATGGGACGAATATGTGTGTATGTTAAAGAGAGAGAGAGAGAGAGAGAGAGAGAGAGAGAGAGGGGGAGTTGTGCGTCGGGGAGTTGTACGTCGGTAGTTGTACGTCGGGAGTTGTACGTCGGGAGTTGTCGGGAGTTGTACGTCGGTAGTTGTACGTCAGTAGTTGTACGTCGGGAGTTGTACGTCGGGAGTTGTACGTCGGGAGTTGTACGTCGGGAGTTGTACGTCGGGAGTTGTACGTCAATAATTATAATCGTACGTAAAGATGCTCTGATTCATTAAATTAGGGAGTTCTATGGCATAATTTTTTAATGTTGATGGACTAGTGAAGTTATCAACCTTGTTACGCACTTAAGAGACCTTCATTGTTGAACCGCTAACAATAACGACAACAACAACAGATTCAATGATACAGTTTCAGGCTATAAATTGTACAACAGACTAGGTGAAAAGTCCAATATGGTACAAAAGTTCGTACTATAGTATTAAGGATGTGTGTACATCTTGTTATGAGACCACCTCAATACAGGTACAGGTGTAAGGTATAAATGACAGGTACAGTAATTCCTGTATGTATAAGGTGTTGTAAATGGTTAGGTTAGGTTAGGAGGGGTTCATCTAATCACTCTCTAATATGACACAACTGTATACACTGTCAGCTCTACTGATTAACGTCAGCGTGGGAGGCGTGTCTGAAGCTGACACTCGTTCTTGGATGTGTCTCACTGCTGACTCAGGGATGAAGGTGAAGGTCGTGTGAGAGAGAGAGAGAGAGAGAGAGAGAGAGAGAGAGAGAGAGAGAGAGAGAGAGAGAGAGACAGAGAGAGAGAGAGAGAGAGAGGTGTGTGTGTGTGTATCTCCCAAACAAGAGAGCCAAGACTGACCAGGATATGTCAGAGAGAGCAAAGTCCGACTCACTGAAACCACACCACAACTAAGCTAAACATTACCCAGTGTATCCTAGTGCTGAAGATGCCAGGAAGAGGAGGAGGAAGAAGACGAAGAAGGAGGAGGAGGAGGAGGAGGAGGAGGAGGAGGAAGAAGAAAGGGGAGGAGGAGGAAGAGAGGAGGAAGAGGAGGAGGTGAAGGTTCTGTTTATGTATATGTGTTAACTGTTTACCAAGACCCACATACTTGGCTTCTACCCCTCACTCTCCCCTCGCCACCCCTTATTCTATTTTCCCCCCTATACCACACCCGATTATCAAATATTCCTCTTCTCTTTCCTCTCCATCCCTGTATTCTTCCTCTTCCTATCTTCCTCTCCCTTTTCTCTTCATTCCCTTTCCTATCCCGTCTTGTCCTTTGCCTCCTTTTCCATCACCTATTTTTCCCTTATCCTCCTATTTTCTTCCCCCTTTCCCTTCCTCTCCGTTCACTTTCCCTTCTACTAACTTCCCTCTTCTTCTTCTTCTTCTTTCCCCTTTTCTCTTCCCTTTCGCCTGCTCATCTTTTCTCCCTATCCATCTCCTCCTCCTCCTCTCTTCCCCTTCCTTTCCCCACCACTTATATCTCATCTTCTTTATGTCTTTCTCCTCCTCTCTTCTTATCCATTTCCTCCCCTCTCTTCCTTGTCTTCCTCCTTCTTTCTTCACCTCCTCTCTTCTTCCCCCTCCTCCCCTTTTCTCCCTGTCTTCCTCTACTTTTCTTCCCCTTCTCTCCTTCTCTTTCATCAACTCTCCTCACCTCCCCTCCATGTCTTCTTCCTTCTCTCTTCTCATCTACTTCATTCACTTCCTTTCTCTGTCTTCCTCCTCCGCCTCTCACCCCCATATGATGACAAACATCTTTATTCAATCTCCATTTTTTTTTCTTATGTAAAATAATTCATCTCAAACACCTGGATCGAAGAGACACGAAAACGAGGTAATTGTTCTGTTTAATTGGATGAGAGAGAGAGAGAGAGAGAGAGAGAGAGAGAGATAGAGAGAGAGAGAGATTAGGAAAGGCAGCTCACCAGTGTCGATCGCTCCCTGGCCCTGCTCCCGGTTTGTTTACATTGTGCACGAACAAGCGCCCCCTAGTGACGTCACACCCGCTAGACGGTGGCGTGGAGAGTGGTGGTAAACTGTGGGAATTAATTCAATTTGAATCAATCACCACAGACGTATCAATCACCAGGATGTTATGAAGAAATTTCCATCAATTACGATAAATGCACGGATGGTGTTTCTAAATGACTAACAAAAGCAAAAACGATCTGAATACCGACTCCCTGAAATAAAATAAATGCACTGTACACCAAAGTTCTTTAAATCTCTATTAAAGAAAAATATATAAAAGAGGCTTTACTTGTGAACTCTTATCATTCACAAGTTTCATTCACTTGCAGCCACCAATAACAAGATAGACAAATTGAAAATGTGTGGGCTATAAAATTACCTTGTTGTCATTGAATTTAGGAAGGATTTTCAATAATTAAGACTACGAATATATCATCCGGGTAGTAGCAGTAGTAGTAGAAGTAGTAGAAGTAGCAGCAATAGTAGTAGATATAGTACTAATACCTTTACTCCTCTAGTGTTCACAACATCGGGCAGGATGGGACTTGGTGCAGAGTGCTTCATACGCCAGACTGACTGAGAAACAGACGTGGTGGTCTGGTTGAGGTGTTGCCTATCATTCGCTTTGCTCAGGGCTGCTCTGTTGTGTCTCAGGGGAACAATATCTCCGGCCCCTAAACCAACAACAGTCGCAGACAAAGACTATGAGGCAACAGTCACTGAATGCCGTATAGATCTGCGGCTTAACTAACTCAGCTAGGGTAGATACTTTTGTAGTAGGATAGTTAGGTAATAAAATGTGTGGAGAAAGTATGTCTAAAAGGAGCGATAGGAGACAATAATGAAAAAAACTCGTAGTAGTAGTAGTAGTAGTAGTAGTAGTAGTAGTAGTAGTAGTAGTAGTAGTAGTAATCATAAGAACAACAAATAAAACAGCAACAACAAGAACAGCAGCAACAAGAACAGCAACAAGAACAGCAGCAGCATTAACAGCAGCAACAAGAACAGAAACAAGAACAGCAGCAACAGCAACAAGAGCATCAACAAAAACAGCAACAAGAACAGCAGCAACATTAACAGCAGCAACAAAAACAGCAGCAACAGCAACAAGAACAGCAACAAGAACAGCAGCAACAGCAACAAGAACAGCAATAACAGCTGCAGTAACAACATGGACAGAGAAACAAGGTTCACCACTATACATTAAACATTAATGACAGATTTGTAAACAAGGGGAAAGTGTTTGATGCCAGTTGCGTGACAAGTGCCAAAACGTGTGTGTGTGTGTGTGTGTGTGTGTGTGTGTGTGTGTGTGTGTGTGTGTGTATAAATGTGCGTTAGTGTGTTCGTGCATCAAAGCAAATTTGTTATACGTACATGTATGTGCTGGTGTGTGTATTTATGCTTATGTGTGCCTTTGTGTGTATGCGTACGAACGAGAAATAAACGGAAGGAGGAACAGAGGAGACAGCGAGAGTAAAGGAAGAAATTGGTAGTAACTACATAAAACAACAACAATATAATTTACAAGACAGTGGTCAGACCAGCACTCGTGTGTAGGGAAGGTGAAAGTCAAGGGTAAGAAATGAGAAGGTACAGTGCTCTCTCTCTCTCTCTCTCTCTCTCTCTCATGAAGATAAGAGAGAGAGAGAGAGAGAGAGAGAGAGAGAGAGAGAGAGAGAGAGAGAGAGAGAGAGAGGAATCAGGTAATATAATAATAATAATAAAGCTCAACCATCAATAAACAAGTCTTCTTTGACCTCTCCCGATGACTCTTAACCTTTACACAAAATTTGACCTGAATTCTCCGACACACAGCTATCTAGTATAAACCAGATCCAGCTGTGAGAATATCCCATAAATCAGCTCCTGAGGTGATAACTGACAGACAGACAGACAGACAGATATTCAGACAGGCAGACAGACAGACAGACAGACAGACAAACAGACAGACAGATATTTGGACAAACAATGAATCTGACGAAAGTAATAGGAAAGAGGAAGGTATAATCCCTGCCATTCTGAACAATCCCTTATTGCCTCGTTTTGAGAGATAAAATGGTTTCTTCACATCTATCTCACTAAGCCGGAACTCTCCCTCCCCCCCACCTGTTCGAGTCGTCAAATGATAAAAGAAAAGAAGAAATAAGATATATAAGTACAGTTTCTACGGTTGTTTACATGAAGGAGAGAAAGATAAGATAATGATGGTGGTATTCGGGGAGAGAGAGAGAGAGAGAGAGAGAGAGAGAGAGAGAGAGAGAGAGAGAGAGAGAGAGAGAGAGAGAGAGAAGAGAAACTCGACGTAGATGAACGTAGAGACAAGCCAGCATAAGTAAGAAATAATGAGAGGTGGATTTAGTGAATAAGGAATTATTTTACGCTGAGTTATAATTAGTATACCATAATAACAGTAATTATGACAACACTAATAATATGTTTAATAAGATGGTATATACGCATGAATGACAAGAATGAAAAGTAAAACTAACACAACCCCGAGTGATAAGTAGACTGATAAGTGGTAAAATAATAAATAAAAGCGAGAAAAACATAAACAAAACCTAAACAAAATAAGAATAGCCTTTTGTTTGTACACCTACACCTGTATTACACCGTTTATTAACACACCTGATAGTAATGACAACCACACGTAAACATGTATTTGAGGAACCATACTGAGTTGAGTTTGGTATGCTTACTTCTCAGTTTCAGGTTAGTGGCTGTGACTATGGTACTCCCAGCCGGCTTGGAGGTGGGGATAGGAGCCTGCTGGGAGTTACATTAATACAGATTATTATTAAAGATGGGAAGGACGGATGATATTGACGGTTATGCTATCTCTTGTAGGTTGAGAGGCCGGATGGAAGTCACGTTCGTATTGGAGCCGGCAACAACACAAGATATATCACACAGTCTGGCCTTCAAAATACTATATCCAACAGAAAACGCAAAAACAACACAAAGTAATTATTGTATTTTTTCGTCCGTGCTGGCGATAACTGAGCGTAGGTACAGGATGCAGCGATAAAAAACAGTAGTGTTACTCTTGTCCAGCGTCAGAAAGAATGCCAGTACAAACGAAAGAGGTGTTGGATGTGAAAGTGTGCTCTATAATCGTGATGTTACATTAAGGCCATTATGCGGTCAGTCTTAGATTAGAGGTTGGGTGTCCAGTTTTTAGTTCATTAATATGTAACTAACCGATGCAGGGGAGAGAGAGAGAGAGAGAGAGAGAGAGAGAGAGAGAGAGAGAGAGAGAGAGAGAGAGAGAGAGAGAGAGAGATTGGTACTCACACGTAACATAGATCTGAATACTGTTCCTGTTTTCCTCCGAGAGATTTCAGTCACACTAATCAAATCCTATTTTCAGCTGCGTCTTCTAGCTCTATGAATATCACACCTGACTGGTTGACTAATCATGACAACTATTTCACTCATTCTGTTGATCTCCAACCATGGTGTAGGAGCTGATCTACAGGCCTACATTGTGGCTATCTGACCCAATCTATGACACACACACACACACACACACACACACACCACCGAAGGGTCAAGACGTACCTGGCGCTCCTCTCGGAGCAGCCAGGTCAACTGTTATGTTGGCCCATACCAACTCCCTCCCCTGAACCCTCCTCCCCACCGGAATATCAACAAGTTCTCGCCAGAAGTTACAATTTCATTTAGGAAAGGAATGGAACCAATGTTAAACAGAGGTGGACATTGGTGAACAGTGCTTAAGTCAGTGAGAGCAACTCAAACGTAACAGTCGTACCCAAGTTAATCTTCACACAGTGAGGTCCCAGGTACCCAGTGATAACGGCCCGTGAGACCCAACAACAACCAGCGATGTGTTAATCCGTCTACGATAGGAAGGCCTGGGGCCACACCTCACTCATATAACACCATCTGTGAGGGAATTATTACACCACGTCAAGTCCCTCATAACACCATCTGTGAGGGAATTACTACACCACGTGATGCCCCTCATAACACCATCTGTGAGGGAGTTACTTAATCCACTACGTGAGGATGTACGAATGGACAACTGGGGCCACCAGCGAACACCATCTGTGAGGGAATTATTACACCACGTTCGTGAGCCCCTCATAACACCATCTGTGAGGGAATGTGAGGCCCCTCATAACACCATCTGTGAGGGAATTACTACACGTGAGGCCCCTCATAACACCATCTGTGAGGTAATTACTATACCACGTGGTCCCTCATAACACCATCTGTGAGGGAATTACTACACCACGTGAGGTCCCTCCTAACACCATCTGTGAGGGAGTTACTACACTACATGTTTGCTGTTCAACACCTACATTAATCTGAATGTTCACTGTATGTTCCTTTACCCATCTCTAATGAAGGCTTTTGTTAAACCACCAATGTATGTAATAAGTCATTTATGTCCAATGTATATTTTCAGCCCTCGGGCTGCAGAACTTTTTCAATAAACCGTTAATTATTATTATTATTATTATTTATTATTATTACACACACACACACACACACACACACACACAGACATACACACTCACACACACACACACACACACACACACACACACAAACTCACACATACATACACACATGACTCTCACGTTCTTGGTGAATGACAATTGTATTTCATCACCATTTCAGCAGTTTTACATCCTGTTTAGGCCATAATGGCTTAAACTGAGAAACGCTGGAATTAAATCATTGCCTGAGAAAGTGACAACCTACCTCACTGACATCTTGCTGACCTATAACTGACCTCATTCCCCAGCTGACTGAATGACCTTCTCTGGGATACAAATATGACCTCTTGGCATCACAATAATTACTCTTACAAACACATTCAGGGGCATTTAAACTTGTGTTAGGGCATTGTGATAAGCATTTGACCTGTCCAGTACATGACTTGAAAGTACACCCACAAAAGTCCTGTCGCCTCTCCCACTGCTTCACGAACCCCAAGATTCAGACTCGTGAACCCGAAGCAGTAGACACTAATACATTATTCTATCTATAAATGCTTCGGATTCACATGTTTGAATCTCGGGGTTCGTGGTTCAGGAGGAGAGGAGACAGGACTTTTGTGAGTGACTGTGAGATCAAAAGAATAGTGCTTTTATTTATCATTATTTGAGAATAGAACCAATGAAAAAAAAAGTCTCATATTCGGGGTTTTTCATTGGCTAGAGACTACACCCAGACAGTGCTTGTGGTAGAATTCATAATTACCTGGAGCTATTAATGACCTGTTTTTATTGCCATTGCGCATCAATATGTCTATTTTAATGACCTTGGTGACAGAAACTCTACTAATCTAACTATACCTGAAAACAACAACATAGCGATAAGAATTCAGTGGTTTCCGGGTCCACAAAAGTACTCCGCACACCTGAGATAACGCGTTTAACTCTACCTATGTAATCAACAGAATCAAATTATGTAAACAGAACAATATCATGTAAACAGAACAAATAATGTGTAAATAATAAAAAAAATAATTAGTGGCTTCATAATTATCCTCATTATGGTCGTGAGTGTTGACCTGTGAGGGAGAATAAGGATGGAGGGAGGGTCATGGTGCTCGGAGGATCATCTGAGGATGAGTTAAGTGTAGGGGAAGGAAGGATGACAAGTACAAGAGAAGGATGCCTGGAGGATGAGTCGAGAAATAAAACGAGACTGATTTAAGGATGAATATGACGAGGGGGAGAAGAGAAAGAGGAGGAGGAGGAGGAAGAGGTTGTGTGGTGAATTAATAGCTGTTTGGCTGAATGACACGCCTGCACCTGCACGCCCGCCCAGCACGTTACAAAGGTAGGTAGATAGATAGATAGATAGATAGATAGATAGATAGATAGATAGACACGTAGATAAATAAAAAACTGTAGATAAATACTGTAGATAGATAGATAGATAGATAGATAGATAGATTTACAGATTTTCTCAATAAAGTTGTAATAAGTTCACCTGAGCAGCATTTACTCAGACAGTACAGGTATACAGAGACAAAAGAATGAGAGAGAGAGAGAGAGAGAGAGACTACAGTATTTCATAACCTCACGTGCAGATAATTACTTTGAATTATTTAATAATCACGGCCCCACCAGCAGTAGGAGTGAGCTCAGAGTGAGTGCACAGAAACCCATATGCTCACAAATTGTCCTGTCCGCTACCACTATTTTTCTGCTATTGCTGTATTGCCCCACATCATTGCCACATTTTAATCAATGTTTAATATCGAATGTTTCTATTTTTGGTAAAATGGTATTCAGTGAACCATGTGTTATTGCAGTATACATTATGTAGTAGCCCGAGACACAGATTTACTGTCCTGTGTCTCTACCTGTAAAAATTATCTCTACATAGACGTGTCTATATATTTTAGGTCATCCATTAAATAATCAAGATTTGTAATATTAATATAAATACAAATCACAATATAAATATAGTTGTATAAAGATAAACATGAACACATAATTTCACACTTACTTCTATTACTCTGCGTAATCAATATTTAACAACAATTTCCAATGCTTCAGAGCGCCACAAAATTTCCTGTCACGCACGCTCGTGTGTCCTCCCGGAAGCCGTGAATGGATATACAGTATATAAAGCATCACGAACGTTACCGTGTGTTTCAGTCTGCTGTGGCGTTCATCGTTGAACGTATATATCCTGGCGCCAGCTTATCCAGTGACGTCACACGATGTTTATACCCGGAATGTTTTGATTGGTGCGTTCTCTGAATGGCTGCCACTCTGAGTTCTCGAAGATTGAACTTGTCAAGATTTTTAGTGATAACAAGATCATCACCAAATACTGTTAATAATTCAAAGTGACGAAACAGGTTTAGTTAATATTCCAAGTACTGTACTGTACTTATATCTGTCTTTGTCTTCTTCCTCGTATCTGATGTTGCAGTGACGTCACAAATACGCCAGGGCGTTCGTGATGTTGACGACGCATGTGGTTCTTTTAGTAAGTCTTGTTTACGGTGTTCTCCAGCTTAGCTTTAACCTGACAACAAAACGAAATTTATATATATATACATATATATATATATATATATATATATATATATATATATATATATATATATATATATATATATATATATATATATATATATATATATATATAAGCAAGAGTTTTCTACATTAATTTGCTTACCCTATTTAAACTAAAGATAGAGAAATATGCAAATGACGTACAACTTCATTCACTAAAACCACGTCTTGATGTTGTAAGTCCTCGGCCACAGATTCTCAAGACGCGTAAGTTAAGTTTTCATCTGAAGTGGAGATGTGAGGAGCCATATTACTGGTGCACTACAACACATACAACGTGGACATTATAGAGACTGTACAGCACAGTACTGTACTGTAGCTGGAAGTGTTCTCTCTTACGGGGAAACTCGACCTACAAGTCTTCGAGGGTCTGGTGTGGGAATTTGTGTTGAGAGGATGATGTGACACCTGTTATGATGTATATTGCAGATACATGGTGTGGATACATGATGTGTAAACTTTGTGGATACATAGCGTATACACAGGTAGACACAAGGTGTTGACATAGGTTGTGTACACCTGATGTGAACACATTGTGTAGACACAGGGTGTGTACACATAGTGTGAACAAACGGCATTAACATTTGATGTAGACCTATGATGTAGACATACTGTGCAGACACATAGTGTAGACATAGTACGGACAGATTGTGTGAACACATGGGAGTAGAAATATGGTCTGGCCACAAACACTGTAGATACATGGTGTAATTACTCAGCATAATACGAACGCTTGGTGTGAATGACAGATACCATTTACTAAGGATGCACTACGTGAAGCCCCAGTGTGTACGTGGTGTGTGTGTGTGTGTGTGTGTGTGTGTGTGTGTGTGTGTGTGTGTGTGTGTGTGTGTGTGTGTGTGTGTGACCACCAACATCCTCAACATCTTCCTGTCATGGTAGTAATAGCCTCCAGCACAAAACACAGCGTCTCGTCTCAGGATGTCATAAGCATATCGTAGGATGAATTCTCCACCTTAGACACAAAGGAGCGTAAGTTATATCCTTCCTTTAATTAGAGATGTGAGAATTTATCAAAGAAATCCACCTATAAGACGACATAAAGATGGATTTTCAAAGATTCTTAAGTCAAATTTTCGAATAACTGAGATTTGATAATGCATTTAGCTAGCTCATATAAATACCAATACCATAGAACTATTCTCAAAGGTTTCAAACATAATTTTTTCCCATAACGAGTTGACTTATAGTATTAGGATAAACATTGAGTCGAAACTGCAGTGAGACTCAACCCTCAGTCACGGGGAAACGCTTTTATGACTGAACTTCCGAGAATCAGGACACATGACTAGGATATCCTAAAAAAATTCATGGGTAAAAAAAAATTTCCCTCGTAGCTGGTGATGAGAGGAGTCGAGTTACAGTTGATTCTCAGTGTAATTCTCACGTTGTCTGCTGTACGTTGTCTATGTCGTAGTTAAGAGGTATTCACACATCACTATATAGAGGAGGATTTAACCTACTGACCTTTGAGAATTTGTACCCATGCAGAGGAAACTGTATATCAGCTTTATATAAAAGTATTAATAAATCCCATGTTGCCCTCTTACCTTCCACAACAATAACCTGAATTATTATAAGTACATAGATACACACGTCTACACTTGTTTATGTAAATATATATCACTTATTTGTATAATTTGCTTCATTATATAACTTTAGGACAATAATCAAAGAGAGTATGTGGCACCGTTGCAGGTGGTGACGTCATGGTCTGGGTGGTCACTCACGGAGGCGTCTGGTTCAGGAACTTCGACTGCAAGACAATACAACGTCAGGTTAGTGTAGTCTCCCCTTAAGTGATTTTCTCTAATTAAACCTATTATCAAAATATACTGTTCATTGATCTAACATTAAACGACGAAAAAAAAACCCTACAAGATTGCTGATAGAAATGAAATTGAAAGTTGTATTTTTTTGTGAATGAGAAAACGGAACAAGCCACCGACTCAGGTACGGCGCTCAATATATATTTACGTTTGAGTGCAGTGTTAGTCATATTATGCCGGGCACACACACAGGGGCTCTCAGAGGGCTACTTTATAGGACACCAACTGGCAATCCTGTGCAAGGGGAGTAGCGAAGCATTACAAGCATTCACGAGGGAACATGAGAAGTGGACAAAATAAAACCACCTCCACACAGTACACGCTCACTGACGAGTCGACTGGGTCATACAACGCCTGTGGAAATAAAGCTTTTAACAGTTAACTTGGGCTGTCCTTCCTTGAATCGATTCATGGTTTATTAGTGTTTTTGTTTTTTGACACTGTACCCGAATGCTCAACTAATGTGAACTTGTATGGCGAATCTATCTATCTATCTATCTATCTATCTATCTAATACGAGGAAAACACATTGAATATATTGCTTGTTTTTATTGTATCGATATTACTAATTAGTTGATCAGTCAATTTTGTAGAGTGGCAAACAAGAACTGGTGTTTATAAGTATCAAGGAGAGAGAGAGAGAGAGAGAGAGAGAGAGAGAGAGAGAGAGAGAGAGAGAGAGAGAGAGAGAGAATTTTTACTCAAGATCCTCGTAAAATTAAGTAAAAAATATAAACAACTTGGAAGATGCATAAACTGATTAAACTTAACTAATCTAACCTAAACCAAACTAAACCTAATCCACCTTAAACCATGAGGATGAAAGCGGTTTGGTATCATTTTGGTAACCAGTAGTGGACCTAGAAATTCCTCAAGTGGGGAAGGGGGCGATGGGAGGGGAGGGGGTAGTATCAATCCCCATAACTTCAACCTCATCAATCATCAATCATCAATCATGACGTCATTCAGATCAGCGTCATTCGGGTCCTTCGTAATATTCTGGTATGTGTCATAGAGAAATTTTCATAATACGTGTTATAATTTACCCCGTTACAAGAGATGATCGGCATTGCAACATTAAGTTTTGGGGATGGTTGTTTGACACGAGGTAGACCCCCTCCCCCCCCACCACCACCTGCGTGTAGTATTGTTAATTACTGACACGTGAGGAGTAATGTGATGCTACAGTAACGCAATTACTTGATGAAGTGTATTGATACAACGATACTGTGATACAATGACACGGTGGTATTCTGATACGTTAATGCTGTAATACTGTGATATAGGGATACTGTAATACATTGATCGTGATACATTGATATAGTGATACAATGGTGCACTGATACACTGATAGAGTAAGACAGTGATTCAGTGGTACAGACTTGTGCATATACAAGAGTTATCCTCTTTATCAGTAGTCGGTCGATCAGGACTCTATTACAAGGTCTGCATGGGCTGATGAATGTACTGTACCTGTGTCAGTGTTGGTCTGGTCTAGTTTTAAATGAGCTCACAGTCGGTGTCGTTATTTTAAACGTTCGCAACTTTTTTACTTTAAAGGAGTTCGTTCTGGCAGATTTTGTTTTTATACTTGTGGCTTCTTTAACATGATGGGCGACCACCCACTAGCTCCACATATGAACACTTGACTGAGTAATGTCCTTTTAGGTGATGATAAACTCTATTAAATCACCCTTTGCCCGTCTACAGTAGATGAAGACGTTCTAATATCTCTTGGCATGTGGGTTCAGTTTGGTAGTCCTCCTTTGGACATTCTCAACCAAACTGTCAGTCTTCAACATATTTCAGGGACCAAACAGAACGACATTATTCAAAGTGTGGGAGCACCTCACTTTTGAAGAGCCTTATGTGGGAAGAATCATCTAGGTAGGTGTGAGGCCACTATGAGCATGATTCATCTTCTCACAATTATCCGAGAACATCGGTTCATTGTCAACATAAACCACCCAGGTCTTTTTCATATATAGTTTCAGTAAATGATGTTTCCATATTACGTTGGGACATGTGATACATCTCCTTACTATTGCTATGACCAAGTTGCATCTTGCATTTAGTAACGTTGAATCTTAGCTGCCATGACTCTACCTGTATAGACAAGCAGGTAATTATATATTTATCAGGTGTGAATAAGTGAAATTAGTAAGTCTTATTTATAGAGGAATAAATATAATTTTTTTTGTTGCACGGTGAAATGTATTATGCTCAGAGCCCTGATGCGTCCACCAGTTGTAGAGTGAAAAGAGGAATGAAGCCTTACTACGATCACATTACCCGAAGACATGAAATAAATATTGGACAGCAATTTAGTAAGCTAGATTCAGCCCCGTTCTTGTATTACTTTGCATGTGTAGTTTAAGGGACTTTTTTACTCAGTGGTAAAGTGTTCCCTTTAATGAACAAATGGTCACAGGATCAACTTCCGACCAATGTAGACAGGGCTCCCTCTTGTACACGAGTCTCTGTGCAACAGTAAAAAATAAATACACTCTGGGGCGTACTAGCCCATAGTGGAACAACCCCTGGGTACTGTAGACTAGCATCCTGTCAAGATGGTGAAGTAACCCACTAGCTGCTGAATGATAAGAGTAAGGAGATCAACACCTATCCGGCCACTCAACACCATAATCGGAAAATTAGTTGTATAAATTAAAACAAATATCCACAAATTCTCATCACCGCCACAACGAGTAAACTCACCATAAGCACAACCAACAAAAACCGTGAATAAATCCATTAAATCCTCCCTAGTAACTGGAGAAATGAAAACGCATGTTAATCCTTCCTGTGACAAAAAACGTTTTCAAGTTACATATTCCCGTAGTGGAGATATGAGAGGACGTCTAGTCTACTCACTTCAGCCTAAATAGAAAACCCAAAATGTCGCCGGTATTGTGTTGAGACTATTGTAGCTTTGTGCCGTGTCTGTAGTTAGAGAAACAAGGCTACCGATTTAAATCATGAAAAAATTTGAAGCCAGCATTTGCACTTTTGATATTTCTAATGTAACTATCTATAACGTCTATCTATCTATCAATCTCTCTATCTATCAACTTATTGTCATTATTCCTCTCTCTTTTCGATATTGTTTGGATGATTGTGTACGGAGTTAAAGGAAGGGGAGGAATGTCAAGGAAAGTGGTGGAGCAGAGGTATTGGGGGTCAACAATGAGGAGGCAAGACAACATGAAGAAATATTCACACACACTCACACACTTGTTCACAAAAAAAAACCACATTCTGAGATATATGAATAATACAAATGTCTATTTAGTAAAATCGTTATACAATCTACACTGATCCAATATATACGCAGACAGTGCAAGTATACAAACAATGGTGGTAAAGAAAAACTCGATTCATCCTAAGATAGCTCATGAAAATCCTTATAAGCTTTCCACGGGGCTCTCTATCCATTTATCTTTTCCAACACTGTCAGCTTACTAGCCATTTGGGACTCAACTCGCAAAGCAGTAGAGAGGCAAGCGTACCACCACAGTACCACTAACAATAACTAGAACCCTTATGTGAGATGTGAGAATTTATGTATGAAACTATCGTACCAAACATGGCCTTCATTACACCTCTTATCGGACCAGAAAAATATATAAATTCATAAATGGGAGAGACGCTCAGTCAAAGAAAAAAACACATTAAGATTTACGGAAACTTACTGAATATGTTAAGAAGGCACAGAGCAAAATATTAAGCTCGATCATGAAAAGCAATGAAACCTATATAAACCTATATAAACAAGGCCACGGGCCACGCACTGTGCAATGATTAAGCAATAAAAGGATCAGTCAGGAGTGAAATAATTGCTGATTTGCTGAAACTTGGTACAGGAAATAATTTTCGAAACACTCACGCAGATGATGTAACCGTAAAGCATGATGTGTTACTTTTATTCTCTTCGCCACTGATCGGCTCGTTAGCAGCTTGTTCTTGGCGAGGATTGTCTGACAGCACAAACACACTCCTATTAAATAAACTCTTACTGGACAGAATACTGTCTCATAAGTATGTGTAATAATAATAATAATAATAATAATAATAATAATAATAATAATAATAATAATAATAATAATAATAATAATAATAATAATAAAAATAATTCAACACCCGAAAGCTAAGAATCAAATTACCAATGTGTCTTTGACTTCATTTTAATATTAAGTAATGTGATCATCTACTGTGCATACAGTACTGTATACTGTTTAAGAAACTGATTTTCCCCATTTCTCTTACAGTGTACCATCTGTGGATTCGCTTCAATATCCATGTTCTGTCTATAACTGCGTTTGGGTAACAAAGAAAATGATATCTAAGGAAAGCTATGGTAAACACGGGCAGTACGGAGGCGTCATCAGATCACCAAGGGAACTCAACAATGTTAGTGTAAAAATATAAATGACTACAGTTTATTTAACAACATAAACTCTATGGGATAATTAGGTTTAGGTTTAGAGACAACTGATACAAATATAGATTGCATTATGTGTTTGGGATTTAGGATGGACACGTACAACCAACCGTATATAACTTTAACATAATAATTTAGAATGTTATTTTATATTTTTTTCAGAATAACGAGATTGGTCGCGGTTCATCTGTGATTACAGTTGATGAAAATGGACACCTTAGTCATCAAAATCAGTTCCTTACATATTCCGTCCCATTACAACCTACATCCCATTCTCTGGAATACCCAATTGCTTCATCGCCTTTAGTTGACATCTCCACACCTTCTTCCGCGTACTCTTCCCTCCTCTCTCTAAGATCTTCGTCTATTACTGCTTCTCCAACTGCCACTCTCAATCCTGACTCTTCTTTTTATGCCAAGACATCATCTTCAATTACATTTTCGCCTTCGTTTCCTTATTATCCTTCTGTTTATCCATCTTCATCATCTAACTGGTTCATAAGGAGGCACCAACGATCTTCTTCTCTTTCTCCTTATTTATCTCATTTCCTGTCTCTAAACACCGAGAGACCTTCTTCATCTGTGGTGCAACCCTCGCTACTAGACCTCTCCCAAAGAGACTACACAACACAAAGTTCACCCGACACACACCAAGCCCTGAAGAGGACGCCCTTCACTTACTCTGATCTCCCGATAGACGATGATTCTGCTTTTATTCCTTCGATAGATCCTGTTGTGTCGTTTTTGACAGAATCTCCCTTGAGATCTGCTGTTTCTTCTTCGCCTTCCGTCACTTCTCATCCCATCTCAGTTCGATCGCCTCCCTCTGAGTCGTCTCACGCACCTTTGTCCTTTCCATATGCGCCTCTTTCTTCCGGTGTTAGCTATCCATTTCATCTTCTTAACATCTCTTCTCTATCAGATATTCCACATTTATTAGCTTTCACTTCTTTCCCCTCACAATTCCCTCGTCTCCCAACAGAACAGGAAGAAGATCAAGAGAATTTCAAAACTTCTGAGACCAACGCCGGGTCATCCGAGGATCATGATCCGTCACCTCCTACTGTCACTGACCAGGACTTAGTTGCAAGGCTCGCCCACCTCTTCCGCCACATCAAAACGACCCAGAATACTGAGAGAGTTATGATGAAAGAAAGTAAGACGAACATATCAACAGACACCCTAAGAGGGATTCATGCAAATGACTCTCAATTACCAAATCCTAACTCGCAAGGTGAGGCGAATCATACAGGCTACAGTAGCTTGTTAGAAGGGACAGAATGGCTTAAATTTATTAAGAGGTATTTTACGCCTCGGGACACGCAAATGAAAACTGGAGGACGACCCGAGGAAGATATGGAAGAAGTAGACAAACAGTCAAATTTAGCATCAAAATTGGCGAAGATTAAACATGACTCAGGTGAAGAAGGCGACGCACAGCAGGATACCTTAACTTTCTCTCAGTTCGACACAATGATCTCCAAGCTGACCGGA
Organism: Homarus americanus; assembly: GCF_018991925.1. Taxonomy (NCBI): domain Eukaryota; kingdom Metazoa; phylum Arthropoda; class Malacostraca; order Decapoda; family Nephropidae; genus Homarus; species Homarus americanus. The sequence continues at coordinate 6,280,663 of NW_024751660.1, read as the reverse complement.
AAACCCTTGTCTCAACCACCCGAGCAGAAATATGTAGATCGAATTATGCGGAAATCCATGATGGTCGAGGATAGTGAAGACGTAAGATCAGCACGGGCCAGAGATTCGTGGGTAGCAGCAGAAATTAACATGGGGTCGATGGGTGTTCTTACCCTAGACATTGGTGATTATCTAAATAAAGAAATATATTTAGACGTAGATATTAATAAGTCGTTACATTCAAAGGGTAATACAGCTTTCAGTTCGACGAATCAAAACAGACCTGGAGCATCAGAAGATGAAGGAAATCAAACAAATATTACCACAGGTGCAGATGACGCGTTAAATTGGATGAAAGTCGACATCCTGAAACGTTTAGGATCTGACCTCAGCCCGGGAAAAGTTACGAACTTGTTTTCACCGCCTGACACGACCTCTAGCAACACCAATGCTCGTCTACGAGAAAAAAGTGCTCCTCATAGCGATGATCATTCAACACCTTTTGATATCCATATCAGATTCTCTTCCCCAATGAAGAGAAACTCACTGCTGAAGCTCTCCAACATCTTACGAATGAACAGCTCCATCGCCAACGGCCAAGACCCTAGGAATCCTCTGATACACCTGAACATCGCGTCCGGGATGGAACCACAGAACACGAATGCATCAAATAACTCACCTCTTTCAAGCCTATCACAAGCTTACTACTATTTTCATCGTCCGGGCCAGCAGGGTGTCGCTGACGATCGCCATCAACTGGATTTCCCAAGAGGTAATGAGAGCCCCAACAACCACCAAGATCGAGGACAAGCAGCAGTCAACAAAACTCAGGATGACCCCATCAACTCCACTGGTCTCTCGAAACTTATACCAGTACTAGATTTGATCTCAAACAACGAAACCATGAGTGCCCTGGACACAGGCAACAAGGTGGAAAGATTCCTAGAGACAGCAATTTCTTTCTGGGATTCTTTTATGAAGCAAACAGAATCCGACTCCTTTGATGATCTTCAGCGCCCACCCCTGCCTTCCACACGCCTCACTGCGCCAGGAGAAAGGTACACAGACACCCAGGAGACGAACGTTAATCCTCTGGAAAGATTCACGAAACCACTGGAAAAATTCCTACAACCTTTTATCCATCAACAAAGGTCGCGCGTCAGCCTGCAGACTACAGAAAACCGGCCGACAGAGACATCCATGAACATGAACAGCAGTTTCTCACACCCACCAGGTCCTCAAGACTTTGGAAGTGTGAGTCCTTATTTGTTGCCTCCTATGAACCCTAGTGAGTCGCAGCTGCTGGCGTGGAGGATCTCTGAGATGCTGGCTGACGGAGGCCCACAGCTGTATGGCGAGAGAAGGAATCGCCAGGTTATCGCTGGAGACAGAGGTGTAGATGATGATGGGGACAAAAGTGACGATGATGATGGTGGAGACAAAAGTAACGATGATGATGATGGGGGCAAAAGTAGCGATGATGATGGTGGAGACAAAAGTGACGATGATGATGATGATGGTGGAGACAGAAGTGACGATGATGATGATGGTGGAGACAGAAGTGGAGGTCTCGGTGTTAGCAAAGAGACAATTGGAAACACAGAGACCAGTGGGAAGGAGAAAGATGGTCTCCAGGTTGACGGTAAAATAAGAGCAGCCCAACAGATTAATGCAGGCAGTTTAGGAGACCCGTTTGTTGTCGTGAAGGCGCCAGATCTATCCAAAAGGCCCGTGACGTAAAAAACTGACCTTAACAGATATATCTGAAGGTGGGTTGAAAATACTGTGACATCATAAAGTGGTCTAGAAAAATCCTGACGTCATTAATTGGTCTACAAATCCTGTGACGTCATAAACGGAGCTGCATACCTCTAATAACATCTGTGACGTTATAAATACAAGACAATTTCAAAACTAAAAAACTTAACTTTGTCATGAAAAACAAGTGTACCATTTCTCATTTTAGATGTAAAACAATATCATAGTCTTCACACCTAAAGCTTTGTTTCATTAACTGTATTAATGACGAAAGCATTTCACATGGATGTTGTTCTATTGGTGTTTTGAAGCTCTGACAGATTGAACTATTTATGTTTCACTTAGAATAGATTTTAAAATTGAGTTTATTTATGCTGTATATATTTTGTACAGGGCGGCGCATAATTCAGTTTACAAAGAACAATTTGAGTGAAACTACGACTTTGGTAAAATTACTTCTGTGCCAACCTGTATATAGTTTGTTTACAGCAGGGCTTTATATCGTTAATTTGTACACGCATGTGGAATAAAGGGAAGAAATATTTGAGTGGTGGTTATTTCCTGACCGACAGTGTGGCAGCAGCTACTAATATAAACTAAGTGATGTTTTATTCCTCTGTTATATAACCCACTGTTGGAGAATGTTTCTCCCGGGTGGTGGTTGGGGCGGTCCATGGCGCCCACACTCATGACCACACCGAGACAAGTCTAGTTAGAAGTGAAAGTGAGTCTTCTCCTCCTGACAGTGCAGGTAAATGTCCAGTAAACCTACGACACACAAAGACACAGTGTGGTGGGCACTTTCACTTCCCCGTATAAAGTCAGGTACTCAAGCAAAGTTTAGATCAATGGCTGGCTATCACAAGAACTGATGACAAGGTGTACAGTATTCACAAACGTCTTTCTGTCATGGAAACTATGAATATAATTTCTGATCTTATTTCCATAAACATAATCGATTCAGTTGGACTAGATAAATTGTTTTAAAAAATCTCTTAGGAAGCGACACCTGCCTCAAGACTCACGTTGAGTGCTAGTGATGGAGTCCCTTCTCACCTCCCTGTTCATTATCAATTTATTTTGCCTCGACCAACACGCATCACTCAGTAACCACCAGCGTTATATCTCAAGCCAACAGTTTGCCTAATGTCTCGTTATATATTTATAACAATTTGTTGCATAATAAATTGTGTCTGACTTACTTAACTCTTTGAGGACGATGACCTTGAAGGGTTAAAGATGAAACAAACGAAACTTTATTCACTTCAGATAAAGATGAGGATTCAGAGATTGTGGTGATCTTACTGTTAGAGTTAACCACAACCTACCTTTAAAGGTTAATGACTCAACCATATTAGTTTTACCTCTAAACTTTGTAAGATATATACGTACTATTATCATTAAGAACCAAAGTCTAACACCCTAACTACTCCTAAAGAGAGAAATGCATAAAGCTACTTCAATAGCACAACACCTTCACCACATTTTACCGTGATCGACCCTGAAAGTTTAGTCTGAAACATTTGTGTCTTAACTGTTTCTCTGTGGCTTCAGGGGTTAACTTCAGGATAATTTTATGTTTGTTGTAAACATCTTGGCAGTAATGTTGGCCACACAGGCAGTTTCTCACTAGAGGACCAGCCGTCACCACACACTGGAGACCAGCCGTCACTACACACTGGAGGACCAGCCGTCACCACACACTGGAGGACCAGCCGTCACCACACACTGGAGGACCAGCCGTCACCACACACTGGAGGACCAGCCGTCACCACACACTGGAGGACCAGCCGTCACCACACACTGGAGGACCAGCCGTCACCACACACTGGAGGACCAGCCGTCACCACACACTAGAGGACCAGCCGTCACCACACACTGGAGGACCAGCCGTCACCACACACTGGAGGACCAGCCGTCACCACACACTGGAGGACCAGCCGTCACCACACACTTACCTGAGGACAGTTCGCCTTGTTACTAAATTCAAAGGACAAGTGAGTAGTTTGTAGGGCTTTTAAGGTAGAATGGGACAAATACTGTTGAACTGCTTGTATATGTATGTATGTATGTATGTATGTATGTATGTCATGTTTTATTGTGATATTCTCATTTTAACGGAACATAATTAATAATTCTCTTCTTAGTTGATGTTATAGCCTGTACTTACCTGATTTTTTTAATTTTTATTTACTGTATATATTCTATATAATTTACTATTGTAACTTGTTTTTACATATATTTAATTTTGTACGTTGAATAATTATATTATAATAAATAATTTTTTTCTTCATATGGTTTGCATTTTTTCAGAATTTTTTACTTTTTTGTACAGTTTGTGATGATATACCAGGACCATCTGAAGATTAGACACCCCAGTTTATTTCAACTGAAGAATAACAACATTAACCTAGGCTAACTTATCCTTACTTAACCTAATGTAATCTTCAGGTGATCAGTTTGCTATACACACAAAACTGGTAATGTTGACCGTAATTCCTATTCACTTAAAGATATTTATTAATGCTTTGGTTCTCTAAGTATTTATATACAAATAAACGTAACCTTTTCATTCTTAGTGAGTGAAACCATTACCCCGTAGAGTGTGGGACAAATGCTGTACCTTGAGTTATTAAATGCCTGTTAAACCCTTGAGTACAGCTACTTAACCACTCGAGTACTACGACTTAACCCTTCAGTACACGGTGTTGACCTTTTAAGAACGATGACTTAATCCTTTGAGTACAATGATTTAACCACTTGATTATACAATGCCTTACCTCCTTCAGTAAGATGATAACCCTTCAAGTACAGTGACTTAATCCATGTGAGTACAATGAGCTATTCCTTAAAGACAACGACCAACAACTCGAGGGATTTCTTCCTCCTACTCAAAGGGTTATTGACCTGACCTATTTGATGAAGATAATCGAATACCTTTCATTCCTTCAGGTCATTCCAGGTCTTTACTTGGGTCAGTCTCTGTACCCGGAACTAGAGACAACTCTTCATTAAGTCCTCCCACTACCTTGGTGAAAGTTGCTAGGATGGGGATTCGAACCAGTGACTTTTTGGCGAGGAGTCGTGTTCTACATCTACTCGACCATCGTATGGACAGATTGAGATTTAGGAACCCAGGGGTGCAGTAAGAACCCATGATATAAGCAGGCTGGGGGGTATGGTGGAGAACCCATGATATAAAGAGGCCGGGGTACAGTGAAGAACCCATGATACAAGCAGGCCAGGGGTGCAGTGAAGAACCCATGAAGTGAGCTGGCTGTGGGGTGCAGGATATTTGCGTTCAGTGTAACATTCAGTAAGCAAATGCAACGACCTAAGCTAATTACATTACCTATATATGCTGCTTCACAATCACACAAAACAGGACAAAGAAACAATCAAATAAGTTGTCAAATCTTTTAGTAGGATTTTACAAGTGATTCTCATATGTTAGGATATAGTTAATATAATAATATTTGTGTGGAGGAGGAAAATAATTGTATTAGTTCGTAAGATTAAGGTTAGATTTGAAGACAGATTGGATTATTTTTTTTTATTCGACCGTCACAGATAGACAGAGAGAGATAGACAGAGAGAGAGATAGACAGAGAGAGAGAGAGTTAGTTTTCGTGTTTCTGTGGTGACTTGAAGATAAGACTTGCACACGATAAATATTTCTTGAAAAGTGACAAAAGAAAATGTAATACAATCAATTAACATGAACTTGAATGTATTTAGAACACAATAAAGAATGAGAAAAATAAATCGTAATGAAAGTAATGCACCGTAAAATATGATGTAACATATGTGATAATTACTTAGGTGTGGATAAAGGAAAGGCGTTGTCAGTCTCCTGAAATAGTTTATGATGTCAATTATGTGGTGGTTGTCACTTTCTCACTACTGAAGTCACTTTTGTCATTACTGTTGTCACTACTGTTGTTACTTTTCTGACCACTCTTGTCACCTTTCTCAAAACTACAATCACTAATATTTTCCTTCCCTGACGATGCCACTGGGACCATAAAGTTATGTCCCTAGGCACTAGAGGACCTAAACACCTTTTGGAAGCCGTAAGGGTTCTGGCCGATTTTGGTGGTGTGAGAGAAGGAACTAGGGAAAGGCTGCATGGGCACTCCGTCTGAGAAGGAATAAGGGTTGACAAAAATGGTCTTCAAGGATTCGAAGGCTGTTGTAAATGCTCCGAAGTCTTCCATCTTAATGTCGATGCCGTAGGGATCGGAAGAGATGTGGCCACTTTTTTCAAAGGGAGTGTCGAGTGTCCTGGAAGCAATGGCTTCCTTTTCGATGGCCGATATAAAGCCGTAAGGATTGATATTAATCTGACTGAAGTTACTGAAGCTGGACTCGGTGTCGGGGTACTTTTCGATATGCTCAGAGAAGCCGAAGGGATTGGATTGGATTTTATCGGTCGAAGGAAGGACATCGGTGCCTTCCTTCAATTGGTGGAAAGAACTTTTGAGGTCACTTGGCTTGTAATAGTCACTCTGAATCTGATCAGAGAAGCCGTACGGGTTGTTGGCGATGTTTTCGGTCTTACCAAACGACGAGGGTTCGAGGTCAAGCTGTTCTACCTGGTCGGAAAAACCGTATGGATTTTCGGGAATGGAGTCAACGGCATCAAAACTAGAGGTACGCGTGGATGGGGAAAAAGATGAGCGTTGTATCTGGCTGGAGTATCCATAGGGATTTGCTGGGATTCTCTCGAATTCTTCGAAAGTTGATTCTGCGCTTTTCAGCTTCTCGATTTCGGAGGCGAATCCGTAAGGGTTGGTAGCAATATTGTCGAAAGTGACAAAACTTGAAGTGAGTTCCTTCTTTGACTCAGGAGCTTTTTGAATGTATTCAGAATATCCATATGGGTTGACATCGATGGCCTTGACGCTCGCAAAACCTCCTGGTAATTCGTCTATTTTCTCAAACTGGTCAGAGAAGCCATAGGGGTTGGAAGGTATTGACTTTATAGCCTGGAAACTGGATGATCTTTCTCTCTTTTTATAACTGGGGTGTTCGACAAACCTTGTGAAGCCATAAGGGTTTTCAGGAATACTTGTTACAGTCACAAATGGTGTGGGAGCATCAGGAATAGACTCCACCTTTTCTGAGAACCCATATGGGTTTTTGGATATTAAAGGATATCTTACGAAACTCGAGGGCAGACTTTTGGATGTATAGGACCCGAGAACATGTTCTGTGGAATAACCATATGGATTAATTGGGATATGTTCAGTGTTCTCGAAGGCGGTCGGGGAGGGTGACAATGTCCTTATTTTCTCTGAGAACCCGTAGGGGTTAGATGGTATTTGTTCAAAGCTTGCGAATCCAGACGATCGTGATGACGGCGTGATTGAGGCTCCCTGGATATGTTGAGAGAATCCATAAGGATTTTGAAAAATGCTTCTCATATTGGCAAAACTAGATGGAATATCATCAAGTCTAATTAAGTCATCCGTTAGTCCGTAGGGATTGGATGGAATGGAAGAAACCTTTGCAAACGAAGATGGTCGACTGCGAGGACTTGTGTGCCCTCGTTCTATTTTCTCAGAAAATCCATAAGGATTGAGAGGAATCAATCTGACAGAGTCAAAACTGCTTGGTTCATCATCTAAATTCTCAATATTTTCAGAATAACCATAAGGATTTGATACGATGCGAACAGGTGCCTTTAATCCACTTTGTAAGACACCTGCACTGTGTGCCAGTCTCTCGAAATTATTAGGGAGACTGTAAGGGTCAATTAGTTCAGGCAGACCATAAGGATTGTTTTTAATGTTACTAACTTCTTCGAAACCATGAGGTTCTTGGTTGAGGGAAACGACTTGATCTGAATATCCATATGGGTTATCTGGGATTAACTCACCAGCTGCAAAGCTTGACTGGCTATATTTTGGGCTATAATTTTCTCTTACATGTATCTCGGAGAAGCCATACGGGTTTCTGATAATTTTATCGACATTTTCATAAGCATTCTTAGCCTCATCAAGCCTTCTCAGCACTTTAGGCTGACTGCCACTGCGTTCATTGTCCTCATAAAGGGGATACCCATAGGGATTAACTGGAATAGACTCAAATGCAGAAAAACCTGTTGTACGATATTTTAGGGCGTAGGATCCCGTTTCTACTTGTTGAGAAAAACCATATGGATTTTTGGAGATCAGTTCTGACACTTCAAATCCCGAGGGAGTGTCGTCTATCTTTCTATAAACTTCCGATGTACATCCATATGGATTTGTAGGTATTGTCGCAAAGCCAGCAAATCCACTTGTCTTCTCTCGTGGGCGGTAAGGCAGTGCCTGAATCTGATCGGAGTAGCCATAAGGATTCACAGAGATCAAATCTACAGGAGCAAATGATCCTGGGATCTCCTTTAATTCTTCGATATTCTCGGAGAAGCCATAAGGATTTGTGGGAATAGCTTCTACCTTCTCAAAGCCACTGACGGCGGTCCTCATCTTGTAAGGTTTCTGCTCGATATTTTGAGAAAAGCCAAAGGGATTGGAAGCGATTATATCAAAGGTTTCAAATGCTACTGGAGCATCTCTTAGCTTCTTAATCTCAGTTGAGTATCCATAAGGATTATCAGGGATAGTTTCTACCTTCTCAAAACTGCTGCCAAAGTCTTTGACTCTGTATATATCTCTTTGAATGTTTGTAGAGAAGCCATAAGGGTTTATTGGTATCGATTCAACTTGTTCAAAGGCCTGAGGCTCCTCATCTAGCTTCGTCAGCCCTGGTGAGAAGCCATACGGGTTATCGGCAAGTACCTCTACTTCAGCAAAGCCACTGCCAAGTGTTTTTGGTACGATGTTCTCACTCTCAACATTTTCAGATAAACCATAAGGGTTCGACGCAACTGTCTCAGTAAGTTCAAAAGCCTCCGACTTGCTCCCCAGTTGTTTAATATGAATAGAATATCCATATGGATTATCAACGATAGTTCCCACATTATTGAAAGAACTACCAGCAGTTCGTGGTCTGTAGGACTCCTTCTGGATGTTTTCAGAGAAGCCATAGGGGTTCGAAGCAATGACTGGAATAGCTTCAAATGCTTCAGGCTTGTCACTTAATTTTCTTACCTCAGTTGAATATCCATAGGGATTGTCGGCGATGGTTTCTATCTTCTGGAACAAACTGCCAACATATCTAGGTCTGTAACTCTCTGTCTGAATATTCTCAGAAAAACCATATGGGTTCAAAGGAATTAAAGGAACAGCTTCGAAAGCTTCATTTTCATCAAGCTTCTTGAATTCTGTTGAGTACCCATAAGGATTCTCACTGATGTCTTCTACCTTCTCAAACACACTATCAACGTTTCTTGGACTGTATCTCCCAACTTGGATATTCTTTGAATAACCGTAAGGATTCGAGGCTATCTCCGGAACTGATTCAAATGCCTCGGCCGGATCACTTAGCTTCTCGATCTCCAAAGCATACCCGTAAGGGTTGTTAGGGATGGTCGCTATCTTCACGAAGCTGCTGCCGGCGGTTTTGGGTTTGTAGCTCTCTTTCTCCAAGTTCTCTGAGAAGCCATATGGGTTTGAAGCAATGACGCCGACAGAACTCTTGAAGACTGATGGAGACGCCCCGAGCTTCTGTACCTTAGGGTAGAGTCCATAAGGGTTGGACGCAATGGTTTTGACTGTCTCGAAGCTGGAGGAGAGGTTGAAGGGCTTAAAGTGGGCGACAAAGGTGATGCGGCCAAGGGGGTCATCACTCCCGAATGCTGCTGGTGGGGGCGCTGGGAATCCTGGGATGTCGTATCTGAGGGAGAAGAAATAAGTCTCAGCGTTACTAGACGATATAATGCCGTATATAAATAGTCACTGTGAGGTATCAAGAGAAGGTTTTAAGAAGTCTTGGAAAATGTCCTCCAAAACACACACACACACACACACACACACACACACACACACACACACACACACGCACTTATGGCATCGCTATAAGTAATGGAACAACACTAAATACTAACAACCATAACAAATGTATGTGATGGTAATTAAATAAGTTATTAAATATTTCTACACGCGATATGTGTTAACCGAAGCCTGGATGATGTTCTGGTGTAGAATTTGAGAAAGATGGATAGACTGATAGAGAGATAGTTCGAAAGATAATCAAAGATATAGATAAATATAGATTGATACACAGAAAGATAGACATATAGATATATAGAAAGATAGATAGTAAGACAGACAGACACATAGAAGCAAAGACAAACACCATCCATGGATTTTTTAATAGTAAACAACAGCAGAACTGAAATCATAGACATCACTTAGTTGAAGGTAATGTGATCTCTCGCTGCTCTTACGGTAACGAGTGAACGTAAGGTTTTATAACTATTTTTTGACCTGCACCGCGTTAAGAAAATGAAGGCAAACTGGATAAATAGAAACCTGACGTAAAAACTTAAGCCGGGTCAATCCTGGGCCACGACACCTGTACCTGCCTCAGGGGGTTCCCGGCGGTGAGGGAGTTGTGGGGGTGCAGGTGAGAAGGGAGGAGTAGAGAAGGGGGGCAAGGTGAGGGGGATGTGGGGTGCAGGTGAGAAGGGAGGAGTAGGGAAGGGGGGCAAAATGAGGGGGATGTGGGGTGCAGGTGAGAAGAGAGGAGTAGAAAAGTGGGGCAAGGTGAGGGGGCTAAGGAAGGAACGCAGTAATGATGGGGTATAGGTAAGAGTGTTTGTTTGGTGGGGGTACAGAGAGTAGGAGTGTGAGTGATAATTATGGAGGGTAAGATGGAGAGAGGAGGTGTTTGGGGGTATGGAGTTATGAGAGGTGGAAGAGTTAGTGATATGAGGGAGGTGCGGGGCAGCAGGGGAGGAGGGAAAGTTTAGAAGGTCATTGACACGCAGGTAGGGTGTTGGGCTCTTAAGCTACTCTCTCTCTCGCACCGCTGGAGTTGTAAGTGTATCTCAGGTTACGTAATTTTACACTGAGAGAAGTGATGGCGGTCAAGTGGATTGGGAACAAAGTTGCCTCCCTGTGTAACGACTGCAGGGTTGAGTGTACAGTGTGTTGTAATCCCTTTCACTATGCTGTACTGCTCTACTCACGCTATCTTACTGATAACTGTGCAAAGTACATAAATTCGTACAATCAAGGTCCAATATGCTAAAAAAAAAATCACTGAGGTGCAAACAGTCTCCCACCTCTCACGACTGACTGTTAAATATCTTCGTTACTAGGAATATCTTAGAGGAATTTCATATTTAACTTAAAATTTATGGATAACTAAGTATAAACCCACTTGTCCTACTTTATAGCCCCTTAAAACAAACGACACGTCCATAATCTATCCCTAAAAACTCAATAAAGGTAAATTTGTTATCCATTATCTAGCCCTGATAAATCCCCCTGTACTATAAAAAACCCGTCCATCCCTGACGCACCTTAAACTGGAATCAAAACACAAGAGAGATAATAATAATATATTCAGGGACAATGTTAAAGGATTGGTCCCTAATTCACATACTGTACAGCGGCGGTGTTTACTGAATTCATAGATCTGGTACCTGGATGCTGGTGAACCAAAGTATAATCGTTATGATGATTCAACCCTTTGAGGAATGTGATATACCCCATTACGGAAGATGGTTCATCGTTTCGAGGGATATGGTTTAACCCTTTGAGGACGGTGGTCAAACCCATTGATGCTATAATTAACACAGGTGAGAGAGAAGAACAGATCGTGTGGTCAGGTGATAAGTTTTTCCCGATATGGCTTATAATCCCCTAAACAATGCTTTTTATGATTGGTTGATCAGTTTCTGTGTCTATGTGATCAGTATCTATACCTGGTGGTTAGTTTCTCATACAGGCAGTGTGTTAAGAGGCCAGGTAAGTAAGTGGGTGACCTTATGTTTCACGAAGGGAGATAATTTAGGGTCTCCTTTCTTTACCGCCCACAGTCTACCCAGTTGTTTCATGTAGATCAAAGTTTATACACACACACACACACACACACACACACACACACACAAAATCCTACGTTGGCAGAATGGTAACAAATGAAGACAGGGGTTGTAATGATTAAAGAGAATAAAGTCTCATGAATTTACTATGATTTAAAAGAAGAAAACATAAACAAGTGAATTATTAGGATTTTATGATATACAAATTAACGGGGGTTTAAGATACGAGAAATATTAACCAGATGTTGTTAAGAGTGTCCATCGTGTTTTGATCCCAACTGAACATTAACGAAAGAGTATGTTTAGTAGTGAAGGAACATTGTATAACGGGGAAAATGTTACACAAAAACAGAGAGGGAATGAACAGTTCACAACAGGAAAGTGGTGACCTTAATCATGTGTGTGTGTGTGTGTGTGTGTGTGTGTGTGTGTGTGTGTGTGTGTGTGTGTGTGTGTGTGTGGGTGTGTGTGTGTGTGTCTGTGTGTGTGTGTGTGTGTGTGTGTGTGTGTGTGTGTGTGTGTGTGTGTGTGTGTGTGTGTGTGTGTGTGTGTGTGTGTGTGTGTGTGTGTGTGTGTGTGTGTGTGTGTGTGTGTATGTGTGTGTATGTGTGTGTGTGTGTGTGTGTGTGTGTGTGTGTGTGTGTGTGTGTGTGTGTGTGTGTGTGTGTGTGTGTGTGTGTATGTGTGTGTGTGTGTGTGTGTGTGTGTGTGTGTGTGTGTGTATGTGTGTGTGTGTGTGTGTGTGTGTGTGTGTGTGTGTGTGTGTGTGTGTGTGTGTGTATGTGTGTGTGTGTGTGTGTGTGTGTGTGTGTGTGTGTGTGTGTGTGTATGTGTGTGTGTGTGTGTGTGTGTATGTGTGTGTGTGTGTGTGTGTGTGTGTGTATGTGTGTGTGTGTGTGTGTGTGTATGTATGTATGTGTGTGTGTGTGTGTGTGTGTGTGTGTGTGTATGTATGTGTGTGTGTGTGTGTGTGTGTGTGTATGTATGTGTGTGTGTGTGTGTGTGTGTGTGTGTGTGTGTGTGTGTATGTGTGTGTGTGTGTGTGTGTGTGTGTGTGTGTGTGTAGGGCATGACAATAGAATGTGACCTTGTCCTGCCCACGCTTATACTCTTCCTTCCCTCTCGCTCTCCTTCCTTACCTCTCACCGTTACTCCCTCTCTTTCACCCTCCCTCCCTGTCTCAAACTCACCTCCTCCTTATCACCCCCCTTCTCTTCCTCTCACCTTCCCTTCCTCCTTCTGACCCCCTCTCGCCTTTCCTCTCTCTCTTTCACCCACCTCTTCCATTCTTTCTCATTCAGCCTCTCTCTTTTTCTCATATTTGACCTCTCACTCCCTGGAGAGAGAGAGAGAGAGAGAGAGAGAGAGAGAGAGCCTACAGAAGCAAACTATCGTCTTCAACCACCACAGACTCAACCAACATAATTAAATCCTTCGAAAATTACTTTCAACCTAATTACCCATCAACCAACAAAATCATATCACCAGGTAGAAGTAGCAACAACCAACCAAACAATCACCCAAACCCCTCGAGAATCCTGGTAGACAACGGCAAACAATGAACAAAAACATGACCAGATTCTTGAGGGACTTGATAACTATGAAGGCCAACACCGGTCATTCCTGGAACTGGAGGTTGGTACCAACTCTTACGAGACCAATATAATTATAGCAAACCGGACTGAGCGGGCTAACACAAACTGGCAGTGGTGGTGGTGAGCGACGTACAGCAAGGCATGTATCCAATTTTATTTACAGTTCTACATTAAAATCTTCCTATTGTTTATTAATCACAAGGAGAACAGATTATATATATATATATTAGAAGTCACAGTATCAAGCTGAAGGTACTTTTTATTTCTGTTCTGACATTGACCTTTAGAAGTACGACATCATAGAGGGTGAAAGTTTGTGACACGAGAAGACAATAAGCTTGACATTAACTTTAGTTTTGTCACACGAATCAAGAACAAGACTTGAGATGCACTACTCAGACTATAATTATGACGGCAAAGAGTATCACTACCTCAAAACAGGCCAATAAGTCCACTCTTACCAGACAAACGTAAAACCGTGCCTCAATAAACAACCTCAATCCGCTGGCAACAAAAATGACAAGCTGTTTAATAGGCCATAAACCTATACTCTACCACATAAAAGTATTAAAATGTTTCAATTAATCAATCAATCAAACAAACATTCTCCTGTCATTCCATCATCCCTCAAGATTCAGACACCACCACACCACTCGCCTCTAGCTCAACTAACCATGAACTATGTACTCAACTCTACACTTATATCGTACCCACACAACAACGGTGCAAGGGGACTGTCAACACCCTACCCCTGGGGCGATAAGACCTTCACAGTGCGTTCAGAAAGTTGTGGTGTAAGGTGATCAAGATATAAATGACTTCTATTTGTTCTCCCATATACAAGGCAGAGGTAAAGGTGGCTACTCCCGTCTTACCATTGAGCACCCTGAGGTGGTAGGGTGTGTTTAGGGTGAGGTAGTAGGATGAGATGGTAGGGTGTGGTAGTAGGGTGTGTCTAGGGTGTGGTAGTAAGGTGTGTCTAGGGTGTGGTAGTAGGGTGTGGTAGTAGGGTGTGAGGTAAAGGTGTATTTGACAGTTAGGATGAGATGGGACTTGGGCTATGGGTGAACCATTAACGACCCACTCACAAGAAAGATTCTAGTGAATAATGGTGACGTGTGTGGCTTTGATTTTGAGAGAGAGAGAGAGAGAGAAGGGGCGGATCCAGGAATATCAAAAGGGGGGTCCAAGAAGTTGTGGGTGGGGGAACAGGGCGAGCGCAACGAACCCACCCAACTGGGAGGGTTTGGTGGGGCGCTGTAAGTCCCCCCCCCCCCACCACGAAGATTTTTTTTCAAATCTGACCAAGATCATAGGCATTTTGAGGCCATTTTCACTTGATATTAGAAGATATTCTGAAGTCAATAGCATAAACTTTTTTACTATACAAAAATGCCTGAAAAGATGGGTCCAGACCCCCAGGACCCCGCTGGATCCGCCCTTGGAGAGAGAGAGAGGCAATCCGCAAGTCGACCCGCGACCGTGTTGCCGGCTAAGAGCTTCCAGGAAATTGTGTTGCCATACAGAGTCCCACAAAAAACCTACTATCTTTATCTTAACTAAATAATTTATTTTATGAATACTAAACCACTTACTGCTTACTTGAATAAATATTACTTTTAAAGAAACACTTCATTAAAAAAAGTAAAAAACAACAACAAGGGATAAGCACTAGATTTTAATTAGAGACACAGGGGGTAACCTGCACCTCAAGCAAGAGACAAGTTTTATTTACAGTACACCGTAAGACTCGCCTCTTGGTTTCTATTCATGCCAAATAAAATAGAATTTGAACGTCAATTTAGATTTAGATTTGGTATGTAAACATGCGTAAAGTGTGTGTAAGGGAGAGGGGAAGGGAGGGAGGGAGTTGGAGGATAAGACGTCCAGGATCCTTGAAGGAGTTAAGGTCACGGCGAAGGATATTTTTTTTTCTCCTAGGTTGAGTTTAGTCAAATTTACGATACAATATTTATTTAACCTTCACTTATCGGGCTTAATTAATTCTACCTAATCTAAGCTAATCTTCGCTGACCTTAACTACCTCTAATCTAACCTATCTTACTTAACCTACTATAATCTCATCTAACATTACATAACCTAAACTAACTTTACTTAAACTAACCTCATCTCAATCTAAGTTAACACCTGAACCTCACCAAACTTAACTTTACCATACCTGACCTAACCTAACCTAACCTAAGCTAACCTAACTTAACCAAACCCAACCTCACTTAACCTAATTTAACCCAAACTAACCTAACCTATCCTATATTAGCTGTGAATTATAGCCAGCTGGTGTAATGTTAGCTTTCATTACCGTCTGTATAGCTGACGATAGCTTTATAATGGCGTTACCTGAGAGCTATATCTGTAATCAGGGTTAAAACATACATCCATTAAGAGTAACAAGACTGTATAAACCTGAAACCCTTAGTCGGGGATTAAGGCGGGTAATGGGGGCGAGAGTAAAGAGGCAAGAGAAGGAATGTGAAAGGGAGGGAAGGGCTTTAGGGTAACTGTAACCTTGACAGAATAAGTTACGTAAGAAAAGGTTTGTGTTTTTAACCCAGATAATAGTTGTGGTGGTGGTGGTAGTAGTTGTGATTGGATAGTTATTAGTAGATAAGGTAGTTGGGGTGGATTGTGGTTGTAGTGGAAAGTATATATGGTGTGGTTGGTTGAGATAGATTGTGGTTACCTGGTTAATAATGGTAGTCGACCTTGATGGGGAGAGAGAGAGAGAGAGAGAGAGAGAGAGAGAGAGAGAGAGAGAATCAGGTGGGCTTATAAACAAGTGGACAAGTAAACTACAAAGCAATACAAATTTTATGTAACACCTCCAACACTACACAGCAACACCCCCAATACTACATAGCAATATCACCAACATTATATAACACCTCCACAACTACACAGCAACACCCCCAATACTACATAGCAATATCACCAACATTATATAACACCTCCAACACTACATTTTAACCTCTCCAACACAACACAGTAACAACTACGTAGTAACACCTCCAACACAACATACAGTAGTAGCATCACCAACACTACATAGCAACACCTCCAACACTACATAGTAACATCTCCAACACTACGTAGTAACATCTCCAACACTACATAGCAACACCTCCAACACAATATAGTAGCATCACCAACATAGCAACACCTCCAACACTACATAGTAACATCTCCAACACTACGTAGTAACATCTCCAACACTACGTAGTAACATCTCCAACACTACGTAGTAACATCTCCAACACAACACAGTAACATATCAAACACAACATAGCAACAACGCCAACATTATATAACATCTCCAACACTACATAGTAACACCTCCAACACAACATACAGTAGTAACATCTCCAACACTACGTAGTAACATCTCCAACACAACACAGTAACATATCAAACACAACATAGCAACAACGCCAACATTATATAACATCTCCAACACTACATAGTAACACCTCCAACACAACATACAGTAGTAACATCTCCAACACTACGTAGTAACATCTCCAACACAACACAGTAACATATCAAACACAACATTGCAACAACGCCAACATTATATAACATCTCCAACACTACATAGTAACACCTCCAACACTGTATACCGGTTGAATAAATGGGCACTGAATGAATGCATATCGATCAATCTATTTAACCCAGACACACACTTGTATATCCTCAACATAGATAATTAATTCATAAATGAAATACAATACTTACGATAATATTTGCCCAACCAGCGTCGTGATTAATATCTGAAAAGAAATTTGGACACGACTTAGAAACTGATATCAACATGTTTGTGATGGTTTGATGTTCATTTGTCTTCATAAATTTAAAAGTCTTTCTCAAAAATACATAATTCTAAAGGAGTACTTACAAGTAGACGCATCTTGTACGGCGGCAGCTTTGGTTCTGATGCCGTCTGCTACTCCCCACAGCCGACTCTCCTCCTCAAACTAGCCAGCCAATCACAATACGCGGGCCACATCCGATTAACCAATGGCTGAGCTTTAACCATCCACACAACCAACCAATCAGCAAACTACACTTACATACCTGGCTGACTAATAACCTGATTTGTTACTAATTCAACCAATCACGACAAGTTTCTCATTGGGGTTAGGGAATTTCACAGGTACATTCTGCACATCTTAACCAGTCACGGGTGGTATTACAAGGCAGTTAGCCATCGAGCTGTTGGGAGGGTACCTAACCTCACTGACTTGTGTCTTCACTTTCCAGGAAGCCTCGTATCTTCAGTTTCCAGGAAGCCAAGGTCTTATAAAGCTAACTTGTTCTACCTGGCTACTACCTCCTGCAGGGTACACTCATATCAAGGGGTGGTCCACGATGTTGCTTGTGTGTGAGGTGGGATGGAGTAACCCACAAGCTGTTGAATGATGGTGGAACTCCTTGTCATATATATTTCTAACTATGATGACGACCCTCGAGAGCTGCCACGGTCAAACAAAAGAGGCTGGATAGATTCATGGATGATAGAGAGTGGTAGTAACTCTCGACAGGAGCTGCCATGCACAGGACAACCGGCCTATTGCAGACTCCTTACTTTCTTATGTTCTTATGTGAAAGGTGCTACCTGCCCTGGGTTGACTTGACATCCTGGATATATGAGCAATAGTGTAAATGGGACTGCCCTATATGGGCCAATAGGCCAGCTGCAGTTTCCTCCATTCTTATGTTCTTGCAGTGGGGCTTTTCAGATACTGATAACAAACAATTATTGTACACATATGGTAGTGGTTGTGTGGTGTAGCTGAGTTCTGCATCCTTGTGTGTGTGTGTGTGTGTGTGTAATGTGCATATTTGGTGACTTAATTAAATATAAAAATATAATAATAACAATGCCAACAATACCATAAAATCATTTAAATAAACGTTTAATTGTTTTAAAAGTAAATACACAAAATCTGTACAGCATTACATACAAACACTCAGGACATAAAATACTATACTAACAATCTAGGTAAATACAATATTAAAAAAAAAAAAAAACACTCCAATCTTTGCATATCAAAAACGTGTAAAAATACCTTACATTATTATTACTTATCAATTACGTATCAATATCACAAGAATAAAAACTGTGCATATATTACGTGTAGCATCTATGTCAACATCTAAAACACGAATAATACTTTAACTTAAAACACAAAATTATTCTCATAAAATTTCTCAGGTAAATTAACAACATTGTATATAAATTAAACACAACTTACCTGTGCCTATTCCACCCCCCCCCCTTCAAAAATAGATATTTCAAATTATCTAAAGAAAAATATAATCATGTGTTCAGTTATACGTCAAGGCACACTCGTAAATCACACAGGTGTACATACCAGAGGAGAGATATAATAACTGAGGTTTGTATATTTTTAGGTTATATAATTCTCACCTTCTTAGACATTACAATAATTAGTGGTTCATAATTCATAGGCTTCATAATTCTAGGGTTCTATAATTTTATCAGACCTACAGTATAATAATAATTCACGGGTTCTATAATTATCAGAGACTACACGATAATAATTCATGTTCCATATAATTTGTAGGTTTAATTATAATCCCAGTCATTAATATAATTCCTGGTCCCTTAATTCCAGCGTCTACTCTAAATGATGGTCCATAAATAACCTCAATAACAACCCTCCGCAATAGCCACGACGTCAATAACAACCACAACTACAACAATACCAACCAACCATAACAAGTCTCTTGCAGTCACAACTATAAAAACATCAACCACAATCATAACCCTTGCAATCACGGAGACTTCAACCACTATAACCATAACAACAACAATTACAACAGTATCAATCACAACCACAACAATCAAAAGCCTTGCAATCACAGCAACTTTAACTACAATAACCAAATTACCAAAATGCTAATCAACCACAACCACTGGAATCATGGCGACGTCAGCCACAGTAATAACAACCACAGCTACAACAATAATAACAATCACAATCCTATCTATTACAACAACTACAACCAACCCTCATTACATCATACTTGTCTCTCCGAACACGCCGAGAGAGAGAGAGAGAGAGAGAGAGAGAGAGAGAGAGAGAGAGAGAGAGAGAGAGAGAGAGAGAGAGAGAGAGAGAGAGCAATCAATGGTCATGACTTCCACACTCGGACCAGAAGATACACACACACACACACACACACAGGGTAAGGACGTGTGTAGTCGGCGCTGCCCGTGAACGCTGCCGTGGCCTCTTGACCATGGAGATAGCTGCCCGTCTGGTCTGTCGGGCTCTCCCCTTCCCCATGAACAGCCCACAAGTGATATACAAAAGTGACAATTTCAACTCGAAAGAAAGAAACAAATGTTAGTGACAACTGTGCTTGACCTGACCCTCACACCCAGCCCGCGGTACACCAACACTAGATGACAACCCAAGAAACACTCCAAACTACACCAGGGGAGAAGTGAGGAACAAGAACCCTGTGTGAGCTGGAGGACCTACCCGGACCACGTGGTACATCTGCAGCTGTAGTGAGGTAGCGGCTTAACAGCCAGGCTTGGCGCCGACATCAGGTCACAAGAATGTCTACAGACCAGCTCCCACAGTACCATATCTACAGTAAATCTATATGTTGACTCTATCTGTGTTATGTATCTGTATTGAAAGCTTTTGTCAATCAAGTGACCCACTCCCCGATTCCACCATATGTAACTTATCATCTCTGTTCATTGTATATTTTCAGCCTTCGGGCTGCCATGTTATCTTAATAAACCGTTAATTATTACACACACACACACACACACACACTTAATCATCAACACTAAAATAACAATATCCAGTAATTACTATGAGATATTACAGAATATAATACTGCTGCCTGGAGAAGATACAAACAAACTTACAGATTTTAGTTGAGATCGCATTATTGTATTATTATTTTTATTACAAGAGCACCATTGTCCTCAGTTGTTGGGTCACACGAGGTCACATTCACACAGCGATCTTCATGTACATCTGTTAGGCAGGTCGTAGAGATTTGTTTTTTAAGATACCTTTATAATACTTATCAAGGTGAATCACAGCACAGATTAATCACAACTCCAGTGTTTTGAAAAAAAAAAAAAAACAAACAAACAAAATACGCTAACTATCCTGTTTGAATTACTTTTTTATCTTATTCAAGACCAAGTGAGAAGTAGAGCTTAACTCCGTCCCTCCTTCTTTCCCTTACAAGCAAGTAACTTAGCCCCTTCAACGCTCAGTGAACGCCGTAGACTGCTGAATGTTGACGGTTCCACGCCGGGGTTATCGCCTGCAGGAGGAGGAGGGTGAGGAACTGAGATCAGACGAACTCGTAGTCAAAAGCCACAAAGTCTGCGAGATATTTGTTGAAGAAGTTCATTTTCTCATTGTGACTCAGCTGATTGAAGTACTTAGGATCGTAGCGACGTGCATGGAACGGACGGTCAGACGCGGGGAAACCGTCCACCATGTCCGTAGCACCGAGCCAATCAAGGACATAATCGGCGTCAACTTTAATTGTCTCGTACTTGCCGATAAAGTCGTATTGCACGGCACACGGGTTACAAATCTCGTGCATTGATAACCAGTGTTCATTTCGCTGTTCGAAGGTGCCATGCCCTGGCTCTGAGATGAAGCGGATGAACTCAGAGAAGGTAACGTTGTCCCCGTGGCTGTCTTTCGTCCCTCTGGTGATGTGAGTGAGAGGAGAGGGAGAGGTAGAGTTAGTCAGGAGTGAGGAGGTTATGTCCGAAGGGGGGAATGGGGAGGGTGGGGTGGGGGTGGTAGGGAGACGGAGAGGGAAAGAGAGAGAGAAAGAGTAGGGTTACAAATGAGAGAGGGAGGAAGGGAGGGAGGAGGGGAGGTAACAAAGAGGGCGCTTTCTATCTTTTCAATTCTTATCTATCTTTCTACCTAATCCTTATCACATTAACAGTCTCCTGTATCCTAAATTATCCTTCCCACTTTCCTGTTTTTTCTTCGCTATCCCATTATCACCCACCCATTTCTCCCTCCCTCATCTACACTTCTTCCCAATCCTTTCTTTCCCTTCTTTCTAATCCACCTTTATCACTCTTTATCGCTAATTCTACCTCACTTACCTGTATTTCTTCTCGATCTTTTCTCCAATCTCCTTGTGGAAGTTGTAGGAGCTTTGTCTGTCGACGTTTTCCAGCTTGTCCTTGTAGGCAGACAGAACCCTGTCAAACGGATGTCGTACAAAAAGGAACTTCTTGTATGTGTTTAGTTTCTCCATACTCTCTTTAGTGGCACTGAGAAGAGGTACTCTGGTGTGGACTGTGTACCTGTAGGTGGAGAAGGAAGAGGTAAGTACATAGATAGTGGTGGGTTGAGTGTGTGTGTGTGTGTGCTGTCTGACTCTTGCTCGGGCGGCCTTCTGCAACCGTCGAGTCATCCCATAATGCAGTCGAAACAATCAAAATAATCAGATTAAGAAAGAACTTAATATTGCTACCTGGAATGTCAGAACCTTATTGGACAGAGGGGAGATAGAAAAACCAAGGAGAAAAACTGCCCTGGTCGCTAATGAACTCAAGAGATATAACATAGATATTGCTGCTCTTAGCGAAACCCGACTGAGTGGGGAGGACTCTCTGACGGAAGTGGGGGAGGGCTACACCTTTTTCTGGAGGGGGCTCCCAGAAGACACGCGCCGTGACTATGGGGTGGGTTTCTCTGTCAAACCATCGCTCCTTTGCAGCATACCTGAGACGCCTGCTGGAATAAACGAAAGGCTCATGACATGGCGCATCCCTCTGGTCAAAGGTCGCTTTGTTACCATCTTCAGCGCTTATGCACCCACTTCTATAGTATATTGGAAACTGCTCTTGCGGATGTACCACCAACTGACAAAATTCTTCTTTTAGGGGATTTCAATGCTAGAGTTGGCTCAAACTATGAAACATGGGACAAAGTTCTGGGCAAGCATGGAGTAGGGAAGATGAACAACAACGGACTCCGACTCCTTACACTGTGCTCAGAATACAATCTTACGATCACTAACACCTAGTTCCAGATGAAAACCAAATACAAGACCTAATGGAAACATCCTCGATCAAACCACTGGCACCTCCTTAACTATGTTATTAGTCGCCAAGATGACCTAAAGGAGGTGCAAATCACAAAAGCCATGAGGGGTGCAGACTGTGGCACGGACCAAAGGCTAATAAGATCCAGAATTCGAATGATAATTCGACCCCAACACCTGAGGCAAGGCCCCAGTCGTAAACTTAACATCAAAACCCTCAGTAATCCTGAAACCTCTAACTCATTAAAAAACAAGATCACCGAAAAACTCCCAGCCCATGAAATTATGGAACCTGGCACTGTGGAAGATGGCTGGAAAGAGTTGAAGACTGCAATGAGTGAAGCTGCAATGGAAACACTTGGCTTTTCTAAAACGCGACATCAGGACTGGTTTGATGAGAACTCACCTACCATCCATGATCTTCTCAAAACCCAAAAATTATCCCACGATGCAGTGCTATCAAATCCTCAATCACAAACACTGAGGGACCGGTGAACCAACATCAGGTCAGAAACACAAAGACTTACGCAGCATGGAAAATGACTGGTGGGTAAAAAAAGCACAAGAAATTCAAGCCTTTGCTGATGTCAGTAACACACACGGCTTCTATGAGGCAGTTAAGTCCATTTATGGCCCACAAAGATGAAATGTCACACCAGTAAGATCTTTAGATGGCACCACACTCTACAAAAGCAATCAAATGATTGCAGTAAGATGGGCTGAGCACTTTAGCACACTTCTAAATCAAAATAATCCAATAACACCTACAGCACTGGATAACATCCCACCCATGCCGACCCTGCACCTTCTGGATGAAGCTCCACTTCTACAAAAAGTGGAAATTGCAATACGAGGGCTGAGCAACAACAAGAGCGCTGGACCTGACGGCATTCCTGCTGAAATCTACAAACATGGAGGTCCCCATCTGACTGAGCGCCTCCATAGCCTCTTACTCACCATATGGGCCACAGAGACCATCCTCCAAGATTGGAAAGATGCAAATATCATAACAATCTATAAGAATAAAGGTGACAAATCAATCAGTGGTAACAGCAGGAGCATCTCCCTCCTTGTAGTTACTGGCAAGATCCTGTCAAAAGTCATGTCATCAAGACTTCCCCAACACCTAACAGAGAACACTCATCCTGAATCCCAATGTGGATTCAGGAAAGATCGCAGTACAATAGACATGGTCTTCGCAGCTAGGCAAATTCAAGAAAAGAGTCGAGAGCAAAATGTAGACCTTTACACCGCCTTCATTGACCTCTGCAAAGCTTTCGACACAGTAAACAAAGAACTGTTGTGGACTATGTTGGAGAGGGTCGGTGTACCACCAAGATTTTTAAACATCCTCCGCCAGATGCTTGATGGAATGCAAGCCCGGGTACGTGTGGGTGGTGTGCAGTCAGAACCATTTAGTGTCCAAATGGGCGTAAAACAGGGCTGTGTGCTGGCACCTGTGTTGTTGAACATCTTTTTACTAACTGTAACACAGTTCTCACACAATGCCCTTGGGCCTGATGCAGGTGTGAGCATACGGTACCGTCTTGACGGAAGCCTTTTTAATATTAGACGTCTGGAAGCCTACACAAGGACCTTAACAACTCAGGTCATAGAACTACAGTATGCAGATGACTGTACAATAATGTCACATAACAGAGAATCTATGCAACGTGCACTGGACTTGATCTCAGGTATTTACAGCTCGCTTGGTTTGCAAATTAACACCCAGAAGACTGAGATTTTTGTCCATCCCAATGTTCCACCAATAGAAGCATCACAATTCTATAATGGAGATTCTATCAAAATAGTAAACCAGTTTAAGTACCTTGGTAGCACTCTCACACTCACCTGCTCACTGGATATGGAAATTCAAACCAGAATCAATTTAGCCTCAGCTGCATTTGGACGTTTGAGAACAAGAGTCTTTCTCAACAATGACCTCAAATATGGAACGAAGACTGCAGTTTATCTTGCGGTCTGTATATCTACATTATTATATGCTTCAGAAACCTGGACGCCCTACAAACTCCATATCCAAATGCTGGAAAACTTCCACACTAGACGCCTTGAGCGTATCTTTGGAATATCCTGGGAAGATAGAGTGACTTGTGAAGAACTATATCGTCACTCAAACACGACCAGCAATGAAACCATGCTAGCCAAGACACTTGCGCTGGCTTGGACATGTTATCAGGATGCCAGACCACCGGCTTCCAAGACGAATATTATATAGCAAGCTCTCACATGGAAACCGCTCGGCGGGAGGACAGAAAAAGAGATATAAGGACCACTCTAAAACTCTACTCAAGTGCTGTAATATACAACCAAATTCACTGGAGCAACTAGCCTCAGACCGTTCCTTATGGCGCTCAACATGCCATAGAGGAGCGGAAACACTTGAGACCTCACTGAACCAAAAGAGAGCTACTAATCGAGCCCAACGACATCAGAGGGCTCAAGGCATAATTCCTCTCAATGAACAACATCCCTGTCACCTATACAACAAGATCTGCACCTCCAGGATTGGCCTCCATAGTCATCTACGGTGGCATCAGAGGAATAACACATAACTCATCAAACATCTCATCTGGAGCAACGTCGTCATTGACTGGGATGAACTGCCATAAGCAAGTGTGTGTACAGTATTTCAAAAGGGTGTACTGTACTGTACATTGATGGAAGAAAACCTGAATATGGTGCTCTCTGTACGTAAGCACACACACACACACACACACACACACACACACACACGGACACACAGACACACACAAACACATATACACACACACACACACACACACACAATCCAGCTACAACAACGCTCTCTCCACCCTGGAAATACCATCCCTCAGTGACCTCCACCACCAAGCACTGCAAGGTTTGGCAGTGGTCTACTGCACCACCCTCGCCACCTCCTGCCACCGGCAGTCCCCCACCCACCTCGCGCAAAATTCAGCCCATAAGAGCCCACACTGATAAGATATAAGAACAGCACCATCACATCTATTGTTAAAATAACAAACATCTCCTGATTTATGTACTGTACAGCCCTGTAGATGTACTGAACGTATATTATTATGTCTAAATCACATGTAAGTTTGTAAATTTTCAGCAACTGGCTGCAACTCTATTAATAAACCGTTTATTATTATTATTATTATTATTATTATTATTATTATTATCATTATTATTATTATTATTATTATTATTATTATTATTATTATTATTATTATTATTATTATTATTATTACTACACACACACACACACACACACACAGGTAATATAGATGGAGGAACACATATAGGTAAAGAAAATCCATTTACCTGCCAATTAAAGCCAGGTCCTGGTCAGGTGGAACTATACCTGTTGTTTTCATCCACACTCTTTTCCAGCTGGTACAGGCAACCTGTAGAGAAAGATGGAGGTGGTGAGGGAGGGAGGGAGGGGGGAGGAAGGGGAAGAAGAAAGGGAGATAGGAAAGAGGACTAGAGAGGGAGAGAAGTAAGGAGAGAAAGAGAGAAAAGCGAGAAGTGAAAGGAAGTGATGGAAAGAAAGAGGGAGAAAGAGGGAAGGAGAGGGGAAGGGAGGGGAGAAGAGAGGAAGGGAGGTAAGGAAGGAGGGCGAGAGAAAGGGAGGGTAGGGAGAGGAAAGGAATAGGTGAGGGAGGGAGGTAACGAGGGAGAGGAAAATAAGGAAGTGAGGGTATGGGGAAGGGAGGGATGGAGTAAGAGAATGATGGAGGAAGAGAGGGAGAGTGGTAGGGAGGGCAGGGATGAACAAGGGAGAAGAGAAGAAAGAGAAAGGGAGGAAAAGAAGGAAGTAGAAGGAATTATTGGAGAAGTAGAAGAGTGAGGGAATGTGGAATGGATACAGAGTTAGCGGGGAGGGAGACAAGGGAGGAAGGAAGTAGGAAGGCAAGGAAGGAGGCAAGGAAGGAGGCAAGGAAGGAGGGAAAGAAGGAGGGAATAGATAAACAAAAGTAGGATAATGTATAAGAATAACAACCTAGGCCGATTTTTTTTCATTAAATAATTTTCGTCTTTCCTCCTAAAACTGATTTATTCCATAACAACACAACAAAATATACAAGAGATGTGTGTGTGTGTGTGTGTGTGTGTGTGTGTGTGTGTGTGTGTGTGTGTGTGTGTGTGTGTGTGTGTGTGTGTGTGTGTGTGTGTGTGTGTGTGTATGTGTGTGTGTGTGTGTGTGTGTGTGTGTGTGTGTGTGTGTGTGTGTGTGTGTGTACGTTCACTTGTGTACGTTTGTGTACATTCATTTGTTTGCTTAGCATATATGTGAATCGTATCAACGTTTATCGGTATTAGAGAGAGAGAGAGAGAGAGAGAGAGAGAGAGAGAGAGAGAGAGAGAGAGAGAGACCCACACCATATTTCTCTCACCTTCGGAATAAAACAATAAATAGCCTTTCTCTTGTCATCGAAGTGCATATGAGATAACATGAAGCTGCTAATAGGGAGGGAGATATTCAGCGTCCTACAAGCATCGTTCACGTGTTTGGTAAGGGCTTTGCTCCTCTCCTTGGGTCCAGGTGTGGTCACTGATACTGTATCTGGAAAATAAATGGATCGGTGTAAGGAGAGATGAGTCTGCTATTCTCCCTCTCTCTCTCTCTGCTTGTCTGGTTTGAGGATGATGGTTTAACCCTTTAATGATGATGGTTTAACCCTTTAATGATGATGGTTTAACCCTTTAATGATGATGGTTTAACCCTATAAGGATGATGTTTTAACCCTTTAAGGATGATGGCTTAACTCTTTGAGGATAATTGTTTAACCCTTTAAGGATGATGGTTTAACCCATTAAGGATGATGGTTTAACTCTTTAATGATGATGGTTTAACCGTTTAAGGATGATGGTTTAACTCTTTAATGATCATGTTTTAACCCTTTAAGGATGATGTTTTAACCCTTTAAGGATGATGGTTTAACTCTGTAAGGATGATGGTTTAACTCTCCCCCACTCCGCCCTCTCACCCTCACCTCTTAACCACTCCCCACACCACTTCTTCCCTGTTACTTTACCGTTTTTAAAGTCACCGGGCAGCGCGTACGCTTGTAGGAACTTCAGCTGGTCTGCCGTGAAGCTTATTGCAGAGATACCTAGGGAGAAAGAGTGCAAATATGAGAGAGAGAGAGAGAGAGAGAGAGAGAGAGAGAGAGAGAGAGAGAGAGAGAGAGAGAGAGAGAGAGAGAGAGAGAGAGACTGTTATATTACAAAATTTCATATTCAAGATTGTAGTTTATTAAAATAGGATTAAATATATAATGATCATCTATTATTATTATTATTATTATTATTATTATTATTATTATTATTATTATTATTATTATTATTAAGGTAATTGAGATTATGAATTAAGAGATAAATTTTATTCTATTTATGTTAATTTTGAGAATTTAAGTCGTCGTTGTTTTCTTGTTCATTTCCGATTGATTCTCTCTTTCACCACCACACACTCCCCCCTCTGTATCACCACCACACACCCCACCACCACCACACACCCCCTCTGTATCACCACCACGCATCACCACCACACACTCTGATCACCACCACACACTCCCCTCTGTCACCACCACACCACCACCCCCCTCTGTATCACCACCACCACACCCTCTGTATCACCACCACACACTCTGTATCACCACCACCACACCCCTCTGTATCACTCCCCCTCTGTACCACACATCACCACCACCACACTCTGTATCACTCTGTATCACCACCACACACTCTGTATCACCACCACACACACCTCTGTATCACCACCACACACACGTACTCTGTATCACACACACACCCCCTCTGTATCACCACCACGCACCCCCCCTCTCACTCACCTGTTGGGTTGTCAGGGTAGAGTATGGAGTACCCCAGGAGCATCATCACCGCCACCACCAATACCATCAGCATCTGCCTCCCTCCTCGACCCACCGGCATACTGAGCGCACTGTCGGAACATACACGATTTCTGTTATACCGTCTATGTAGTTATTTATACGTATACAGTATTATACATCATACAATGTTTGTTTTTTGTTAAATAATAATAAATTTTGTTATAGTAGGTTTATCTTCCCTCGTTGTTTCATAAAATAGTTAAAATATTATAATCTTAGTTGATTTATAAACTATTTCACCAGGATTAAAGCCGGTGGATAATGTGGATCATGGATTATAAAAAAATATATAGATAAATCCACAACTTATCCATGCCAAGACACGCAATAAACTATTAATTATGACAGAAGCCCCGGCACCCACTGCTCGTGCATAAGACGCTCTACAGGTCCCGGTGGTAATATGTATGAGTCGCTCGTTATCGCTGGTAATATACAAAATAATTTCATCATCATACTGTATATAGCATAACTTTATTTCCACCTGCAGGAAATAGTTTCGTCGAACATTTATCAGTCGAGTGATTTATTCGACGTATTTGTGGAGAACTGCAGTCGAGTTGTCACTGGCCATTCTAAAAAGCTTCGGATAATAAGAAGATTCGGATAACGAGAAGCTTCGGATAATAAGAAGATTCGGATAATAATAAGTTTCGGATAATAAGAAGCCTCGGATCAAGTGTTCTGGGCTCTCAGTCATACAACTCAGCGGCTGCTCTTGTCTGTCCAACACAATCTGTTGTATATAACTGTACTGTATCTATTTAAATAATAACATACAAAAGACTCAAGTGAAGTTCAGGCGCCATCACCGCTCAAGTAAATATTCCGTACAGTGTCAGGCAGCATGTACGGGGTGGGAGGCAGACCTGGCTTTTGAATACTGTACTGTACTGTACTGTACTGCACCTGCTGAGTAAGGTTTTGATATGTAAATGAACAGGTGTTCATGTTCATTTGCATAGTTATGTATTCCCGGTATATATGTATGTATGTATGTATGTATGTTAGGCTATAGAGGGATAATCACCGATTGAACTTCAAATTTTTTTAAAGTTTTTGCCAGATAGGGATAAGTTTTTGTTTTATTGGTACTACGTAGTGGATATTAATTGGTGCAGAGAATATGGTAAAATTAACCCTGTTTTATCTGAGACGTTGTTTACCACCAGCATGCAACAAAATTATACTTAAAGTATGTAAGGTGAAGTTAGCTAACTTTAGGTTAGGATTTTTAAGAAACTTTCATTTGTACGTATTATGATGATCTAAATACGAAGTTATCGTTATTAGGAAATTATTCCTATTTTGTGTAACACACACACACACACACACACACACACACACACACAACAATGTCGTAAATATATCAGAAACTTTAATATATACAGGTAAATCAATGTAAACAGAGGTGATTATAGTTTTCAACATCAAAAACAATAATAACGAAAACAATAACAACTACTATTACTACAACAATAACAAAGCCACCTACTACTACTAATACTACTACTTCTACTACTACTAGTAATAATAAGCAAAAAGAAAAATGAAATCAAGAACAATAACTCCAACAGCAACTACTAATATTACAACAACAACAACAACAACAACAATAAGACAACTAAGGCAACACGTTAAACAACAATAACCAAAACAATAACATCTACTATTACTACAACAATAATAATGATACCTTTATCCTTATCTTTTTTATCGTGGCCTCCAGCCTCCCCAAGACTAACGACACCTACTATACTACTGCTACTTCTTTTTTTTTATTACCTTAATATTAAATATCCTAATACATAAGTAGCTAGCCTAGCAGTGTTGAATTAATTGATTTGCAGATCTATGAGGCATTCAGTGACTGTTACCTCAAAGTCGATATCTGTGACTGTTGTCGGCTTTGGGGCAGATGCTCTCGTTCCCCTGAGGCAAAGCAATGCAGACCTAAGCAGAGAGGAGTACAGTCGAGATCTTCTGGGCTGCAGCTTCTGTTCGGAGATCACCTCCGCGAGTCTGGAGTAGAAGCATCTTACACTTGGTCCCATCCCACCAGAGGTTGTGAACACTAGAGGAGTGAAGCTGCCCTGATTGACGTTCTGAATTCTCTCCCCATATGCCCTTATCTTGTCGTTCTCGTTCCTCCTGTGTGCAGCATCGAGAGCTAAGTTACGGTGACATGCGGCCATAGGGTCAAAAATCCTTATGTCAAAGAAGGCTCGCTGTCCCCGCGTCCAGAATCCTCGAGCGCTGATGTCAACACGGGCTTCGTTGGATGTGTTTGAAGTCCTGTGATAGAGGTTCTCACCGTCCTACTACTACTACTACTACTACTACTACTACTACTACTACCACCTATCATAACGATAATTCTTCCAGAGTAGCGAGAATCAGGAGGAAACAGATCATCACAACACTACAGATCATCACACACTCATTCAACATCCAGCTGTAGTCACACACACACACACACACACACACACACACACACACACACACACACACACACACGCACACACATTCCAATATCAATCTATCAGCATGCCATCAGCAGCAGTCGTCAGCACTACAGTTCTTTCCCGTTTAAACCTCCGAGGCGATGGATATCCACTCATTCACGCACACCGTTGCTGCCTGGACAATCATCACCCTTTTGCTTCTGGGTTGTTCTTCGCCTTACCCTTCCATCTCCTTTCCTTCTTGGTCTTTCCCCTTCTCCTACCATCCAACTCTGAATAGTAATAATAATTTAATTAATAGTAATATTTATAATTTCAATAAGAGAAATGAGAAAAATAATAATAATAACTGTAATACTACTACTACTACTAATAATAATATTAGCAATAAATACAATAATATAAAAATAATGAAGACCAAGAAGGAGGAGGAAAAGAAGCAAGAGGAGGAGGAGGAAGGGAAGGAGGAAGAGGAACTACAACAATAACAACAAGAGATAAACTGCTCTCGGGGTCAGTACTTAATGAGACGACTGGACAAGCTCATGGCAGACCGAAAAAATGAGTGTGTACGACACGAGAAAAATGACCCATTGTGTCCTAAGATGTTTGTTTATAAAGGGACCTGTACCCGCTAAAATGTACTCATATGGGGTATTACAAGGCACTCAGACCCTCTTACGTGCATTATACTATAAGTGCATCCCACATCAGAAAATGCCTCAACTGGGAATATGGTAATCTCTCTCTCTCTCTCTCTCACACACATACACACTATTCAAAACGTCAAACTCAAAGTCGAGATTTTCTTCTATATTATCTATACAAAGACACCCATATACACTAATGACTTAACAACAATTTGTATTTTTAAGGCTAATGTGTAAGTGTGTGTGTGTGTGTGTGTGTGTGTGTGTGTGTGTGTGTGTGTGTGTGTGTGTGAGTGTGTTTGTGTGTGTGTGTGCGTGTGTGTGTGTGTGTATGTGTCTTTTTACTGATAAGCACTTGAACAAAACTGTCACATTGTCTACTGTTGTCAGAGGTCAACCAAGTGTACTGTATGATGAAAGCCGAGAAGAACCTGGAGGTGTAACAACAATAGCAACACCAATAATAACAATAATAATAACTATGATAATAAACTAATTAATTGAAAACAAAACTATCTTACAATTTAAGAATAAACTAAACACACTAGCAGTTTCTCGCGTTTCATCGTCTACCCTGTATATAAAATGGAATCACACCAGTAGAGTCAATATTTATTTTTCTATCGTTACCAAATAGTCGTAAAAATATCTATCTGATTTTACAAATTATACTTACATAAAATTTAGATTCGTTAAAATAAATATCTAGAGATGATTACGACCGAAAATATACTAATACATGTCACCAGGTGGAAGGTTTCACAGGTGTAGCAAATGAAGGTGAATTAATACCGACACACCTGTATCCCCCCATGAATAATTACTCATAAACCTGGGCACACACACACACACACACACACACACACACACACACACACACACACACACACACACACACACACACACACACACACACACACACACACTGTACATATAAACCTTGGCTTTCTGGGTCAAAGTGTGCGTGTTCTGTAGTCGTTTCTTAGCTTCATCACTCACCCTTGACGACCGTATTCAGAACACCGTGTATAGTTCAATGATTATTGCGTCTCGGTATTATTATTATTATTATTCATCCTGATTTGCAACAGATTTTATGACATGAGTCGATATCGAAATGCGCGTTTTTCCCGTTGTTTCTCGAAGGAAATGTGTGTGTGTGTGTGTGTGTGTGTGTGTGTGTGTGTGTGTGTGTGTGTGTGTGTGTGTGTCTGTGTATTTTATTTAATTAGTATTTCCACTGATTTGCTCTCATATTCTGTTTGTACTGAAGTTACATACATACATACATACATACATACATACATACATACATACATACATACATACATACATACATACATATAATAATGGTAACATTGCAATATGTATTTACTAACAATATGTTACATGTAGAAATCCAGATGATATTAAATGTTATCTACAATAATTCCTTGAGATAAATGCACTGCATACCTGTTTAACAGCAGGTGTCACAGGTGCTCACTCGACCCAGTCATGTCAATGTTGTTGTTCTTGTTCACCCTGTATCCGTATTTTTCTGGCTAAATAAACTGTTTCGATATCAATACTAACACGGTATAAATATATTTAAATCTTCATCAATCTATTGAAACTAAATTGGTTAATAACAATAATAATGAGGAATACATCTGAAGCGTCCCTTGGTAGGCAGCTTCTCTCACAACTCTTGTCAACACGACTATTTTCAGAGGTCCAGCTGCCTACTACGTCGACCATTACTACCATTAATTGCCATGTCACAACGACCACTAATACCACAAATGCCCTGTCAAGTATAAAACAAACAAAAACTTTACTCGAATTCTACTTTGGGTATTTTTTCAAGACTAGTGAGATGGATATACAGTACTCCCTCTTAAACAAGTGGAAAGAGACTGACTAATCTTATCAACTGTGCGTAGTATTACCCACCACCAGGGTGCAGCACCATCCCCTGTGACGTCTAGATAAAGTGATGTAAATTACGGACAATTGAATACTAAATAACTTTACTCAGAACACCTGAAGAATAACTCCCTCCAAGCTTATTTCATCTTAACATTAACCACCCAAACGCTAACCTGTCCTAACCTAATATAACATAACCAAACCTAAACTAACATCACCAAACCAAACCAAACGAAACTTAACTTAACATAACCTAACCAAAACTAACTTAACCTAACTGGGGTGAGAGGGGGGAATGAACTGTTTCTCAGGCAGCGCATAATTAGCATAACACTCGAGAGGGCCACTAAGATACAACGCCTGCCTTATGTAACATCCTCTCATACCCAAACCTTCATAACGTCAATGTTTCTTAACACTGACTATCGGGTGTCTAACAGCTCTCCTCTCGAGGTGACATTTCATAGGTGGCAGGCGAGCTTAGCAGGAAATACACTTACTGGGAAGGACAGGTAAATATTTGCCAGAGTATTAAAGGAATGTAAGGAAGAGCTTAGTATGCCCTTCGCAAAGTTGTTTAACATGTCCTTAAAAACAGGTGTAGT
This sequence comes from Homarus americanus, assembly GCF_018991925.1. Classification (NCBI taxonomy): domain Eukaryota; kingdom Metazoa; phylum Arthropoda; class Malacostraca; order Decapoda; family Nephropidae; genus Homarus; species Homarus americanus. The sequence goes on along the minus strand of NW_024751660.1, from coordinate 6,246,746 downwards.
ACCAGAATCCTGGAGGATAGCGAATGTAATACCGATTTTCAAGATGGGGGATAGATCACTATCCTCTAACTACCGCCCAATCAGTCTAACATCAATAGTAGGCAAATTACTGGAAGCAATCATTTCAAACTCTATTCGAAATCACCTGGAGAAGCACCGATTGATCAATGATTCCGGCATGGCTTCACAAGCAGACGTTCATGTCTAACTAATCTATTAACATTCTTTTCATTAGTTTTCGAATAGGTGGACGAGGGGCACAATTATGATGTGGTATATCTCGACTTTAGCAAAGCCTTCGACAGAGTCCCCCACGAAAGACTAATTAGAAAGGTAGAAGCACATGGCATCAAAGGTAATATCCTTAAATGGATTAGGGCGTGGTTACAGGACAGGAAACAGAGAGTGAGCATTAATGGCACAAAGTCCCATTGGAGAACGTCACAAGTGGAGTTCCCCAAGGCTCAGTACTTGGACCATTATTATTTATTATATAGCCTACATAAACGACATAGATATCGGCATAGACAGCAACATAAGTAAATTTGCTGATGACACTAAAATAGGACGTGTTATTAAATCTGACGAGACTCCACAAAACTACAGGAAGATTAAACAAATTTTTCGAATGGTCTGAAAAATGGCAGATGAAATTCAACGTGGACAAATGTAAAGTACTCAGTATAGGATATGTAAACAGGGAAACCAGATGCCAGATGAACAACGATGCCATAGAGAAATCCGACTGCGAGAGAGATTTAGGATTAATGATAAGTAGGAACCTTAAGCCAAGTAAACAATGTGTTTTTGCTCGTAACAAGGCTAATAAAGTACTTGGGTTCATACAAAGGAGTGTTAGTTACAAGACTAGCTAGGTCATCCTAAAACTGTATCTTGCTCTTGTGAGACCACACCTGGATTACGCAGTTCAGTTCTGGTCACCGTATTACAGAATGGATATAGAATCCTTGGAAAGAATTCAGAGGAGAATGACAAGACTAATCCCGGGCATTAGGAACCTTGAGTATAGAGACAGGTTAAAGCATCTTAATTTGCACTCCCTTGAGAGACGTAGAGTGAGGGGCGACCTGATAGAGGTGTATAAGTGGAAGGCAGGGCTAAACAAAGGGGACATCACAAAGGTATTCAAACTATCCAACCAGGAGAGACAGAGAGCTCACAACCACTGAATGGGGAAGTTTACCACTTAACTAAGGGTAGCCTCCAAGTGTTACTCAGTCTCTTCCATGGAGAGGATTCACCCCTATCCTCTCAGATCTTATAAAGTGTACACAGTGCGTAACTAAAATAAACCACAGAACACACAAATAAGTTTTGACCTCAGAAGCCTGTCACTTAAGAGTTCCAGAACTTAACAGCAATAATTTGTGTTATCCAGATACTATAACAATGAGACTTGCCTACTGTACCCAGCCTACCTACTACAGCCTGTCCATGTGAATTACCAAATCTACTACAGTTAAATGCATTAACTCAAATACGGATAAAATGGCAAAATGCTGGTTAAAAATATCTCACACTTGCTATTTTACCTTCACTCCAGAGGTTCAGAATAAACCAAAACTAACACAAACTACAAAAAGGAGGAACACTTAGCCAAATTAACTCAAAGTAAAAAAAAAAAGTACAAATTACAAAAGTAATATTCTGTGTGTGTGTGTGTGTGTGTGTGTGTGTGTGTGTGTGTGTAATAATAATAATAATAATAATAATAATAATAATAATAATAATAATAATAATAATAATAATAATAATAATAATAATAATAATAATAATAATAATAATAATAATAATAATAATAATAATAATAATAATAATAATAATAATAATAATAATAATAATAATAATAATAATAATAATAATTAACGGTGTATTGAAAAAGTTCACCAGCCCGAAGGCTGAAAATATACACTGGACAAAAATAACTTATTACACGCATGGGGTAGGTGGGTCGTTTAACAAAAGCTTTCATTACTGAAAGGAGAAGGAACAATGATTGAACAGACAAATTATTATAGTTTACAGTTGATGGCCCGGGCCTGGGCTGGTCATGGAGACACCAGGTGGTGTGGTGTTCACGTGGTGTAGTAACTCGTCCTCGGGTGTTGAAATGAAGGACCTCACGTGGTCATGGGACACCGGGTGGTGTGGGGTGGTGTCACAGTACCTCGCCCTGCTGGGTGGTGTTGTGTTATCTCGTAGTCAGAAGACAGTTGTCAGTTCCCAGGGGTGCTTATCTCAGTGGTGGGTCACTGCTCTCACTGGTACTGTCTAGTGCTGAATTCACTGGCTTAAACTTCTGTTCATCACTGTTCAACACTGATCCCACTTCTTTGCGAAATGAAATTGTCACTTTTGATGATGTTGATATCCCGGTGGTGAGGATGGGTCGGGGAGAGGGACTTGGGGAATGGGCCGAGCATTGGCCAAGGGGGACAGCTGCTCAGCAGGAGCAGCGCCTGTGTGTGTGTGTGTGTGTGTGTGTGTGTGTGTGTGTGTGTGTGTGTGTGTGTGTGTGTGTGTTATACAGAATCTCCAAAATGTGATTATATTAATTTTCCTTCTATTGTTTTATTAGATATGATGAGGATGTTGGTCCTGGGTGGTTACCGGGCAAAAGTATGTGGAACTACTGGAGGAGGATCAGCTTCCATCAGTGAAGAGTTTGCTGTTCCCGGAGCCAGAACACAAGATTACAAAAGACATGACTGGTATATGTCAAAAAGCGCACTGAAAATATATTTTATCATGATCTGTATGGCACCTATGCACAATATTGTCATCTGTCAGATGGATAAGTCAAGTTCAATTGTGTATTTACATGTTAATCCATTGCACCCAATCCAGCTTGACAATTGGTTTTATTAAGTCAATATTGTTTCCAGGAAGCCGCATCTGAACAATGTGATTACATTTAAGTGATGGTGCTGATTAACTGTTTTGATAACTATCCACAAATGTTAAGGCCGAAGCGTTACGAACAGTATCAATTACGCTAAACATTGTCGTCAATATACAGAGCTCTTACTGTTATGTATGTCTCTGCAAAATAATCATGATCAGTTTATATAACATGCACATTCTTTATGTAAGATATCAGGAAATATTGGTACCACTAATTACGTATATCACAATATTAGGCTGCTACAACACCGTTCACAATGTGTATTCAACATGGAGTAATGAGGCACAGAGTTCCGATCAAGTTTCAAATTGTGTTAGTGTGGCAGCACTAACTCTGACTCGCTTAAGAGTGCCGATCACTTGTTTCGAGCACGTGTGGCCGAACCCATACACGCGCAGGGAGGAATGCCTCAGGGGCCTTCTTGAACCACTTCGTTTGTAGTGTCAGTTTGTTTCGTGCAGTAATTGTAATGGTAGTTTTTTTTACCGAGTGTTGAGTACCTCACTCTCGCTCGAGTAAAGGAGGAGAGCAGACTGGTGGAAACGCAAGAAAGGAAGGACGAGGAAGAGATGGATAAAGATGGAAAGATTAAAGAAGAAGGATTGAAAGAAGATGTGGAAGAAGAGGAGGGAACAAATAAAGAGATGTATAAATTAGAATAGAGAAGCAGTTGATGAAAATACGAGGAAAATGAATGAAAGGCGAATGAATGAAGATGAGCTAAGGAATGAACGCATGGAGACTGGTTATGGGTGAAGATAAAGATAAGAGAAGTGTTTTTAATTGGAGAAAAACGTGTTACTGTTTTATCTCATCTCAACTCCCTCGTGATAGGGTGAGGGGTGGGGGACGGGAGGAGAGGAGAGGGGATAGGGTGGAGAGGATGAAGTGCTGTCAAGTACTTTTGTTGGGCCTATCGTACTCTTAATCTTACTGTGGCCCTCAGTCTACTTGACACTCTCACTGACAACATACATAACATTCAAGAAGATCCCACAACCAAACTCATAATGTTGGGCGAGTTTAACATCCACAACACACACTGTTTGATGTACACTCCTCACACTGTCCAAATGGTTGTTGTAGTGGAGCATTTTACAGCCTTACACGGCCGGTTAACACTCCCACAGTGGTTCATCATATTGCTAACATTATCAAACAGCTCGGGAATAAAAATTAACTCAGTGATGTACAGTATAGCTTCTGTAATGGACACAGTACAGCTGATCCATCTTTCCTCACAAATCCATTCCACCATTAAACTCACATAGTAGTCTTCGCATGCTTTCTCTCTATGCTACAAATACAAAATACCTAATACAGTATTTAGTAACTGGCATGAAACTACACAATTGAAAATAAGGTGTGAGAGCATCATCATCCAAACATCACACAGGAGTGGGATTTTAGTTATTACCTGTACTTCAAGTCGTCACCTGGAAAAATTCGGGCTGGGTGTGTAGTGTTGGGGCACTGTGACATACAAAATAGATTCTAGGGCCGTTTTGGTCATGAAGGAAGAGCAGGTTTGATTCGGGCCCTATTCTCTCAAAACCTGGTACAGTAGGTTAGGTTAGGTTAGGTTCGGTTAGATTCGGTTAGGTTCGGTTAGGTTAGGTTAGGTTAGGTTAGGTTAGGTTAGGTTAGGTTAGATTAGATTGCATTAGATTACATTACATTAATTATATTAGATTGCGATAAGGGATTAGGGGTGGGGGGTTAATCACTAGATGAAATAAGCTAGGGTGTCTAATCTTCACGTGAGGTTTCAAATGATTAATATTCAACCAGCAAACAGACTTCCTCGCACGTCCGATCTGGTAAAAACCCTGACTACATCCTGCATATTCTCTCGGTACACTCTGGTATGTTGACTATTGTAACCGCTTTGTTTGTTTACCGAAGAGATGGAAACAGCAGATGGAAAATGAAAGAGACACGAAGAGAAAAGAGATGAAGAGGAAATAAGGGAAAAAGAATTAGAAGTGAAAAGAAGAAAAAAAAAAGAAAATAAGAGTATAATTACAAAATATAAATAAAAAAAGAGAGGAAAAAATTAGCATTATTGGTTACTATTAAAAGTAAAAGTAGTTCCCATACGCTTGGCAAACATCTCACTATACACTGAACCCTCCGAATACCAGACTAATTCTTGCAAACCATGTCCCTTATTGGGAGGAATCCGTTATTGAGAATATCCGCTATTGAGAAGTTCACTATTGAGCGGGTTTACTGTATTTATTAATTTATTGGGATATCTGTTATTGATAGGGTTTACTGATAGATAGATAGATAGATAGATAGATAGATATATAGAAATAAAGGTGTTTAACTAGATGGATAGATAAGAAGATAGACAGAAAATTGTGTAACCAGATAAATAGATATAGACAGGTAGATCGACTTACCTGGTATAGACAAACAGATAGACAGATAAGTAGATAATTATTTGGTAAAATGAGAATATAATATCACACTGGTTTAGTACATACCAAGAGAGTGCAGGTGTATACAATCAACGATAAACAATAGATCGATTCAACCTAACCTAACCTAACCTAACCTAACCTAACCTAACCTAACCTAACCTAACCTAACCTAACCTAACTTAACCTAACCTAACCTTAAGGATCACCCTTCACCTAAGCTTATTTCACCTGTTGATTAAATACCCTAATGCTTCCTGAAGGGGGTTAGGTTAGGTTAGGTTTGGTTAGGTTATGTTAGATTGGGTTAGATTAGGCTAGGTTAGGTTAGGTTAGGTGGGGTTAGGCTAGGTTACGTTGTGGGTCGGTGACCTGTTCCCGGGTGGACTATTCCCTTAAAAAAAAATCTTCACAAACACACCATATTAACAAACACACTACCTTAACAAACACACTACCTTAACAAACACACTACCTTAACAAACACACTACCTTAACAAACACACTACCTTAACAAAAACACTACCTTAACAAAAACACTACCTTAACAAACACACTACCTTAACAAACACACTGTCTTAACAAACACACTACCTTAACAAACACACTACCTTAACAAACACACTACCTTAACAAACACACTACCTTAACAAACACACTACCTTAACAAACACACTACCTTAACAAACACACTACCTTAACAAACACACTACCTTAACAAACACACTACCTTAACAAACACACTACCTTAACAAACACACTACCTTAACAAACACACTACCTTAACAAACACACTACCTTAACAAACACACTACCTTAACAACACACACTTAACAGGCCGCACTGCAGCCCGAACGGAGCGCACTGCAGCCGAAACAGGCCACGCTGCGGCCAACAAGACGCACTGCAGTAACAAGGCGCACTGCAGCCAAACAAGGCGCGCACTGCGTAACAGACGCACTGTCTTGACAGGCACGCTGCGGCCAACAGGCACGCTGCGTAACAGGCACGCTGCCTTAACAAAGACGCACTGCGTAACAAGGCGCACTGCAGCCCAACAAGACGCACTGCCTTAACAGGCCGCACTGCCTTAACAAGGCCACACTGCCTTAACAAACCGCACTGCGTAACAAAGAAACACTGCCTTAACAAAAGAAACACTTTGCAGCCAAACAAGACACACTGCAGCCAACAAGGCACACTGCCTTAACAGAGCACTGCAGCCAACAAGGCACTGCAGCCAAACAGAGCGCATTGCGGCAACAGAGCGCACTGCGTATGGAGCACGCTGCGGCCAACAGGCGCACTGCCTTGAGCAAAGGCACTGCAGCCGAAACAGGCACGCTGCCTTGAACAGGCACGCTGCTGGCCAACAGACGCACTGCGGCCAACAGGCGCACTGCGGCAACAGGCACGCGATGTTAACAAGACGCACTGCGTAACAGACACGCACTGCAGCCAACAAGGCACACTGCCTTGTGGAGCGCGCTGCGTAACAAGACACTGCGTAACCAGACGCGTTGCAGCCCAACAAGGCACACTGCAGCCAACAACAAGACGCACTGCGTAACAAGACACACTGCCTTCAACAAGGCACGTTGCGGCCAACAGGCGCTGCGCCCAACAGGCACGCTGTCTTAACAGGCCGCACTGCCTTAACAGGCCGCTGCCTTAACAGGCACTGCGTAACAGGTACACTGCCTTAACAGGCACGCTGCTTAACAAGGCACGCTGCAGCCCGAAGCAAGGCGCACTGCGTGAAACAGGCGCATTGCGTGAAGCAAGGCGCACTGCCCTTGAACAAGGCCGCGCTGCGTAACAGACGCGCTGCAGCCAACAGGCAGCACGTTGCGGTAACAGACGTACGCACTGCGTAACAAGGCACGCTGCGTAACAGGCCGCGCTGCGTAACGAAAGGCCGCTGCGGCAACAGGCCGCGCTGCGGCCAACAGGCCGCACTGCGTAACAGGCGCTGCCTTAACAGACGCACTGCGTAACAGGCCGCACTGCAGCCAACCAAGGCGTTGCGTAACAGGCACTGCGTAACAAGGCCTGCGGCCAACAAGGCGCACTGCCTTGGCAAAGTACTGCCTTGACAGGCACGCTGCAGCCCAACAAACACTACCTTAACAAGCACTGCCTTAACAAACCGCACCTACCTTAACAAACACACTACCTTAACAAACACACTACCTTAACAAACACGCTACCTTAACAAACACACTACCTTAACAAACACACTACCTTAACAAACACACTACCTTAACAAACACACTGTCTTAACCCACGAAAACAATTCTTTCTCAAACACTCTCTCTTCTCAGCCTCACAAACACACATACGACAATACGTTCACAAACACACAACACTTGAGGCAGATTATAGACAACCTAACCTAACCTAACCTAACCTAACCTAACCCCCCAATTTATTGATTTCCTCTTTCACATTATAACGAAAGCTTTAAATTCGACAACCATTTAAAAAAAAACACGAAAAAAAAAAAGACAGTGTGAATGGATATAATGTTTTCTGGTTGAATCTGTGAATGTTAACTTCCTGTTTCCGTCTGGCTCAAAGGGGCGTCATGCAGTTAGTTATAATACCGACGCCATAATTTACTGTTTGATAATAAATGAAATAGAGATTTGAAATATCCGTAATGACGTTATTACTTTACAAATGTTTATATTTTTACATGTATAGAGGTTTACCCGTATGATATTCAGAATGGCTCGTAAGATAGTTACAGGTGTTGTGAATTAAATATAGCACGTGAACGATAACCCGATAATTTATTTAAGATTGTGTGATATTTCGTTATATTGATATGAAAACTTCTGATAATTCACAGCATTTAATTATAATTCCTAATAAGCATGCATAACCAAATAGAAAACGCCTTAATGATAGAAGCTTGTACGCTGGTGCGCTTAATAGACTTGCTGGCGTGAGTGGTTTAATGACACGAGTGCCCAATACCTTAGGCTTTAATTAAGACCATGACCTCATTGTTTAAAGGGACACTTGTGTTTTTATAACTGGTGATAAACACTGAGCAGCTCTGATGTGTTGGATATGGTAATATTGCCTTTCAAAATATTCTGAACAACGTTATATTACACAAAATAAATGAAGATAAAGTGTGCCCTGATATCACTTGCCACACCTGGATAACTCAGTGTAATACAAGCTTCTGTTTTCACTTTACACTTGTGGTATAGATATCCAAACAGTGGCTCGTATGTAGATAATCAGCTCAAATTTTGTACCGCAGTTCATGTTATCATTTCCACCATGACTATAACAACATTAACAACTAAATGTGTCTTGTTGTTAACTGGTGGTAGAATGCTTCCCCCGCCAGTGGCTCATACACATTGTACGATTAATAAATGATATATCGCAAATCAATCAACATTTAACTGTTAAGGATACTCGGTTCTGGTTCACTTTTATGCTGAATTTGATGTCTGAAAATATTAACATTGAATATGAGTGGAAATAAAAGTTGAAAATAAAGATATGACAAACAAATTTAGGCTTTAAAGGATCATATTCCCAACTATATCTTCTCTTTTCACTAATTATTACACATATCAAGACAAATGACACCAAACAGATGATACAACAAATAATAATGATAATTTTATAAGAGTAGCAACAAGAGTGTAAACACCGCATATTCGTTGAACTGATATAGTAGCCTACTCTGTTTAACCCAGACAATCACGTTCATTTACATCACCCCTGTACTGTCCTCATTCGAATAGCCAATGTAAATCGCTAAAAGATGTAAATCATCAGAGGTGTAAATAGCCAGAGAATGTAAATAGTTGGGTATAGTAAGAAAAATGATAAACAGAGGTTGAAATATTAGCCTGTGTTTACAGTCGGGTCCGCTGACACGTGTGGCTAAACAGCGCACGACTGTTCACGTTAAGAAAGATTAGGTTAGGTTAGGTTAGGTAAGTTAGATTAGGTTAGGTTAAGTTAGGTAAGTTATTATAGGTCACTTAGGTTAGTTAGGTTAACTCTTCAACTCTGCCAAACACCTAAACCGTTGTCTTTCTTTAACACTTAACCATCGTAAATTGAGACTGCCTTGTCCCTTCCTATTTTTCACTTACACACACACACACACACACACACACACACACACACAATAGATACACAAGGCCATTGAATGCATTTATACAACCATAAACATTCATTAACATTGAAAAGCCATTTTATCACATGTTATTTGTATATTAATGGGTGCATTTATACCCCCCCAGAGCAGTGGGTGTTTGTTTACGGGGGAGGTGAAATGTTCGGCTCATTGTTGACGTAGTAAATTATCACCTTTACTGCACTAACAATAAGTGTACGTTGCAATATAACCTTGTCATTCCAATCCGTATCCTAGGCTTTTGTGTTATTTCAGGCAAATGTCGTGCCTTTCAAACTTTATTTATCACAATACATTTAAATATATCTCCTGGACTTTAGTTTGTATGTTTGTACAACTAAAGCACCACAAGAAATACTTTAGTCGCTACTATATATTAGCATATACCCAAGTATGGTGACTTTTAAACTAACATTTTATTTGTACGGAATCAAATGTCATCTGTGACCTGCAGTGTGATGGCTTGTACAACGCCTCCACACAGTGTCCGTACATGTGCCAAATAGCTTTATTGATAATCCCTATCAACGTTTATACCAACCTGACTGCAAGCGTGAGATATTCCTCTGAGTTACTGTGGAAGCAACTTCATCACAAAGAGTGCGGTGGCAGTATTAATGTATCATTCTATCGTCATGTTGATTTTGATTTATTTTTCGATGCTATTGTATTTAATTTTATGTCTTAGGTCTGATCATGACAGGTGATTTGTCGAAGCGTTACCAAATAAATGTTGCTGTTTATCCATACGCTGGTACTGTTAGTCAGCCTTCACCCATTTGTTATGTGAGGTCATGACTCCTGTCACCTCATATCTACAGTATTACTACAGTGAGCACAACAGGGAGGAAAGGATCTTCTGAAGGCAACTGCACTTATAGTTATAATTAACCTATCTTAAGCTGCACTTATTTAAATACATAACTAAAACTGAATTACATTGTTTTTCTTTTAACCTTTCCTTCTTTGGTACTGCGTATATATTCTCTATCACCCACTACATTGATTGGTGTCCTTAGAGGCAGGATCAGACACTCTACTAGTAATATTTTCTATTTGAGATAACACAGTGCAGTGTGTGGAACCAAAGATATTGTGTTTATAAAGGGTGGGAGGTACGGGAGTCAACCTGGTAACGTCAGCAGAGCTCCGCCCACCTGCGCGCGGGATGACCCTATAGACCTTGATAACAACTAATAGACGACACTGAACCAGGTGTTTTACTGAGCCAGGTTACGTTTCGGTGCTACACTTAGTTAAACTCAACATAAATTTTAGTTTTACATGTGGTCTGAAAGAGCGACCCATTTTATCGTTTGTGATCAGTTTTAACCAACACTAATACACTAGATAATACAAGACACTTGATAAGAAATGAAAATATGGTGTACTTAGTGCTAGGGAAAATATTCACATATCAGTTTCTCAGAAAAAATATGCGAGATGTAATGTGATGGCGCACGTTAGCAGTGGGAATACTACCTGAGCTAGTGCTAGACCTTGAGGCACCGATGCCCCGCTGGACAGGCTACAGCCCATCATTGGAAAGTAGGGCGACTGGACTGATTACCGAATGAATAATTTTCGTGACAACATGTATTATGCCTAATTTATGCAATCAAAAGAATAGATTCCTTGAATTATTGTTATACCTTTTTAACTGCAAATGTATACAAAAAATATTAAGTCTATATAACATAATCTCAGGAGTTAATAATAAATTATGGTCATGCTGCTTTAATTTTATTTTTCCATCTAAGCCTAATCAATGTTGTTGTGACCCACTTCTACTTGAGACGCACTCATATTAATGGTGTTGCTCACGTGTCAGTCATACTTCCATCACGTCATCCATTATTGGGGTCAAGCCAATGTTACCTGTAGTAGACCCTATGATTAGGCCATTATAATGGAGGGTGATAAGGCGTTCTCTGATAAACCAAATTATTCCTCACATTCATGCCGCGTGTTCTGGCCACCATTCTGAGGGACAATACATCTTTGGAGGATTCAGATACTGAGCCCCAGCCACCGCGACACTACTGTGAATTCTGTATCGTAAAGATTATGTCATTATTATCTAATAATGATCTAATCTATTTTGTCAAGTTATGTAAAACATAATGGGGTAAATTATTTCATGAACTTATTAAACAAAACAATGACATCCTTTCCCAGTCCTTAATGAGAAACGGAAGTACAGTGTAAAAGCTCGATTGTTGACCCGCTCGGGTGATCGTTTACGTGTTAGCGACGATGGCAGGACAGCGACAAGTGGGGCCACTGCTTAAATTTGGTTTACTAAATCTTGAAAAATTTACCCCAATCTTGAAAGCTTGAAATAAATTTTTGAAAACCTCCTATGTATTGATAAATTCGATAGTACTTTTTTTCTAAACTTCATATTATTTTTGTTGTGATATCTAAGACTCGTCGTTAACTTAGAAGTTATAATGCTATTTTGGCAAATTGTTTGCTAGGTAATTTGGCATCCCTGGACCCATGATTCGCCAATTTCGCAACTCTAAACAACATTATTCTTCCCTTTTTTTAAATAAATGTTGAATTATAATTTTTTTAGTTGTTGCAGTGTAGAAGAAACAATAAAAATTAATTACTTAGTAATTGGATATAATTTTGTCATACCTTGATTTTTTTTAACGATTTGGAAATATTCAGACACGAATCTGGTAAACTTTTTTTTCATGAGTGGGAGCACTGAAGTACTTTGTACTCACGAGGAAAGAACTAGTATACCAAGTACCAGAGAAAGAATAATTGAAGTTAACCTTATGATAGCACTAAGGCTTTGGCGTAGTGATCCAGACAAAATGGTTTCCTTAAAATTGCTATAATATACGAGTATCCGGACTGGTGAATCTAAATGGATCCAAACGACTGTTAGACCACCTGTGCAAAGGTGAGATACGACAGCACTTCCCACCACCCTGGCGGACAGTTCACTTCGATATCACAATGCCGACGTATCCGCCTAAAAAATTAATTAACCAAAGTATATATCTCTAACACACTGCCAAAGTGAGAGCTCTTGAACACATACACACTCTACAGACTGATGATAACATCACACAGACCATCTACACTGATGAGTTTCTTAACACCGCCTGTAGGAGGGGGGGGGGGGGCAATACAATTGAGAAAGGAGTTAGAATTAACAACTGGACATCCACTCTGCAAACTGAATTAGTTGACATCTTCACAGCCATTAAAATTTTTCAAAACACTGTTACTGACAGTCTCATCATAATTGATGCCCTATCTTCACTCCTTGCCCTTGACTCCTTCAACGTAACAGGCGCTTGTCTCGGAAGCCAGACACAAATATGCATAAGACAAAGACACAGTTGAATATGGAGCAGATAACAAGGTTACTAGATTACAAAATGTAACGGCTAGATTAAAATTAAGATATAAACACTGTACCTCTGGCAGTCTATCCCTCAAGCAGATGTGAACAAAACCAAATGTAAAGTGTGTGGCCAGATATGTGGCCACACTCTCCATCACTACGTCCTTGACTGTGTGAAGAAAGAATATCTTAGGGACAGGTCCAAGCACACTGTGTGTGAAATGGAACAGCACTTTATCTCCAATGACAAGATAGCCGACACATTGAGACAGTATCCACTTTTTTGCACATAATAGCTTAGTCAATTCCTATAGAACCAAACACACAATGTGCTTGAATACTTCTCACGCAAATGTGAATAACAAAGTGTGCGGCCAGACATACTGCCTCACACTCCTGCGGCCAGACATACTGCCTCACACTCAGGCAGTTGTTAATGCGTCATCATGTGTACAGAACTAAACAAACAATGTTTATTAAATATTCTACAACATTCAATACCATAATATCCTGACCACTGGGGACTGCTATACACACCCATTGTGACCTCTACTCTGTAATCCTTTTGCGCTACCGCTCACAGGATGAGTATGGGGTGCACAATAAACTAGTCGCTGTATGTGCCAAATTCAATTTCAAATTAGATAACAAAAAGGAGGCAATGACTATTAGTACAGCTACTAGTATTACTGCTACTAATAGTCTGATGTTACTGCGACTAGTAGTACCGCTACTAGTATTACTGCTACTGTGTCGATTGTCGTTTGTTACGGTGTAGCATCACTAAATGAGATTATTTAGTACCCGTAGAATATAATCTGGGAAAGGTATTGTTATTTACTGTTGCCAAGACAGGACGTATATAATATAAATTTAATATATTGTAAGATTTATTGTAAGTATTGTACAGAAAGTTCATTTCATAACTTCAGCACTAGAATATTGTGGATATACCAAATAAACATAAAAGATTAGATCCTTTCCCCAGCTTATTTCTGCCAATGATCAGACACCCTAACGCTACCTGAGGGGGTTAGATCAGACTAGGTTAGGTTAGATTAGGTTAAGTTAAGTTGGATTAAGTTAGCTTGGGTTACGTTAGATCAAGCGAGAGTGAATTACCTTAGAGTTAGACATAGTCAGATCCGGCCCAGGTAACTACCATCAATACGTTCTCCTGTGAAGATATTCCCACACCTGTTCAATTAATGACTGTATTCACAGCTTTATCTTTAAGCAACACATCTAATATACCTCACCAGACAATATACCACAGTGTAATGAAATGCAACGCAACACAAAGTAATGGAACACACCGCCACATGACACGGAGATACAGAATGACTTTTGACACCATGACTGACACACTGTATGACCTTAGCACGTTGATTCAGTAGGACTTGACACGGCGATTCAGAAAAAAAAAACCCTGACATAACTTTAACGTGTTGATTCAGAATAACCTTTGACAAGAAGCGTCACAACTACAGTACACGTGTGGTAGCGCACAGCTCCAGGATATAACTGGCACACAAACACGACTACTGCCTCCCCCTCCACTCCCCCCCCCTACCTGCACTCCACATGTTTTCATACCTTTCCACCCCTTCCACCCACCAATCCACCCCTTGTACCTTCATCCCTCTATCTCACCCTCCACCCATTTCTCCACCTTTCCTCCATACCCCTCCCTCCATTCCTTCTCCATCCCTCCCTCCCTCTCCTCCCCCTCCTTCCCTTTCCTCCTCCTCCCTCTCCCTCTTTCCCCTTCCTCGCTCCACCACTCCCTCCTCCCTCCCTCCCTCCACTACTTCCCTCCCTCCCTCCACTACTTCTCCATCCCTCCCTCCACTCCTTCTCCATCCCTCCCTCCACTGCTTCTCCATCCCTCCCTCCTCCACTCCTCCTCCCTCCCTCCCTCCACTACTTCCTCCCTCCTCCACTCCTCCTCCCTCCCTCCCTCCACTACTTCTCCCTCCCTCCCCTACACCCTGTCCATCTCTCCATTTGCTCCCATCCACCCCTACATCCACACCCCCTATCCATCCTACCTTCCTCTCCCCCTCTCCTTCCCTTATCCCTCCTTCTCCTTCCCCATTTCCTCTTACTTCCCACTCTCCTCCCTCCTTTCCTCTTACCTCCTCCCTCTTCTCTTACCTCCCTCCTCTCTCCTCTTACCTCCCTCCCTCTCCTCCCTCCCTCTCTCCTCTTCCCTCCCCTTCTCCCTCCCCCTATCTCCCTCCTCCCTCCTTCTTTCCCTTTCCCTCTCCCTCCCTCTCCCTCTTTCCCCTTCCTCGCTCCACCACTCCCTCCGTTCCTAAGCAGCACCAACAATAAACACAGGGCTAGGTGCGATCGTTACCGTAGCTAAGGTGAGGCGAGGATTTTTGTCAACAAAGTAGTGTTAGTCACATTGTACAACCGTAGAGGGAGAGGGGGAAGGAGGGAAGGAAAGGGTTGAGGAAAGGGAGAAGAGAGGGAGGGAAGGAGGGAGGAAGGGAAGGAGGGTGGAAGAAATGAGGAAGAAGGAGGGAAGGAAGAGGGGTAGAGGAAGGAAAGAAGGGGGGAGAGTAGAGGAAGGGGGAGAAGAATGGTGGATGAACTAGATTGAGGGAGGAAGGAAGGAAGGAAGGAAGGAAGGAAGTTTAATTGAAGTATAATTATCACCTCTCTCAAGTTCTTACTTTTCTTACTATATATTCTCTTTCACTTATCTCTTAGTTTACAACCCCTTCCCCAACCCCCCTCTCTCTCCCCTACCCTCTCTTTTTCCTCTTCGACCCCTCTCCTCTACCACCAACCCTCCTCCCTCTATCTTATAACCCCACCCTCCCTACCTCCACCCTCCCCTACCTCCACCCCCTCCCCTACCTCCACCCTCCCCTACTTCCACCTCTCCTACCTCACACCCTCCTCTTCCACCTCTACTCTCCACCCTCTCTCTACTCTCACCCTCTCTCCCTACCTCCACCTCTCCCCTACTTCCCACCTCTCCTACCTCCACCCCCCTCCCTACAGTCTATCGGTGTGTAATGTCCAAGGTGGACCATAGTCTTGTTCACACGCTATGGACTGTTATAGTAACGTTCCTAATGACCTACTGCGACTTGTCATTGTTGAGTGGGGAGGATTAGGTGAGGAGTGGGCGGAGGGTCGAGTGGGAGGATTAGGTGAGGAGTGGGCGGAGGGTCGAGTGGGAGGATTAGAGGAGTGGGCGGAGGGTCGAGTGGGGAGGATTAGGTGAGGGGTGGGCGGAGGGTCGAGTGGGGAGGATTAGGTGAGGGGTACTGCTATCTTTTGATTGTCGGATTTTTATCATGACTGACACACACACACACACACACACACACACACACACAATTTGTTCCATTATCACCAATAATATTTCCTTATAACAATGTAAAAATAGAATACGATACAAAATACAGAGAGAGAGAGAGAGAGAGAGAGAGAGAGAGACTAACACTATTTTCCTCTACAGTAATTTTATAAAAAAAATTCTGTCACGCTCCTCATTTCCTGGTTATCAACACACTTTCTCCTCCCCTTCCCTTCTCTCTCTCTCTCTCTCTTCACTGTCCCTTTTTTCATTTTCTCCCACTCTTTCTCTTTCTTTCTAATTCTCTCCTTGTTTTCTCCATATCATCATGCGTGAAGTCAATCGTTAATCAGTGTCGAAACTTCTGTCACCAAGATAACTGTACTGCATATCAGGCTGGAGTGACCGGTTGCACCATTCGGACAAAACTTGTTGAAAACTGGCCGCTTCATCACATTTTTCCGTGGAGTTGTGGAGGCGTCAAGTGTGTAGTTGTCGAAGACGTAACCTCGAAGCGTAATTAGGCTTACGTTTCAGTGGGGTTGATATTATTATGCAACATTGTACCTGTAACTACACTAGACGCCATCCAAAGACGTAGATGGCAATTCATGTCAACCAATCAGCTTCGTCGTTCCAGAATCAGAGTATTAGGTTTTATATCTATAAGTGTAAGTAATAAGAGTGCGGAGGTCATATTGCAACTATATCTTGCGCTAATCAGGCCGCACCTCGATTATGCTGCTCAGTTCTGGTGCCCTTATTATGGAATGGATATCAATTCACTGGAGTCGGTGCAGCGAAGAATGACGAAAATGATTCCGGGACTTAGAAACCTTCCATATCAGGATAGGTTAAAGGAACTAAACTTGCATTCCTTAGAAAGACGAAGAGAGTGCGGGAGATATGATAGAAGTATTTAAGTGGGTGAAAGGAATCAATATAGGAGATATAGTTAAAGTTCTTATAATATCCAAGCAGGATAGGACTCGTAGCAACGGAATTAAGTTGGATAAGTTTAGGTTTAGGAAGGAGATAGGAATGAATTGGTTCACAAATAGGGTGGTAGACGAGTGGAACAAGCTTTGCAGCTTTGTAGTAAGTGCTGGAACGCTGAAAAGTTTTAAAGGGAGGCTAGATAGATTCATGGATGATAGAGAGTGGTAGTAACTCTCGACAGGAACTGCCATGCACAGGTCAACCGGCCTATTGCAGACTCCTTATTTTCTTATGTTCTTATGTGCTAGAGTCATTTTAAATCTTTACTGCCAGACCGATGTTGCCAAATGAACAAATGTCAATACTACTATACAGCGCCGAGACGAATTCCTGCAGCCGACTGTACAGCACAAGTCTCAGTACATAAATTAATGGACAATTCCAAACACTTGCAAATTGACAAATTCACACATAATACAATAATGAATATGGTGGTACGCCGACACACACGGACAACAACAAACACATCCTCACAGCCTATACCGCACACGCCTCCCTGTGTGGGACTGCCTCATCGTTATTAGACATTTTAGTTTATTTTACCTGATAATAATTGATCACAATAACGCTACCTGGAAGAGAGGGTGGTAGGTAAAGGTGGGTTGGGTTAGGTTAGGTTAGGTTGGCATTAGAGTGTTTACTCATCAGGTGAAATTAGCAAGGGTGTATTCTTCAGATTAGATTAGGTTAGGTTGCATAAGCTAGGATATCTAATTATTCAAGTAATTCCAGTGCGTCACGTGGTCCTGTGGCTTCACACATCACAGGCAAGACAATGCAAGATAACAATTCCTCCTTTTATGGACTGAATAAATGTGAGCCAGTCAGATTTTTACTACTGGTCCTGACTCACACTACAAACTGGTACTGACTCATATTACTGGCACTGACTCACACCTGATGCTAACTATATTTCACCTCCTCAATGACAATTCGTACCTGCGCACAGTGGGATGATCTTCCAGTACGATAACCACCCCGCCACCGCCCCCTTTGCATTAAATTAACTGTAAACACGACGTAAATTGTAAAAAAAAAATTTCCAACTTTCTGTAAAATCGTTAAACAACTTGTAAAAACAATCATACATGACAGATAATCGATTTATATCACTAGTTAGTCACTGCCTCTCACTAGTTAGTCACTGCCTCTCACTAGTTAGTCACTGCTTCTCACTAGTTAGTCACTGCCTCTCACTAGTTAGTCAGTTGGTCACTGCCTCTCACTAGTTAGTCACTGCCTCTCACTAGTTAGTCACTGCCTCTCACTAGTTAGTCACTGCTTCTCACTAGTTAGTCACTGCCTCTCACTAGTTAGTCACTGCCTCACTAGTTAGTCACTGCCTCACTAGTTAGTCACTGCCTCTCACTAGTTAGTCATTGCCACTAGTTAGTCACTGCCTCTCACTAGTTAGTCACTGCCTCTCACTAGTCACGCCTCTCACTGAGTCACTGCCTCTCACTAGTTAGTCACTGCCTCTCACCAGTTAGTCACTGCCTCTCACTAGTTAGTCACTGCCTCTCACCAGTTAGTCACTGCCTCTCACTAGTTGGTCACTGCCTCACCTAGTTAGTCACTGCCTCTCACTAGTTAGTCACTGCTCTCACTAGTTAGTCACTGCCTCTCACTAGTTAGTCACTGCCTCTCACTAGTTAGTCCTGCCTCTCACTAGTTAGTCACTGCCTCTCACCAGTTAGTCACTGCCTCTCACTAGTTAGTCACTGCCTCTCACCAGTTAGTCACTGCCTCTCACTAGTTAGTCACTGCCTCACCAGTTAGTCACTGCCTCCTCACCAGTTAGTCACTGCCTCACTAGTTAGTCACTGCCTCTCACTAGTTAGTCACTGCCTCTTCTGCTCACTAGTTAGTCACTGCCTCTCACTAGTTAGTCACTGCCTCACTAGTTAGTCACTGCCTCACAGTTAGTCACCGCCTCACCAGTTAGTCACTGCCTCTACCAGTTAGTCACTGCCTCTCACTAGTTAGTCACTGCCTCTCACTAGTTAGTCACTGCCTCTCACTAGTTAGTCACTGCCTCTCACTAGTTAGTCACTGCCTCTCACTAGTTAGTCACTGCCTCTCACTAGTTAGTCACTGCCTCTCACTAGTTAGTCACTGCCTCTCACTAGTTAGTCACTGCCTCTCACTAGTTAGTCACTGCCTCTCACTAGTTAGTCACTGCCTCTCACTAGTTAGTCACTGCCTCTCACTAGTTAGTCACTGCCTCTCACTAGTTAGTCATTGCCTCTCTTTAGTTAGTCACTGCCTCTCACTAGTTAGTCACTGCTTCTGCTAGTTAGTCACTGCCTCTCACTAGTTAGTCACCTGCCCTCTCACTGGTTAGTCATTGCCTCTCACTAGTTAGTCATTGCCTCTCACTAGTTAGTCACTGCCTCTCACTAGTTAGTCACTGCCTCTCACTAGTTAGTCACTGCCTCTCACTAGTTAGTCACTGCCTCTCACCTAGTTAGTCTGCCTCTCACTAATTGGTCACTGCCTCTCACCTAGTTAGTCACTGCCTCTCACTAGTTAGTCACTGCCTCTCACTAGTTAGTCACTGCCTCTCACTAGTTAGTGCACCTCTCCTTCAGTTAGTCTGCCTCTCACTAGTTAGTCCTGCCTCTCACCTAGTTAGTCACTGCACTCTCACTAGTTAGTCACTGCCTCTCACTAGTTAGTCACTGCCTCTCACTGATTGGTCCTGCCTCTCACTAGTTAGTCACTGCCTCTCCTGAATTAGTCACTGCCTCTCACTGAGTAGTCACTGCCTCTCACTAGTTAGTCACTGCCTCTCACTAGTTAGTCACTGCCTCTCACTAGTTAGTCACTGCCTCCCTCACTAGTTAGTCACTGCCTCTCACTAGTTAGTCACTGCCTCTCACTAGTTAGTCATTGCCTCTCACTAGTTAGTCATTGCCTCTCACTAGTTAGTCAGTCACTGCCTCTCACTAGTTAGTCACTGCCTCTCACTAGTTAGTCACTGCCTCTCACTAGTTAGTCACTGCCTCTCACTAGTTAGTCACTGCCTCTCACTAGTTAGTCACTGCCTCTCACTAGTTAGTCACTGCCTCTCACTAGTTAGTCACTGCCTCTCACTAGTTAGTCACTGCCTCTCACTAGTTAGTCACTGTTAATCGGAATTTAGTAAATCCGTTTCTCTTAATTTTCACGTTTCTCTTTTATGTTTTATTAATTATTATTTTTTTCCACACTACTTAATTCTTCTTACCTCTTCTGCCATAACATTTCTCTCTTCATTTATCTTCCTTCTTAGCTAGTATGTTCTTCCTTCTTTAATCCTTTATTGATTCTCTCCCCTTTATCTAACTTTCTTCTTCTTTCTTTTAATCTTTTATGGTTAATTCTTTCCCCAACGCTTATTTCTTGTTCTTCATTTGTCTTCTTCTTTCAACTGTACGTCTTTTATGACATATTCTTCCTCATTACATCATTCAGTTTACTCTTTCCTTTATTACTTTTTCTGTCTCTCCTCTGGTCATGTAATCTTCTTGACTTATCAATTATTCGCTTCTTCCTCTTCTTCGACTTCCTCACACTACTTACTTCTTCTCTGTCTCTCTTTCCCCTTCGTATTGGTCATTTTTCACTTCTCATCTTCTATTTGATGAGTCTCTCAGTGTCTCTCGTTCACTACTAGAGCCGCCAGCAGGTTAGATGTCTGCAGGTGTACAGTGAGAACACTTGTGGGGCGGACAAGCATTGACTAGTTACGACTGGTTCTGCTAGTTAGTGTAGCAGGTGTTCTGTTTCACACACACACACACACAGATAGAGTGTGAGAGTGTGTGAGAGATATTAACTTTTATTAACGATCAGGTACACCACCTCTTCATTAATACTAATCATACGCTACATATAAATCATCTATTTACACACACACACACACACCATAACGTTTACTTTAATAATGGCCACATAATAAGAACAGTTTTACCCACTTCACTAATGACTCCACTATAGCTTAAAGCATTTGAAAATACCCACAATAACGTGACCCACACCAGCTTCTGACCCACGCCAGCCCATGACCTACGAAAGACCTTGACTCAAATCAATTCCTGAGATATCATCTGCGCCAGGGTCTGATCTACGCCACACCTACACTAGTGCCTGACTGACTCTAACCAGCTCCAGGCAGTTGAGATCACGAGCGTGTAAAATTGGCATGCAAGGTGATATATAAACTGGTGGGAAGTGATCCAAACGGTATATTAATTTTAATTGGTTATAACTTAATATTTAGCGTATTTAATAATCTTGATTCATACGTGTACTGTATATACATTTTTCGGCGTAATTATTTCCTTGCTTTAAGAATTGGTTAAACTGGTAATATGTATGTGCTATAACTTTAACTGGTGCAAGTCGTTGTGTCAGAAGCCAGGGGGACACAGCGACTAGGCAGGGGGACACAGTGACTAGGTAGGGGGACACAGTGACTAGCCAGGGGGACACAGTGACTAGGTGGCAGGAAATAGCGACTAGGCAGGGGGACACAGTGACTAGGCCAGGGGGACACAGTGACTAGGTGGCAGGAAATAGCGACTAGGCAGGGGGACACAGTGACTAGGCAGGGGGACACAGTGACTAGGTGGCAGGAAATAGCGACTAGGCAGGGGGACACAGTGACTAGGCAGGGGGACACAGTGACTAGGCAGGGGGACACAGTGACTAGGCAGGGGGACACAGTGACTAGGCAGGGGGACACAGTGTAATAAAAGGGACACCCACGCACGCCTACGCCTACAAGAGTCAGCCAGCCTGTGGGGCCCTGTGTGTTTATGATGCCTCTCAGGAGACAGTTACCTCAATTCGTCACCATTCGTTATCCCCCCAATGGTAACCAGATCCCTGCCTACACCAAGTGCCATGAAGATAGCTCCGCCTATAGAAATGACGTGACTACACCCATATTGTGAACCAGCCAATCAGTGGAAGACGTGCCTAAAGACTCTTTGAAAAACAGACTCTGATTAGAACTCAGAATATGCTTCTTACAGTTAATAAGATAATGTTAGATGGTGAGTAGATAGAGGCAAATGACGTAAAGCAACTTACCAGAAAGAGTACAGAATGTTGATCCTGCTCGACGACCAGCGGCTCCGGCCCTACTGATAATGGGAAGCATGTTTACAGGCCACATCTAAGGAACATAAAGTTGCCTTTGGTGTCAGGTAAAGATACGCAAATGATATCACTAACAAATTATCAATTAAACAGGAGTCGTGCAAACAATGGCTCATAGATAATTTATCCCTACATCTTGGAAAAACTGAAGCAATATCATTGTCCTACGTGGGAATAAACCCCCTCTCAACTATAACCTTGATAGTTGATCACCATGAAGCTAGGAGGTCCATGAATGATATCATTCGAAAGATTATAATAAGGCGGTATGAGGAGGGACACGTGAGTGACATGATGACAAGGCCAAGATACGGCGGCCCTCGGGTAACCTCACCAGTTGACGACCAGACCAAGCCTCCCAAACAACAGCGGGAGCCTGGACATGGGATTTACAACTCCCATGTCACACTGTCACCACGAGACGGCGGCTGTTTGAGGTGGGGCTGAACTGCCACGTTACGGCTGTGCTGACGGAAACCAACAAGGCTGTTGGGCGAACTACAGACTGAGATTCGCCCAACAGTATAGCCAATATGGCTTAGATTACTGGGAGAATGTCAGTTTCACAGATGACAAATGTTTTTCATCTATGACAGCGACTGGCAGACACTGCTGACGAATATCAAATACTCGCTACGATGCCAAGAAACATCCATGAGACGGCAAGGAGTGGCAGGGGTAACCGTCTCGTTTCATGGTTGAAATGTAGGCTGCACAAGCCGGTCAGTGGTAAAGTTGTCTATACACGAACGAAACTGTTGATGTAATATTATTATTGCACTTCCACAACTAAGGTCTTTAAGCACATAACAAGGTTAGTAATACAGTACACTAGTCCACCAACAATTAACAATTATGAGATTGAACTCTATTTGAATTAACTGTATACCTGCGTTGTCTACATATATGCCAAACTAGTTGTAATGATTCACTTGTATCATCATCATCATCATCATCATCATCATCATCATTATCATTATCATTATTATTATTAATATTATTATTATTATTATTATTATTATTATTTTTTTTTTTTTTATTATTATTATTATTATTGCTACCGTAATATTATTAGGGATGACAATCATTACTTCAAAGAGCTTTTCTAATAGCTTTCGGTCACATTTTTAAAGAAAACTATAAAACGTTTATTTCATAGAAAATGACTATTATAGCAATAACTATGACAAATGGCAATAAACATCCTCACCACCTACAGTATTTATTATCTTAAAGACAACACCAAAATAGAGAAAGAATTATTTTTGTAGAGAGATAATATACCATAAAATAGCCTATAAATACAGTAAGAAAATTCAACCACTCGGCCGAACGGCTAATAAACTGTAGTAAGACGATAAGCTAAAACATTTCTTTCTACCACCCATTAATATCTGACATCTAGTCTTAATTAGGTACATGCACAGGTACATACAGATGTTCATACAGGTATAATGACTCAAAATCTATTACGCACTGTTGGTAAGTACCGGTCATGAAACTGAGGTGTAGGGAAGTAGACTAACTGTATCTCAGAGTCAGAGACGTGACAGATCGCCCAACGGTTAACGAGCCGATACAAGTAAAAGTACAGTAATGTTCAGGTGTCGACGTATTTAACACTCACGTCTTAAGAGAGACTGATGTATTTACTGTTATTTTCTGAGGTGGAGTAGCGGTATTAGTTTATGAGGAACACCAATGTCTGTCTAAGCTAATGCACTGTATTGTTATCTGAATTTAGTTAAGATAAGCCTAAACCAATGAGTCAGGTTGTAAGAAAACAGATATTACTCCGCCCAATCAGTGAAAACCGTAACACATACATCCCACCAATGAGTCAGGTTGTAAGAAAACAGGTATTACTCCGCCCAATCAGTGAAACCGTAACACATACATCCCACCAATGAGTCAGGTTGTAAGAAAACAGGTATTACTTCGCCCAATCAGTGAAAACCGTAACACATACATCCCACCAATGAGTCAGGTTGTAAGAAAACAGGTATTACTCCGCCCAATCAGTGAAACCGTAACACATACATCCCACCAATGAGTCAGGTTGTAAGAAAACAGGTATTACTCCGCCCAATCAGTGAAACCGTAACACATACATCCCATACAAAGCATCGTATTACCAGCTACAAATCAAAGTTCATGTATTACAAACCTTTATAAAATATACAATGAATAAAGAATTATACCAAATATACGTACACTAATATCACTGAGTATAAAGTGTAATATATTAATATGACATTTAGTAAGATGATTCATATAAAGTAACATAACATTGATAACACTAAGTGAGGCGAGCTCCTTAAATCGTTGCCGAGGTTTGTTGAAATTTGTAGCTGAAGGGAAAACAACGTTGGCAATGACAGTGATCCAACACTCACAGGAAAAACAGAAATTGTGGCGAGGAAATATTGAAAACCTGAAGCACCTGAGAGAGGCCTGAGACATCACACAGCTAGTGATTTATTATGACCTAGTGATCTCCGGGACACATGAATCTTATATATGTCTATAATTACGTGTCATACAGTAGAGTTTTACTTAAAATGAAGATACCGTAGATAACCCCAGCAGACAGACGACCAAACAAAACAGCTCTGGGGGCCGTCACTTAACACAGTGATTAGAACGTCTGTCATTGCCTAGTTTATAATATATAAGGGCAAGGGGTGATTTAATAGAGGTTACTAAACACCTCACAGGACATTATTCTGCCAACTGTAGTTAGTAAGTGGCTGTCGTACCTGTCACCGTCTCACGTGAACCCCTTCCTTATGATATTTTTTTCAAAGTATTGTCCCCAAATCAAGCTTCATCCTTAAAGTATACAAAGAATTTTCTGTCATAATTCATCCTGGGAAAAATTTACACCTGCTAGCGATACATTATATGCCGAGATGTTTGGAATTGAAAATACGACGAGAGAGCATCGTGGTTATCAGTTCAAACATGGGGAGGAAGAGCTGAAATAAACTTGTTTGTCTCGAGACGTCACGAAAAAAAAAAGAACGTAAAATACTGAACCCTCGTAGGGAAAACTAGAGAGGATGATTAAATTATTAATTATCCAGGTGAGACAAGTGTGGCCGTAAACACGAGGGAGGGAAGGAGGGAGGGAGGGAGGGAGTACAGTATATAGTAAAGGGTCGGTTGAATGGTTCAGATGTTTATAGGTGAAATGACACTTATATCTGAGTCTTGTTTACACACACACACACACACACACCCATAGTGAGGTAAACCCACTAACCAATGCCACACTTGTGTAGCTGAGAGCGCTGCTGTTATCACGGTATAACAGCTGCTCTATAGCTATAGGTGAAATAATCTACTCAAAAGTCCTCCCAGCACTTGGCAGTGATCGCATTACACCATACAGTAAATATGTTAATAATATCACTGTGTTACCTGTACGACCCTTAAACACAGCCAAGAGGGTTGAGGTAAACACACAGTTACTCGGATAAGAATAAACCAATATTGACAATAACAGTCGCTGTAACACACACGGCCTATGGTCCTGAGAGGAAGAACACCACTTGTCTCAACTACGTCCAGCGGTCAACTGAGATACTGTATTACCCGGTGAGTCATCTTAGTGCAAATAACACTGACGATGCATAGTGACGTACAGTGGTGTGTGGCTGGACTCTTCTAGAGGTAATATTACAGGAAGTATTGGTACACAACATACATCTTAATACTTAAATTCAGGAAAATATGAATCTAAGCAAGTACACATATGTATTAAGTTACATACACACACACACACACAAGGTTCAGAGCTATACAGTCTCTACCACGTTAACTTCCAAAGACCTTATTAAACTTCAACCTTACACTATGCTGTCATCTTATACATTTACCACAAAGCTCTATATAATTTCTCTTAAACACCAGTAATATGATCTTACAAACAATATATATGAGACATTTTTTCCTCGTATATATATAAATATGAATATATATATAACTAACGATGATATAGCTTCCATTAAGGTATATAAATTAAGTTTGGTAACTTTTGTGTTGGTAATTTATCAGATTTAAGATTGAAAATGTACCGTAATTGTCTTTTCTCACCTTCCCTTCTTTCCCATCACATTGTCAATTCCCAAGAACTTATCTTATCATTAAACCGGTCACGCGCCCGTCTTCTGTTATTAAGGAATTGCCCATGGGAGCCAAATTGCCAATTAGGATTGTTAGCTCTTTCAATTGGTCTTAATTACCAACGTTTACCTGGAGTTTCGCGTCTCCGGATTGTTTGGGAGGTTTCCTACAAAGCATCGTTGAGATTCTGTGGGAGATGGACGGAGAATTTCGATATATGAACACCTCTTCGCTAGACAACATTTTGGAGGGGTTTCTACATTATATATTGCAGTAATTTAAATTCATCTCGAAGGTTTAAACACTATCTGAACGCTATACACCCAACAATTCACCTCCCTAAACGCTTCACGTTGCTACACAATATTCAACAATTCTCACCCGTTCACATCCGCCACCTCATCACATCCTCCAAAATACGATCCAGAAAGCCCAAAACTTGACGAATTATTCCTAAAGTTTCTACCCATCGGTTCGTGCCATATCTCTCACACACACACACACCGGTAGAAAGTGAGACATAACGACACACGGGGGCTCAGCTGAGGAAATAATTCTATAACCCACCATTAGTCCCACCTTGGGTCAGCGGGCAGCGAATCGTGGCGGGATGTGATCGAGTTACAGCTCCCCGGGTTTGTTTACACGGCACAGCTGCGGGTGAGTGTGGTCTAGCTCGCACCTCCACCTCACAGGCTACCGACAGGGCCAAGTATCGCGCTTCCCTGAGCTATTATATCGTCTTTATTAGTTTACTGGGGTGTGGTTTTAGGTGCGTAGTGCATTGAGGATCGCACGTCATGGTTGGTTCTGTCGAGTCACGAGGCAGGTATCGCATATACAGAGCGAAGGGGAGGTGGGTAACACGCCTCCTGGACATTTTATATACTGTAAATTATTTTGAGATGGCGGTGTGTGTGTGTAGGTGTGTGGGAGGACACTTTTTGGCTGCAACACACACACACACACACACACACACACACACACACACACACACACACACACACACACACACACACACACACACACACACACACACACACACACACACGTAGGCTAAATAAGCTTGTTTCAATTCCAGCTTCCAATTCAGTTTAAAAATGTCTCTAGACTCGTAAGACCTTTGTTTATTAATACTTAAACGTTTATTCATCAAGGCACAAAATCATTACCGTTTCACCAGTCCAAGATATCAGTTGAAATGAGTGACAAGTGTGGTGGTGAGTGACAAGTGTGGTGGTGCTTCAACGAGTCACTTCATAAATGATTCCACGTGATATAACTATGGAGTGAACGCATCAGTGAAACAAGACATCATAAAAAAAAAAAAAACGATTATTGATTGTTATAGCTATTTTTTTTAACAAGAACTGTACACGAGGCAAAAGGTGAATCTTATTTTTATCCTGACCAGAAGAGCAATAGCTAGCACCATGGAACTTCAACATCGTCAACACAAGCACTAAATTAACATGGAAATACTGTTCTCTTGCATACTACTTTACTACTTTAATAACCTTACTGTGCATTATTTTCTATTAGTGAGGTTAAACTTCACCTGGGTTTAGCTGTGGGACTAAGATTTACGGTTTATGTCTGTCAACAAACCGATATTTTAAACTAATATTTATTTTATTACAAACATTTGGGTCACAGTTCATTCAAGTCCAGTCTAGTTAATTTCGGTCTAATCAACTCAATTCCGATTTAGTCCAGTCCAGTCCAGTCAAGTCTGATAAATTCTAATTCAGTTAAGTAGTGTACGGTAGAATTCAATCTAGTAGTCCAGTAAAATCCAGTTGTCTAGTCCAGTAAATTTAATTTCGGTTCAGTAAAGTCCAGTCCTTTAAGTCCATTTCAGTAAAGTTCGATTCAGTAAAGTCCAGTCCGGTCTAGTCCAGTTTAATCAAATCAATTCGAACTCATCCATTTTATTTGAGTCCAGTCGAGGGCAGTCGAGTCCACTCCAGTCTTCAAATTCCGTCCTGTCCACTTCCAGTCTATTCCAATTCCAGTCAAATCCTGCCTATCACTATTGAATTCCTGGAACAAGACTCTTCCAGCAGTAGAAATAGAGTATGTGTGTGTATGTGTGTGTGTGTGTGTGTGTGTGTGTGTGTGTGTGTGTGTGTGTGTGAGTCCACTGAAGAATAAAACACACTGGTATTGTGTGTTAAGAGAGAGATTTGCGTTGACAGTAGAAATCGTCTCTCTCTCTCTCTCTCTCTCTCTCTCTCTCTCTCTCTCTCTCTCTCTCTCTTGTTTACGGTAAAAAAATCCCCACCATAAACAAACAAAGGAAAACAAACCATTCTCAACTAAAATATACAATGGTGGTTCCTGCCGATTTTTGTAAAGCTAAACTGGAATTTCAATATTATTAATGTAATTTCAATAACTGTTTCCATCATGTCATCAACTTCGAATTATGATATGAATGGGGGAGGGTGAAGGGGATGGGGATGGGGGAGGGGGTTGGGTGTGATGGAAGGGGTAGGGGGAGGTGAAGGATGGGGATGGGGAGGGGTTGGGTGTGATGGATGGGGGTAGGGAGGGTGAAGGGGATGGGGATGGGGAGGGGTTGGTGTGATGGAAGGGGTGGGGGAGTGTGAAGGGGATGGGGATGGGGAAGGGGTTGGGTGTGATGGAAGGTGGGGAGGTGAAGGGGATGGGATGGGGAGAGTTGGGTGTGATGGAAGGGGGGGGGGTGAAGGGGATGGGGATGGGGGAGGGGGTTGGGTGTGATGGAAGGGGTAGGGGAGGGTGAAGGGGATGGGGAAGGGGGTTGGGGGTTGGGTGTGATGGAAGGGGTAGGGGGAGGGTGAAGGGGATGGGGATGGGGGAGGGGGTTGGGTGTGATGGAAGGGGTAGGGGGAGGGGGGGAATATTTTTTGATGCATTAGGGTGAGTAAGTTCCCCATGTGATTTTTTTTAATAATGATATAATAATGAGTTGATAATCTTTATAACATTTGATTAGTTATTTATGTAGATTACAATATTTTCCGGAGGTAAGTTTTTCATTTTTTTTCTGGAAAGTGACATAATTTTTTGGTAAATGATGTTGTAATAGTGTGGTATTGTAACGTATATAATAATAATCTTACGTAATTTGTGTGATGGTTAGGTTAACTTAAATAAGGTTAGGTTGTTTAAGGTTAGGTTGTGTTGGGTCCACGGTCGTTAAGTTTTCTCACCCAATGTCAGAAAGCTGAGATATGATCCTTCACTATATTATATACGTGTGTGTGTGTTTCTTTACGGCGGGTCTCCATCTAAAAATTAATAAAACATTATTCCACTATAGTTTCCTTTAAGCAAACAAGTTTAATTTTTATTTAGAAATGCAAAATACAAAAATACATTTGACGCCATAACACAGTGACCTGTTGCAACACACGTACTCCGTTCCCTTGACCTGCCCTTGTATCCTGAACTCTTGCCTTGCCCTTGTACTCTAACCTCTTGACCTGCCCTGTAAACTGACCCCTGACCTTCCTTCTAACCTCTCCCTCCCCCTACATAACCTCCCCCCCCTTCCTCCCTAACCTCTCCCTCCTCCTCCCTAACCTCTCCCTCTTTTTCCTCCCTAACCTCTTTCCCTTCCTCCCTCACACCCCCCCATCTCTTTATCTACTTATCAATAGTAATCATGAAGTATCACTAACAAACTATAAGTAAATATATTTCATTAATTACAGGTAAGTGTGAGGCAGTGATATTATCCACAGGTGTAATAAAACGAATCACCTGAAGAATAGCCCCTCTAGCTTATTTTACCTGTTGATTAAACACCCTAATGGTACCTGGGGTTAGCTTAGGTTAGGTTAGGTTAGGTCAGGTTATGTTAGGTTTGGTTTAGTTAAGTCAGATCAGGTTATAACAGGTTAGGTTATTTTTGGCTAGGTTAAGTTAGGTTATGTTAGACTAGGTTATGTTAAGCTATGTTAAGTTTTGTTAGTTTTGGTTAGGTTGTGTTAGGTTATGTTAGATTAAGCAAGCGTTGGGTTAAATTTGGTGGGGTGTCAAATTTTCAGAGAGTCCCCCCTAAAAAACGCACACACAAAAACACACACACAAAAACACACATAAAAACACACACACAAAAACACACACACAAAACACACACAAAAACACACACACAAAACACACACAAAAACACACACACAAAAAACACCAACTTACATCTTCCTGTATTTAAGGCCATGATATATATACGATAATTTCCATGAATTATTGGTAACACCTACGAGATGTAAGAGGGGAAATATTGTACTTAATAGGGAAAAAATTACCACACAATCTCCGCCATTTCTTCCCTGAGGAGAAAACGATCGCTTGGGTAATTCTTAGAAACAGTTTTTGAGAATTAACGTTCAATTACGTGATTTTTTCATTCATTTTCAATTTATCTTTTTTTTTTTTATGTTTTCTTAAGGAGGAAGTTGAGTGAGGGTTTGTGAATTAGTATTTAATGAATGTATTATTACTTTTTTGGGTCGTAAGGATATTATTAATTTTATCTTTCTTAATTAAATGTAGTATATTATCTGGTTAAAATATTAATTGTCAAATGAATTTTTCCGAAGAATTTTTGCCCTACTCTGTACCCATCCCTTCTTCCTAACCTCTACCTCTCCCTTTCTCCCCCTTCCATCCTAACCCATTCCTCTCCCTTTCCTTATCCCCCTACCTCCTCTTCCTTCATATCAGGTCATGTTGTAATGACTGTGTTTTAATGGCTGGTTCTATTTAATAATAATTATGAAGACGTATAATACCACAGCAGCATAACACTCAGAGTCTTATAATATATGAAATAACTCCTTGATCTAAATCCCTCTGGTATCTGAGATTAAATTCATCTCATTCTCTCAGGTCTCTCTCTCCATCTATACTCCTCATATCTCTCTATCTCTCAGATCTCTAGGTCTCTCGCCTGTCTCTTATATCCCTCTGTCTCTCCAGCAATCACTGTCTCAAGTCGGAGAGAATCTCATCAGTTTATACACCAGGGAATAATTCTACTCAAGTCTCCCCTTTCAGGCTCTGGGTGGAAGAAAACGGGACTTAGAATAACATTTGGCAAATATTATTTTCCCGAATTGTAAACTGGAAACAGTAATCGTTTAGTGGAGAGAGGGGGGGGGTAGAGTTGGAGGGAGGGGCTGGAAAAAGGAGAAGAGGGAAAGAGAGAAATGTGAGGGAAAGAAGGAAAGAATGGGAGGGTAAGGAGGAATGGAGGGGGGAGAAAGGAGAAGAGGGAGATGGAGAGGAAGAAAGAGGTCGCTTAGGGGAGAAGAAGGAAGGAATTGGGAGTCGAGGGAAGGAAGGAGGGAGGTAGTGAAGGGGAGAGGATGGAAGGAGGAAAGAAGGGAGTTGGGGGTTAAGAAGGGAAAGGAAGGTGGTGTAGGGGAGAGGGGAAAGGAGGGAATAAAGAGGGAAAGAGGAGGAAGATAGGAAGAAGGGGAGAGAAGGAGAGAAGGATAGGAGGTAAGAGATGAAGGAGAAGCAGAGATAATTAGTGGGATGAGGAGGAAGATTATGAAATAAATGATGGGAATAAAGAAGGGAGGGAGAGAGGGAGGAAGGGCAGGAGGGGGAGAGGGGAGGAAGAAGAGAAGGAAGGGATTAAGGGAGGGCAGGGGAGAGAGAAGGAAGAGATTAAGGGGGGCATCCACTCAATTTTCTTTTCCCCTTACCGCTTCCCTTTCCATTCTCTCTCTCCCTCTCTCTCTCTCTCTCTCTCCTTCCCCTCCCATCTTTCTCTCTCTCCCTACCACCCTTCCTGTCTCTCTCTCTCTCCCTCCCTCCCTAGGCAGTATGGTTACAGGGAGAAAATCTGCATTTACATAGGTCGCCTTGGCTATTACAGGGATTTTCCCCGCTATCCTGCCCGCTGATAGGGAAATTCTGCTTGATGGTGGGGAAATGGATTGGTTGAGGGAGGGAGGGAAGGGGAAGGATAATGGAGAAGAGAGGGAGGGAGGGAAGGGGGGGGAGAAAATAGGGAGGAATGGGTAAGGATAATTGGAGGGAGGGACGGAGGAAGAGAGAGTAGGAGGGATGGGGAATGGTGATGAAAATAGGATGGAGGAAGGCAGAAGGGAGGGTAGGGAGGGGGAGGGGGAAGAAGCGAGGAAGAAGGGTGAAAGAAATGGAAGAGAGAGAGAGAGAGAGAGAGAGAGAGAGAGAGAGAGAGAGAGAGAGAGAGAGAGGATAATGTAGAGAGAAGAAGAAGAAGAAGAAGAAAAAGACAGTCATTACTCTATCTCTGTTTTCTTTCTTTCTCATTTACTCTTTCACTATCTATTTTACTTATTAATATCTCATCTCTATCCTCATCACTGGGGACTGCTATACACACCCTTTGCGAACTCTGCTCTGTAATCCTTTTGCGCTAATGCTCACATGATGAGTATGGGATGCACAATAAACTAGCCGCTGTACGTGGCAAAAAAAAATCCCATTTCCACCTATCCCACACCCCTCTCCCATCTCCCTTCTCCACTCATTCCATTTCCCCACTCCCATCCCCATCCTCACTCTACCTACCCCCTGATTCATTCTATCCTTTCTGCCCCCTCCCCGAAAGCAGTGATGCCCTGTGAGGTGTACAAGTCAATGAAATATTACAGCAGGATAATCCCACTATCATGAGGGTCGATGGGCAGCCGACGAATGACAGCGGAGGACTGGACGTGACATTGCTCTCTGCTGCTAGTTCATTGACAAAAATCTTTTTTTGGTCGAAAATATTTCTGTTTCCAGAGGCAAAATTATATTGTAAGGGATGGATATTTCCGTGTTTTTTTTTCGTCAGAGTGATGGGAGGTGTGTGGGGGGGTGGGTGATGTAGGGTGGAGGGAGATGTTGTGTAGGGGTAGGGGGTGCTGTGTGGGGTGTGTGTCTGTAGGGTATTGGTGTGTGTGTGTGTGTGTGTGTGTGTGTGTGTGTGTGTGTGTGTGTGTGTGTGTGTGTGTGTGTGTGTGTGTGTGTGTGTGTGTGTGTGTGTGTGTGTGTGTGTATTTGGCAATTTAGTGAGGCTGTACCCATACCGGAACTCTCAGCATATAAACTATGTAATCAACCTTTACAAACATACTCATGGACATTATATCATGGACTGTGACACTATGGAACTACCACACTGAATCAACAGACCTTAAAGATATTCTGGCAGTTTATCATAGATAGTCCACAGTAATTGCTCTTCATTTATAATATAACTAATGACTTATTCTATTATTTCCTCTTGTGTATGAACCTCTGTCCTATGTGGCAGTGAACAGTGATATAGCGCCCTCAGTGTCAAGACCGAACTGAACTCCTCAGATTAGACAAAATTGTACCTCAGTCTTGCCAATACCGTTTTTTTCTTATGTGTTTACTGATTTGTCATCCTTTCTTCCATTCATTTTATTCCATTTTCACCTGTGCACCCTTTCTCCTCTCCCCCTTCCATTTTCGTTCATCTAGTTATCCTTCACACCCTTTAACTAACACCTATCTACCTCTACTCTTCTCTATTTTACTTCCACCATTCCCTTTTCCCTTTACCTTCATCTCTCTTCCGTTCCCTAGTTCCATTATTTCAGTCTACTACCTCCAACATCTCTCCCTCCTACCCCTTTCACTTTTCATCAAGTTCCCTCTTTCTCACTGCTTTCATCTCTTTTCCCATTCCCTCTCACCCCCCCTCTCTCTCCCCCCCACTCCCTCCTAACCTCATATCCCTCTCGCCCTCTCTCCCCCACACCATCACAATGACTGTCAAGATTTTGATCCTACCTCTGTGATTGGTTAAAGTGGGCTCAGATTAGCCAATGAGGATGCCTTATTAATCCTCTCTACCTGCAATTAAGACTTTAATAACATATCCTTCAACAGTCGGCACAGGTAAGTGGGGATCGAACGAGTGAGCGCGAGTTGATTTAATCGCCTGGGATGCGTTCTCGTGGGGTGGGGGGGGGGGGGGGTTAAGGAGTTAGGGGAAGTATAAATGGAAGGGGGTGAGAAAGAAGGGGTGAGGCGAAGAGAGAGATGTAAAGGGGAAGGGAGAGATTGAGAGGGAGGAGTTGAGGGGTAATGGTGAGCGAGAGGGAGTGAGGGGGAAGAGATGAGAGCGAGGAGTGAGGAGGGTCAGAAAGAGGGGGTGAGGGGAGAGGGACGTCGCAAGAGTTAATAAAGGAATAAATTCTCTATATACATTATTTATTTTTGCAAATCATCGAAATTAAAGGTGAGTTTAACGTGTATTTTCTTGTTAGGACTCTCTCTCTCTCTCTCTCTCTCTCTCTTTGTGTATATGAGAGAGAGAGAGAGAGAGAGAGAGAGAGAGAGAGAGGCTAGAACAAAGATAGTGTAAAAATCCAATGACACACAAACACACCCACTAACACACAAACCCACCCACTGAGAAACAAAAACCCGCCCACTCATGTATGTGTTCGAGAAAAGGGACAATCACTGCCTCTAAACACACACACACACACACACACACACACACACACACACACACAACAAAACATCATGTGTCGCAGCTGCTGGTCGTCAACACTGGAGTTTGTCGGGAACTTTACGCTGCCGATTTTCCATTATGGTGTACGTCTGTCAATTTCGGCTTTCAAATCATAGCACCGTCGACTACAGAGGATTTAACGCTACATGACTCAGATGTTAAATTCTCACTGATGTGTTTTATAGTATTGTCGATTATAGAGAATTTAACTCCAAGTGATTCTGATGTTAATTTCTAGATGATGGGTTTTCTATTATCGTCAGCAACATGGAATTTAATGCCATGTGAATCAATGTTAAATTCTGTTAGTGTTAAATAGGGGGAATTTAAAGCTCTCATGATCTAGATAATTCTTATGTTAAAAAAATCTGTTACATTCTTATCATAAACACCATTCTCTCCCCTCTTTATCCATTACCTCCCCATACTCTTCCCATCACCCCCACATTCTCTCCTATTTATCACCCCACACTCTACCTATCACCCCACATTCTACCTATCACCCCTACACCCTCCCCATCACCCCAAAACCTCCAAATCACCCCACACCCTCCATATCACCGAGACTATCTCCATCACCTTCTCCCCTTTCCCCTCATCACCTCCCCTCTCTCCCTCCCCCACAGCATCCATCACCTCCCCCCCTAGTGCCGGGTCCATCAGCTGATCGCCTCGAGTACTATCATTCATCAACATATCCAACCAAATGTAAACACAACACAATGAGACCAAGCCAGTCCTGTCTCACACACACTGCAACCACTAGTGTCTGTCCCCGGGCGTCTGTGTCTGTCTGTCTGTTTATCTATCTCTCTTTCGATATCTGTCTCTTCTGTCTGTTTCTCTTTCTCCTTCTGTTTTATAATCTCCTTTCTCCTTTTCTCCCTAATCATCGCATATTCTCTTTTTTTACGCTCTCTCCCTCACTTAATTCTCCTCCCTTTCTCTCCCCACATCACTCCCTCATCTCCCCTATCACTCTCCCCTCCTATTCTCTCTGCCTTTATCCTCCCCATGTGTCTCTGTCTCCCCTTCCTTCCTTCTTTCCCTCTCTTACCTTCCTTACTTCCTTCCCTACACTCCACTCTCCCTCCTTATCTCACCCTTAAATACCTCTTCTCCCCACATCTCCCCCTCTCTAAATTCCCCTTTCCCCTCCCAACCCCCTAACCCTCCCTCCCCTCCCATCATCACATCCCCACATCCCTCTCCTCCCCACATCCCA
This sequence comes from Homarus americanus, assembly GCF_018991925.1. Taxonomy (NCBI): domain Eukaryota; kingdom Metazoa; phylum Arthropoda; class Malacostraca; order Decapoda; family Nephropidae; genus Homarus; species Homarus americanus. The sequence goes on along the minus strand of NW_024751660.1, from coordinate 6,210,510 downwards.
CCTATCCCTCTCTCTCTCCCCTCCCAACTATCCAAAACCCTCTTTATACTCCTCCTAACTTCCTATCCCTCTCACCCCCTCTCATCTCTCCCCTCACCCAGGCAGGACAGGTAATAAAGAGGGAAGGAGGGGCTGTTGTGGGCCATACCATTTACTCTTCCATTCAAACTCTCTGTTTACTAATATCCAGGTGTGCAAGGTGTGTCAAGCCCCCCCCCCTCTCTCTCTCTCTCTCTCTCTCCTGTTATTATTGTTGTTAATGTTTTTGTTATAATTGTTATTCTCGGTACAAGGTGAAACAAGAGGACAGTGCCTTTATACAACACAACACAACACAACACAACACAACACAACACAACACAACACAACACAACACAACACAACACAACACAACACACATATACTCTTGAAGTACTTTAAAGGGAAACTCAATTATTCTTAAGCTGATAAAAAGTAGTTACAGAAGACACCATTATTAGCGGTGTGAGTTCCTTCATTACCACATAAATTTATTCTAATTATGTTTATATCTCTCCTTCGTTACAGCCCAACTAATAATGAACGTAATATACCTCGCTGATCCATCCACGTAAAAAAGAATGATTATTACACCTTTAACCTGTAGGGTGGAAGGGGGAGGAGGGGGTGATGGGGAGGGGGTGATGGGTAGGGGGGAGGGAAGGGGGTTAAGGGAAGGTGGTAATAGGGAGGAGGTGATGGAGAGGGGGGGGGAGGGGATTTAAGGCTTCCATTATAAAGGTCAAATAACTAGTAGTTACAACCAACCAGCATTAATTATCTACATACTTTCTAAATATCCCTCAACCACCAGATTCTGAGATTAATTTGTCTCTTAAGTTACGAGTAAATAAGGTCGAGAATAGCGTGGTGGCGAGGCAGGTTATCAGGGCGAGGCGTCTTGCTAGTGGTAATATTTCCCTTCATGTGTATTCATTTCGGTGTCGGCGTGGATGAAACACCTTCATTCATTCTCATTAGCGCTGGGGATGTTACCTGGTTCGATCCCCCACCTCCCTCCTTCCCTCCCTCCCTCCCTCCCTGGCTCTCTCCCTCCTCGTCCACTACCAGCGCTACCATTTTTTGTTCTTTCCTCTCTCTCTCTCTCTCTCTCTCTCTCTCTCTCTCTCTCTCTCTCTCTCTCTCTCTCTCTCTCTCTCTCTCTCTCTCTCTCTCTCTCTCTCCTCGTCTCCTTCTTTCCCTCTCTATTATCATTTTCTCAATTTCTCTCTTCTTCCCTATACCCTCCACCTAACCCATTACCTCCCCTCCTCCATCTCTCCCCCACCCCTCCTCTTTCCCTACCCCCAACTCTCCCCAAGATGCCTCTACATTCCCTTCCTCCTCCCTCCACCCTCCCCTCTTCACCTCCCCTCCCTCCCTTCTTCCCCATTTCCTCCCTCCCAACCTTCCTCCACCTTCCCCACTTTACACCCCTCCTCAACCCCTCCTCCTACCCCTCCTCCCCCTCCCACCCACCTCGCCTAAATTGAATGAAGAAAAATTATGAGAGATTGTTAAGGTTGATCATGACCGTGATTACTTATTCACGGGAGGAGGGAAAGAGAGGGGTGAGGGGAGGGGAGGAGAAGAAAGGAAGGAGGGAGAAGTGAGGTGAGAAAGGAAGGAGAAAGGTTGTAAGAGGAGGAACGGGGAAGATGGTCAGAGAAAGACAAATGAAAGGGAATGGAGAAGGAAGGGTGGAGGGTGAGAGGGATAAGAGGAGGTGGGTGAGGAAAGGAGAAGAGGGCGAATGAGGAAGAGCGATATGAAGAGGAGCAAGAGGGATGAGGAAAAGTGAGAGAGATAGGAGAAGGTAGAGAGAAGGAAAGAGGTGGAGGAGAAAGAGAGAGGAGAGAAGACGTAAAAAAGAAGGAAGGGTGAGAGAAAGAGGGAAGGGGGAAGATTGAAACGGAGAGGAAGAAGTAGTGAGAGAGGGAAAATGAAGAAATGAAAGGAAAGAGGAAAAAGAGAGAAAGAGGGAGGGGAAAAAGAGACAAGACAAATAACCAAGGCATCAGAAGCATTTAAAACAATCCCTTCCAGATCTTTAGTTCACCTGTAAACAAAACACAAACATCTGTTTCGACACGCTGCTCTGTTTACATAGGCAGCGAGAGAGAGAGAGAGAGAGAGAGAGAGAGAGAGAGAGAGAGAGAGTTCTACCACACACACACACACACACACACACATACACTACACAAACACAATCACACAATCCCTACCCATCTTGACAACCATCACACCCATTACCACCATCACACACCACAACGATCCATCACACGCACCACTATCAACATCACCACCACCATCCATCACACACCATCACCACAACCATGCATCACACACCACGAACCCCCCCCCACCCCCCCCGAGACATCAAGGTCGGGACAGGCCAGGACACGAGAGCGCCAATGTTTATGTATGGTTCAGTTATTCTTATCAGTTGTGGTCTGGTCGAGGATCAGCTGACTCGTCTTGATCGAGGTCTGGTGTCTCGCTCTGCTCGGGGGGCTGCTGAGTCGACCAGATCCTACAGTGTTATGGCTCTTCCCCTCAGACCGAACAGGCGAATAAAAATAGATAATAACATATATATATATAGATATCATTCGCAGATGTACATTGTATCGTAGCCTATAATTCCGTGTTGAATCAATGAGTGAATCTGCTTCAATTTTTCTTTCAAGGAGAGCACCTGTACTCTCCCACCACAACCTGTTTCCTCCCCTCCTATCAACCCTCCCACCACCTGTACCCTCCCATGTACCTTCTCACCACCTGCTTCCTCCCATGTGTCCTCCTATGCACCCCTCCCACCACACTGTGCCCTCCCACTACCACCACCACCACCACCTGTTCCAGCTTCAACCAATAGGAGCTTCGCTGAAAGTAAATTGACTACGATTTTTCTCCCAGTCAACTTTGTTATGCTGAAGGTCGGTTTTAGTTTTATGGAAAAGTAGGAACGATTAGTGGTCATAAAATTAGACTTTAATGTACTTTTATTGGCTTCTAACTTTTGTTGGCGAGCCAGCGAGGAATAGCAATAAGACTAATTGGGTAAGTGTGTGTAATTGTGGATAATTTTCTAGGCTGTGAAAGTGTATGTGTGTGTGTGTGTGTGTGTGTGTGTGTGTGTGTGTGTGTGTGTGTACGTGTAGACATAACCACACACATACACTGTAAAACACCAACGTTACACTTAACCCCTTGTGAGTTGAATAAAATCATCTGACGTGAACCAAACAAAACATTAACAAGTAGCGTCTCTATAGTGAAGGAGTTAAGTGCTATAAATTAATGCTGTAAGTGTTGTAAGTATTAATTTGTCATACTTTACTGGTATACTTATAACATACTTCAGTAGAAACACTTATATAAATTACCACATACTGTATTTAAAGCCAAATATCTTTAACACAAACTTAACATACTTAACAAGAACACTTAGAAGAACACAACAACCTCTACCTCCAGCACCTCCACTCCGGCCTCTACCTCCAGCTCCTACACTCCGGCCTCTACCTCCAGCTCCTCCACTCTGGCCTCTACCTCCAGCTCCTCCACTCCGGCGGCCTCTACCTCCAACTCCTCCACTCTGGCCTCTACCTCCAGCTCCTCCACTCCAGGCCTCTACCTCCAACTCCTCCACTCTGGCCTCTACCTCCAGCTCCTCCACTCTGGCCTCTACCTCCAGCTCCTCCACTCCGGCCTCCTGGTAACCTTTTTTCCGACAGGTTCCTTGACTTAACTCCTTTAGAAAATCTGAATATATATTGCAACTACATGAGGAAAATATTGTGAGAATGAGCAGCCAACACTAGCGGCATCTACACTTATCACCCGATCGCGCTTAAGTCTGTGGAGAGAAGGAGGAAGGAATGGGAGGGGAAGAGGGAGGGAAGGAAGAGGAGGAGTGGAGGAGGGAGGGAAGGGAGGTAGGTGGAAGGAGGATGGGTGAGAGGGAGGAAAGGAAGGATGAGTGAAAGGGAGGTGGAGGGAAGGAAGAAGAGTGGGGGCGAGAGGGGGGGAGGGAGGAGGGAGGGTAGGAAGATTAGTGAGAGGAGGGGGGTGGAAAAATAAGGAAGTGGAGGTGAGGTTGGATGGAAGAGTCGGAGGAGGAAGAATGGAAAGAGAAGATAAGGAGAAGTAAGGGAAGGATAAGGAGAAAGGAGAAGGGCGGAAGAGAAGGAGGGATAAGGGGAGGGAAAGAAGAGGAAGGAAAAGAGGGGCGGAAGAGGAGTGAGGGAAAGGTAGAAGGAAAAGAAGAAGAAATAAGAGAGGAAGATATACTCCACAGACACATATTAAAGTAACATAATAAGTCTACGGTAAATAAACCCACATTTGACTACCATGGACTAATACAATTTACACTGTTATTTCTCTTTGTCTGTCTGTGTTCCTTTTTTATTTACTTTATCCGTATTTCTGTTGTTCTATCCTACTCCCATATTTAATTCTCTCTCTCTCTCTCTCTCTCTCTCCAAAGCCAAACCATAACAAAATCAGCTGGTACCCCGTGACGTTATGTAAACAAACAGTGATACCAATGCCAGACCTCCGCCACACGCCCATTACCGATGCAATCTTTAATGGGCTGCCAGCTGCGTCTGAGGGCGTCCTTGTGGAGCGATATGGTAACACTTGTAGCTCTGGCGGATAGGGAGGATAGGAGGGGAAGGGATGGATGGAGGGGGTAAGAGAGGTGTGGAGGAATGATGCAGAGCGGAGTACGAAGGAAGGAAGGAAGGAAGAAGGAAGATGAAAGGAGGGAGGAAGGAAAAGTGGATAGAAAATGGGGAGAGAGTGGGAAGGGGGGTGACAACCGATGGGGAGATAAATGATGTGGTGGGGAGAAAAGGGATACGGTGGGGAGGAAGGACGTGGCAGAAAGAAGTCACATAGTGGGGAGAGAAGGCAGGTGATGGGGAGATGAGAGGAATGATGGGGGAGAAATGTGAGAGAGAGAGAGAATAAGAACGGAGAGATGAAGTGGAGGGAAACAGGAAATTAAAATAAAGAAGAGAGGTGATGAGGAGCGAATGAGAGGAAGAGGAGGAGGAGGTGTTAGGGAGCAAAGTAGTGGGGAGAGAAGGTAGGAGGTGGGGAGAGGGAAGAGGGGAGAGGAGGGGAAGGAAAGGAAGGGAGGAGATGGAAAGAGAGAAGGGAAGGGAAGTGAGATTAGATTAGGTTTAGAAAAGGTAACTTAGATTAGGTTAAGTAGCTTAGGTTAGATTGGTTAGGTTAGGTTAGGTTAGAACAGATTAGGTTAGGTTAGGCTGTGTTAGGTTAGGTAGAAACAGATTAGGTTAGGGTTAGGTCAGTTAAGACTAGGTAAGGTTAGGTTAGTTAGTCAGGTAGGTCAGGTTAGGTTAGGTTAGGTTAGGTTAGGTTAGGTTAGGTTAGGATAGGTTAGGTCAGTTAAGACTAGGTTAGGTCAGGTTAGGTCAGGTTAGGTTAGGTTAGGTTAGGTTAGGTTAGGTTAGGGCTGCTTTAATGCCACACTGAGGGGGTGAGTCATCATCTCACCCCTTGACAAAGCCTTATCTAGTTTGTTTATATATACATAGATATTCTATTTCTTTCACGTATCTTTATTTCTCCCCTTCTATCTGTGTCTTTCCCTCTCCACTGTTCTTTAATCTCTCTTTCTCTCTCTCCTCGCCTCTCACCATATTCTCTCGTTTATCTTACTTCTTGTCATTCTCTCTTGTTCTGTCTCTTTAAAACTCTCTTTTTTTTATTCTAACCGACCTTTCATCCCCTCTTGAGCTCTCTTCTCCTCTTCAATCCTCACTTCACTCTCACCCTCTTAGACTTTGATTCATCTCTTAACCTCTTACCTCCTCCTCTTAAACCTCACTTCACCTCTCAAACTCTCACTTCACTCCTCATTAACTCTCACTTCACCCTCATTAACTCTCACTTCACTCACTCCTCACCACCCTCATTAACTCTCACTTCACTCTCATTAACTCTCACTTCACTCCTCATTAACTCTCACTTCACTCCTCTTAAACTCTCACTTCACTCCTCATTAACTCTCACTTCACTCCTCATTAACTCTCACTTCACTCCTCATTAACTCTCACTTCACTCCTCTCAAACTCTCACTCCTCGTAGTCTCTAACTTCACTCCTCCCTCTTGTCTGTCTCTCCCCAGCTTCAGCCGACTCAAACCTCAGTGTTTTTTATCACCAGCGAGAGATAATTAACACGAAATAAACATCAATTGGCAACTCTTATCCACAACAAACCCGCCTCCTCCCCTCCCTCCCCCCTGCTCTTCCCCACCAATGATATCCGAGACTGAGAACGTACTGGCCAATTTTCTTTCTATCTGTCTTATTCAGGCCAGAGTCTCGGATTACTTATCTCATTATGTAAATAGAATCAGCTGATTTCGCCCCAGTCTTTCGTTGTTTTTAGAATGTTTAGTCTTGTGCCTGTGATAGACTTTAAATGATTTTATCCTTAATTATGACGAATATAGTGAACATTTATCCATACTAATTAAACCTACGTGTTTCCTGGTCTTATATGGTGTTGTAATTTGATTTATAATCGGTTTTTACAGCTACGATAGACGAAATGAAACGAAATGGATCGCTCACCGTCACATTGTCTGGTCCGGACATGTGAGCTTGACTCGTGGCTTCTAAGCGTTGACCTTAGCTTTTAGCTGTAGCTCAGCGCCTTGTAGCTTAGAAAGTGTACAGCCAATCGCATTATTCTTTTTTTAGCAGTATACAGCCGTCCCTGACCCAACTAGTCTTCTCATATTATATAACGTTTAGAAGGAATTTCTTAATACTCGGTTTTTGATTCATTTGTGAGCAACGAATATACAGAGACACACACACACACACACACACACACACACACACACACACACACACCGCCAAAAAGGTGAAGGTAGAAGCACACTGTTCAACTTACGGTGTGAAGGCGTCAAAGGTGTCCATCAACATACCTGTAATGATAACAATGTGTCAGTCATGTTCATTCACTGCACTCTAACCTAACCTAACCTAACCTAACCCAACCCCTTCAGTACAGGGAGGCCACTGCAATATCTACTTACCTAATACAGTATAACAGCAGACGATTTTATTCAGCTCAGAGGGGATCCTGTACTAAGGGGTTTAGTAGATTAGTTTTCTTGACACACACACACACACACACACACACACACACACACACACACACACACACACACACACACACACACACACACACACACACACACACACACACACCACACACCACTAGGATACTTGACTTTGACATAAAACAGACAGACAGACAAAGTGAAAATAATAAATTAAAAAAATATCCGTCAACAAACGTGCGTATTCTATATCCACTCTACACATACGCTATTTTTGTCAGTGGAGAAAGAGGGGGAGAATGGGAGGGGGAGGGAAAGAAGGAAGGAGAGAGGGAGAGGGAGGAGAAGAGGAAGAAGGGAGGAGGGAGGGAAAGGGAGGAAGACGTGAAATAGGTGAGGGAAGGGGAGGAGGTAGTGAAGGAGAGGGAGAATGGGGGAGGAAGAAGAAAAGGAAATGGGATAGGGAAAGAGGAAGAATGAGAGAGAGAGAGAGAGGGAGGGGGAGACACAGAAGCAGCAGGTGTTCACGATGATCATTACCCCACCTCCTCCCTCCCGCCAGAAAAACAGATGATTATTTCAACATAGTTTATAAAAGTTTCTGGACGACTATTTTATTACACCTCTGTATGATATAAAAATTATTAATATATCTCTATCTCTTATTCTATTAACCTTTACTGAAAAAAAAATATTTATTCTTTATTTAAATATTTGGTTCTCCTAAAAATATGTATCGGTTAGTTAAAAAAAAATATCTTTATTCTTTATTGAAAAATCTTTACTCTTGACTTGAAAATAAAACAATTGGTGAAAAGAAACATTACACAACAACAATAACACCAACAACAACAACGACAAAACAAAACAACAACAATAACATCACCACCAAGGAACACAAATATTGTACAGAAATATGTAACATCAAATAGTGTTAAGTCTTTTTAATTTATAAATATTATCTTTATTTTTGCGTGTTGTGTTTAGACTCAATCCTTATACTAAAATATTGACCATTAAAAAAATAACAAATTATGTTTTATTTATTTTGTAGTTATTTATTGTGAATTTATTGATGTTAACACTACAGACAAACACAAAATAAGTATAAACGAGGACTTAATGTATAATATAAAGTGTTAGTTGAGTGTGTACTGGTGGCAGTATATAAAGTGTTAGTTGAGTGTGTACTAGTGGCAGTATATAAAAGTGTTAGTTGAGTGTGTACTGGTGGCAGTATATAAAGTGTTAGTTGAGTGTGTACTAGTGGCAGTATATAAAGTGTTAGTTAGTGTGTACTGGTGGCAGTATATAAAGTGTTAGTTGAGTGTGTACTAGTGGCAGTATATAAAGTGTTAGTTGAGTGTGTACTGGTGGCAGTATATAAAGTGTTAGTTGAGTGTGTACTAGTGGCAGTATATAAGTGTTAGTTGAGTGTGTACTGGTGGCAGTATATAAAGTGTTAGTTGAGTGTGTACTAGTGGCAGTATATAAAGTGTTAGTTGAGTGTGTACTGGTGGCAGTATATAAGTGTTAGTTGAGTGTGCTAGTGGCATTATTAAAGTGTTAGTTGAGTGTGTACTGGTGGCAGTATATAAAGTGTTAGTTGAGTGTGTACTGGTGGCAGTATATAAAGTGTTAGTTAGTGTGTACTAGTGGCAGTATATAAAGTGTTAGTTGAGTGTGTACTAGTGGCAGTATATAAAGTGTTAGTTGAGTGTGTACTAGTGGCAGTATATAAAGTGTTAGTTAGTGTGTACTAGTGGCAGTATATAAAGTGTTAGTTGAGTGTGTACTAGTGGCAGTATATAAAATTGTTAGTGTGTCTGGTGTATATAAAGTGTTAGTTGAGTGTGTACTAGTGGCAGTATATAAAGTGTTAGTTGAGTGTGTACTAGTGGCAGTATATAAAGTGTTAGTTGAGTGTGTACTAGTGGCAGTATATAAAGTGTTAGTTGAGTGTGTACTGGTGGCAGTATATAAAGTGTTAGTTGAGTGTGTACTGGTGGCAGTATATAAAGTGTTAGTTGAGTGTGTACTGGTGGCAGTATATAAAGTGTTAGTTGAGTGTGTACTGGTGGCAGTATATAAAGTGTTAGTTGAGTGTGTACTAGTGGCAGTATATAAAGTGTTGTTGTGTGTACTGGTGGCAGTATAAAGTGTTAGTTGGTGTGTACTGGTGGCAGTATATAAAGTGTTAGTTGAGTGTGTACTGGTGGCAGTATATAAGTGTTAGTTGAGTGTGTACTAGTGGCGTATATAAAGTGTTAGTTAGGTGACTAGTGGCAGTATATAAATGTTAGTTGAGTGGTACTAGTGGCAGTATATAAAGTGTTAGTTGGTGTGTACTGGTGGCAGTATGTAAGTGTTAGTTGAGTGTGTACTGGTGGCAGTATATAAAGTGTTAGTTAGTGTGTACTAGTGGCAGTATATAAGTGTTAGTTGAGTGTGTACTGGTGGCATTATAAAGTGTTAGTTGATGTGTACTAGTGGGTATATAAAGTGTTAGTTGAGTGTGTACTAGTGGCAGTATATAAAGTGTTAGTTGGTGTGTACTAGTGGCAGTATATAAAGTGTTAGTTGAGTGTGTACTAGTGGCAGTATAAAGTGTTAGTTGAGTGTGTACTAGTGGCAGTATATAAGTGTTAGTTGAGTGTGTACTGGTGGCGTATATAAAGTGTTAGGAGTGTGTACTAGTGGCAGTATATAAAGTGTTAGTTGGTGTGTACTGGGCAGATTAAAGTGTTAGTGGGTGTACTAGTGGCAGTATATAAGTGTTAGTTGAGTGTGTACTAGTGGCAGTATATATGTTAGTTGAGTGTGTACTAGTGGCAGTATATAAAGTGTTAGTTGAGTGTGTATAGTGGCAGTATATAAAGTGTTAGTTGAGTGTGTACTAGTGGCAGTATATAAAGTGTTAGTTGAGTGTGTACTAGTGGCAGTATATAAGGTGTTAGTTGAGTGTGTACTAGTGGCAGTATATAAAGTGTTAGTTGAGTGTTACTAGTGGCAGTATATAAAGTGTTAGTTGAGTGTGTACTGGTGTGTGTTTGAGTGTGACTGGTGGCAGTATATAAAGTGTTAGTTGAGTGTGTCTGGTGGCAGTATATAGTGTTAGTTGAGTGTGTCTGGTGGCAGTATATAAAGTGTTAGTTGAGTGTGTACTAGTGGCAGTATATAAAGTGTTAGTTGAGTGTGTACTGGTGGCAGTATATATAGTGTTAGTTGAGTGTGTACTGGTGTCAGTATATAAAGTGTAGTTGTGTGTACTAGTGGCAGTATATAGTGTTAGTTGGTGTGTACTGGTGGCAGTATATGGTGTTAGTTGAGTGTGTACTAGTGGCAGTATATAAAGTGTTAGTTGAGTGTGTACTAGTGGCAGTATATAAAGTGTTAGTTGAGTGTGTACTGGTGGCAGTATATAGTGTTAGTTGAGTGTGTACTGGTGTCGTATATAAAGTGTTAGTTGAGGTGTGTACTAGTGGCAGTATATAAAGTGTTAGTTGGTGTGTACTGGTGGCAGTATAAAGTGTTAGTTGAGTGTGTACTGGTGGCAGTATATAAAGTGTAGTTGAGTGTGTACTGGTGGCAGTATATAAAGTGTTAGTTAGTGTACTAGTGGCAGTATATAAAGTGTTAGTTGAGTGTGTACTAGTGGCAGTATATAAAGTGTTAGTTGAGTGTGTATAGTGGCAGTATATAAAGTGTTAGTTGAGTGTGTACTAGTGGCAGTATATAAAGTGTTAGTTGAGTGTGTACTGGTGGCAGTATATAAAGTGTTAGTTGAGTGTGTCAGTGGCAGTATATAAAGTGTTAGTTAGTGTGTACTAGTGGCAGTATATAAAGTGTTAGTTGAGGGTGGTGGGTGTGTACTGGTGGCAGTATAAGTGTTAGTTGAGTGTGTACTGGTGGCAGTATATAAAGTGTTAGTTAGTGTGTACTAGTGGCAGTATATAAGTGTTAGTTGAGTGTGTACTGGTGGCGTATATGTGTTAGTTGAGTGTACTAGTGGCGTATATAAAGTGTTAGTTGAGTGTGACTGGTGGCAGTATTGTGAGTGAGTGTACTAGTGGAGTATATAGTGTTAGTGAGTGGTACTGGTGGCAGTATATAAAGTGTTAGTTAGTGTGTACTGGTGGCAGTATATAAAGTGTTAGTTGAGTGTGTACTAGTGGCAGTATATAAAGTGTTAGTTGAGTGTGTACTGTGGCAGTATATAAAGTGTTAGTTGAGTGTGTACTAGTGGCAGTATATAAAGTGTTAGTTGAGTGTGTACTGGTGGCAGTATATAAAGTGTTAGTTGAGTGTGTACTGGTGGCAGTATATAAAGTGTTAGTTGAGTGTGTACTGGTGGCAGTATATAAAGTGTTAGTTGAGTGTGTACTAGTGGCAATATATAAAGTGTTAGTTGAGTGTGTACTAGTGGCAATATATAAAGTGTTAGTTGAGTGTGTACTGGTGGCAGTATATAAAGTGTTAGTTGAGTGTGTACTGGTGGCAATATATAAAGTGTTAGTTGAGTGTGTACTGGTGGCAGTATATAAAGTGTTAGTTGAGTGTGTACTGGTGGCAGTATATACCACTTCACAATGGACACTAGCCAAGAGCTTCACGTGAGCCAGTCCATCCATATTCTTTTGTTTACATTCTAGAGGACACAGGATCAAATGGCTCAGCGTAATGTAAATGAATTCCAAGCTTTTGTTCGTGAGATACACCCGGAGTTTATATACCTGTTTGGATTGTTGACATATATATAGCAAACTTGGATACACCCGGAGTTTATATACCTGTTTGGATTGTTGACATATATATAGCAAACTTGGATACACCCGGAGTTTATATACCTGTTTGGATTGTTGACATATATATAGCAAACTTGGATACACCCGGAGTTTATATACCTGTTTGGATTGTTGACATATATATAGCAAGCTTGGATACACCCGGAGTTTATATACGCGGAAGTAATATTTACCATATAGGAGTCAATTTGAATTCGGTTTAGAAGTCAAATACAGTAATAAGTTTTCGTTTGATATTGACACAGTTTGAGATATTAACGTCCACTGTATACAAATGGACACACTATTAACGTCTCCTGATGTAGTCAAGTTTAAAGTGTATTATAATACCTCATATCTTCTTCATTTCTTCTCTCTTCTCCCTTTTTCCTCTCTTCCTTCTTTCCTTTCTCCCTTCCCTTCTATCGCCACCTGTCTTTCGTTACCTCAATTTCGTTTCCCAATCTCTCTCTTTCCATTTCCTTCGCTCTTCCCTATTTTTTTCCTCGTCCTTCTTATCCAACCCTTACTCTCACCCTCACTCTCTCCATTCCTCTCTCTCTCTCTCTCTCTCTCCTTCTTTCTTACACCCTTACACCCTTCCTAACCTCCTTCTTTTATATTACCTTTTCTCAACCCTTCCTTTCTCCTCTTCTACGTTTCCTCTTTCTTTATTTCTCTCCCTCTTTCCTACATTCCATCCCTCCTTCCCTCCCTTCCTTCCTATCCTACACGTTTACCTACTCCCTTCCTTCCTCCCTACTTTTCTCCTTTCCCCATTCGTTCATCCTTTCCTCCTCTTGACCCCTAACCTCCCTTCCATCCCCCCTTCCTCCCACCTTTCGCCATTTCATTCTCCTTCCCTCCCACTTTTCCTCCCCACCCTCCCTTCTATACCCCCTTTCCTCCCACCCTTCCTCCCCCACTATCCCTTCCTCCTTCCTTCCCTCCCTTCCTCCTTCCCCTCACACTCTTCCTTCTCCCCTTCTCCTCACCCACCCTCCCTCCCAGCTAGCGTAGTAAAGTTTAGTTTTCAATATTTATTCTCTCTCTCTCTGTACCACAATCAAAACATCTGACATCAGCTGACTGACTCAACCATTCCCGAAGACCCGACAAGAGATAAGCAAAAAGCTGTCCAAATCGATCTTTTTCGGACAGGTTTTCCATAATGCTTCCGTCTCTCCGTCTTCCTCTTCTCTATAAGTGGCGTTTGTGGCGCGAATGAGCGAAAGGTGGAGAGAGTTTCGAGCAATAGTTTAGGAATCATTGTGGTGACTCGGGTAAAAAGAATGAATTGGACAATTTTCCGTACGAGATTTTCTTCCTTTTTGACCAACGTTGTTGTGGTTGATGTGGTGATGTTGTGGTAATGATGTTGTGGTGATGTTGTTGTGGTAATGTGGTGATGATGTGGTAATGATGTTGTGGTGATGTGGTGATGTTGTAGATGTAAGTGATGTTACAGGATGTTGTGGTGATGTTGTGGTAATGTGGTGATGTTGTGGTAATGATGTTGTGGTGATGATGTTGTGGTAATGTGGTGATGTTGTGGTAATGATGTTGTGGTGATGTGGTGATGATGTGGTGATGTGATGGTGATGCAGTGATGTTCAGTTTCATTCCTTACACTTACTCATCCTTACCTCCCCACACCCCTCACCATCACCTCCCCACACTCCCTCACCATCACCTCCCCCACACTCCCCTCACCATCACCTCCCACACTCCCTCACCACATCACCTTCCCACACTCCCTCACCATCACCTCCTACACCTCACCATCACCTCCCACACTTCACCACACCTCCCCACACCTCACCATCTCCCACACTCCCTCACCATCACCTTCCACATTATTCCCTCACCATCACCTCCCCCCACACTCCCCTCACCATTACCTCCCCCACATCTCCCTCACCATCACCTCCCCACATCTTCCCCTCACCATCACCTCCCCACACTCCCTCACCATCACCTCCCCACACATCAGTCCTCACCCTAACATATTAACCTTCCTATTCCTCAGAGATATACAGTATACTATCGTCATGTCCTGCAGGTCACACACACACACACACACACACACACACACACACACACACACACACACACACACACACACACACTAACCCATGAATAGTGATCAACCTGGTCCCCACCTTGGCAAACTTCACGCTTGAGTCCTTGGAGTAATTACTTTATTTGATGTCTAGAAAATCCAGGCTGAGTGTAAGGGGGGAAACGGCCCTCCTAATTGTGTCAGGAACAGTTGGTTGTGGGACGTGTAGCAAGGGCGGTGATTGGTGGATTGGTTGTTGATGTATCTTCTTTGAGGGCGGTGATTGGTGGTGGGACGTGTATCGGGGGCGGTGATTGGTGGTGGGTTGTTTAGCGAGGGCAGTGATTGGTGGATTAGTTGGCTGTTAATGTATCTTGTTTTAAGGCGGTGATTGGTTGTGGGACATGGAGCGAGGACGGTGATTGGTGAATTGGTTGGTGTTGTATCTTGTTTGAGGGCGATGGTTGGTGATGGGACATGGAGCGAGGACGGTGATTGGTGGATTAACTGTGGATGTACCTTGTGAAATATGTAACGAGGGTGATGATTGGTGGATTTGTATTATGAGTTATACCGGAGTTCCTGATTGGTCCGTTGTCACTCATTTACTACATAATATACCTCACACTAATTTAATCACCACTTAAAAAAAAATATATTCCCGTCGTTGGTAACTTTCAGGTAAGATAATCCAGGTAAATATTCCCCCTAAATATATTTCAATTGACGACTACAAGAAAATTTCATTGATCTTTTATGATAATTTGTCAATAAATCCTGTTTTTTTATTAATCCGTCTATACATCCGCCTTTTTCTTGTTAATCCTCTTTTAAATCCACTTTTAATCCTAACTTTATGGTGATCCTTTCCTTTGTAATCCACAAGTTCTCTGATTCATCTCTGCAGAAATAAATGTTTTTCGAATCTTTTTAAACAACAAAAACCCGAATCACTTATTATGCATAGAGAAATTAAGTTCAGTTTATACTCCAAAAATACAACATCATTAAAGTCTACTAAACACAATATATATCATAATAGTCAACTTAAGTCAAATTTTAACACAATAAACATTCCCAATTTAACAGAGGCCATTCATCATTAACATATGGTACTTGAGGAAGGGGAACAACATTTTGGGGTTAAAATTTAATGTTATTCTCTCTTGAGTTTACATTCCTCTCGCTCAACACCTCGTCGCTCTGCATCTAATTACCTTTCTATTGTTATTCTCCGCCAGCCATTACCATATGATAACGCGCCCACCCTTTCTCCATTAACAACCAAACTGTAAACATTTAGTACCCCTTATGTCACTGGGGAGTTGGACTTCATTTTAGAGGCACAATGATATATGTTTTATCTGTGTGTTGGATATATTATATTCAAAGGCCATACGAGTCCCTGTACAGTATATCAGGCAGGGTTATATAATATAATCATTTTAGACTCCCCGTGTTCCTCTGGTACCACCAACACCAATTTCCTTACTGTCTCTTCTCTTAGTAAATTTTGTTATTATATATATTAATAGAGAGTTTAGTGCCGACTGTCATGGAGAAGCTGCTCACTACAACACAACAGGAGAGTAACTATCATTGTACACGTCTGCTTTACATACAAAGTCTTCAGACAACAAATACCCGACTAGCTTCCACTCACCGGGGCTCAGGTGTATAGCGGTGTGCCTACCTGGTCCAAGCCTTTAATACAAGGCCTGACAAGGTGACGTGACGTGCCAGAGTCAACACCAACACTGGTCACTGGGAGACACACCGCTTGTTTACAGTGTGTGTTCTCTGAGACTGGGTGGCGGCAGTCGTCTCTTATGATTCCCATGTAACATCATCAACTCTCCACTGCCAACCTGAGTCCCTTGTTCTGTTCTGTTCTTAAGATAATGTTCTGTGATGTTCTGTACTGGTGAGTCTGTGGTGAACATATCTCCCATAATACTCAAGATAGGTGAAGTTGTGTACATTGAATGCGTGTATAGTTTGGGTTTTATGGGTCGACTACAGCCATAACTCCGTCTTGTCAAGCTGAAACATTACTGGTGTGTGTGTTCAGTTATAACCAGAGTCGTGACGGGAGATTTATCATCCTGGAAGGTGGTGAGGACCCACAGTCTGAGTGATCTTTGTGACAATTGTATTAGAGCTTCAGGACCACCTCACCTCTGTGTTGTGTGAGCTGCTCTTCCCACACGGTCACGAGCCAAGATGTGTAGTGAGGCTTATGACGAGACAGGTAACATGAGCACCTGTGGCAGTGTTATACAAACGTTACTGTTCACACCATCACTAAAAAAATAATAAAAACTATCGTCTACAATAACGATAAATGCCTTTGCAGTTTTATCGTGACCACAATGAATCAACAGTTAGCGCCTTGTTTACCAGTATCAGGGACACGATCACCCGCCTCAAGACAGCCACTTAGATGCCGCAGGAGACACCCATGAATATCCCTGTATTGCTGGGCTGGTGCTGAGAGATTGGCCAGAGGACCATCTCAACACTAAATCCTCCCGGCCAGATTTTTACCTCATTTATTTTATTCTGAGCTGCAATTTTCCTTCCCCTCTTATTACACCTATTGACATGTCGATTCATTTACTTTGAGTTAAATTCTCATAAAAAGTGGAAATTTGAGATTATTCTTTGTTGAGATGTTCTATGCATAATATCAGAGAGAATTACAACGTCTTCTCCGACTTTGCTGTGATGCTGTGAATGCTGTGTCACTAATACATCTTGGTGGCTGTTATGCTGTTAACGATGTGTCACTAATACATCTTGGTGGCTGTGATGCTGTGAACGCTGTGCCACTAAGACGTCTTGGAACGCCCTCAAACAGCAGATAGTCTTATTTACGTAACGCAGTAATATATGCATAATACTGTACAGCATCCTTGGAGAAAGTTATTATGATGTTGTCGTGTTGGTGCGCATCCATGACGACCATCACACACACATACACACACACACACACACACACACACACACACACACACACACACACACACACACACACACACACACACACACACACACACACACACACACACACACACACACACACACACACACACACACACACACACACACACACACACACACACACCATCACAAGGTTAAATAAGCTTTCAAACTCTACATTGTTTGTGTTTACTTTTAAGCTCGAGATTCCCGGCAGAAAATATTACTGAATTGAATTGTTAGGAAAAAAACGGTTTATTTACTTCCTAATTAAGCACTGCTGTTACCTTTGTTTATGTTTACTTTCTAGCTTAGATTTCCAGCTAAAACTATCAGCTGATGGATTTGGCGGGAATAATGTCAATAATAGTTTAAGTGTTAAGTTAGAGGATATTAAAAGGTGTTGAGTCATGATTCTTCTACCTCTGTGTGTGTGTGTGTGTGTGTGTGTGTGTGTGTGTGTGTATGTGTGTGTGTTGTAATATAGGGCTTCTACCACCAGGGGATGTTAGATGAGAGAGAGAGAGAGAGAGAGAGAGAGAGAGAGAGAGAGAGAGTTATTGGCTTATGCATATTGTTGATGAAGTCGAGTTGAAACAGGCGCAACAAATCTTATCTTCGCTTCGTAATAATTTCCTTTCCGCCGAATAACTACCGTAAGGGGAGAAGAAGAAGAAGAGAAGAAGGAAGAGGAAGAAGAGATAAGGAAGAAGAAGAAGAGGAGAAGGAAGAGGAAGAAAAGGAGAAGGAGGAAGGAAAAGAGGAGAAGGAGGAGGAAGAGGAAAAGGAAGAGGAAGAGGAGGAGAAGAAGGAAGGAGAAGAAGAGGAGAAAGAAGAGGAAGAAGAGAGAAGAAGGAAGAGGAAGAAGAGGAGGAGGAAGAGGAAGAAGAAGAGAAGAAGGAGGAAGTGGAAGAAGAGAAGGAAAATGAAGAGGAAGATGAAGAGAAGGAGAAGGAAGAGGAAGAAGAAGAGAAGAGGAGGAAGAGGAATAAGAGAAGGAGGAGGAAAAGGAGAGAAGAAGAGGAGAAGGAAGAGAAGAAGGACGAAGAGGAAGAAGGAGGAAGGAGGAAGAGGGTCCAAATTACCTACGTCTTCGTCATCTAGATATTAAAAAATGTCAGAAAAGGAGATCTGTAGTAATCTCGTGCTGTGGCTGTCTCATCGCTGCCTCAACAGATGCTACACCTTTCCTCACCTCCCTCTCTTTCCCTCTCCCATCTCTTTCCCTCTCCCATCTCTTTCCCCCTCCCATCGAAAGAGAGAGGAGAAGTAAGAAGGGAGAAAGGAAAGAAGGAAAGGTGGTCGGGAGGTAAGGGGGGGGGATGGGGAGACGTGAATGAGGGAGAAAGGGGGAAGTGAGAAATAAATAAGGGAGGGGGGAAAGGAGAGGTGATAATAGGAGAATGGAAGGGAGAGATGAATGGGGGAGGCAGGGAGGGAAGAGATAGGAAGGTAGATAGGTCGAACGATGAGATACAACAAGAACAAATGTATTTTCTTTCATAGGGTAAAAAAAAAAACACAAGAAAACAAAAACAAAAACAACAACAACAGCCAAAAAACAACAACACGTTTTTACAAGTACATTATTTCGTCACAAAAAAACTCAAAAGATTACAGTTCATTTCTTCTTCCTATGAGATTAAAAACTATATAGCCATGAGCTTAGGCATTTTCTCTAGCTATCTCTCTCTCTCTCTATCTCTCTACACGTACATAAAACCTCACATATAAGGTCAAGGAGAAAGGAATTGTCTCTCTCTCTCTCTCTCTCTCTCTCTACATTACATAAAACCTCATATAAGGCCAAGGAGAAAGATTGTCTCTCTCTCTCTCTATCTCTCTACACGTACATAAAACCTCACATATAAGGTCAAGGAGAAAGGAATTGTCTCTCTCTCTCTCTCTCTCTCTCTCTCTCTCTCTCTCTCTCTCTCTCTCTCTCTCTCTCTCTATCAACGTATATATGACCTCAGTTCTCGAGGTCACGAATATAGGATTTATTGATTTCAATTTATTATATTGTATTTAAAAGTTTCTTATCATTGTTGTTCTTAAGTTAGGTTAGATAAGGTTAGGTTAGGTTAGGTTAGGTTAGGTTGGGAGCGGATCGTTCTTAAATTCGGCTCTGATGACACCACTAAACTCACTCTATCCAATCTCTCTCTAATCTCGCCTATCTCCTAATCTGTCCCTAAACTCACCCTAATCTGCCCCCCCAAATCATCCCTAATCTGTCCCTAAACTCACCCTAATCTGCCCCCCCAAATCATCCCTAATCTGCTCCTAAACTCACCCTAATCTGCCCTTACATTCACCCTAATCTGCTCCTAATCTCACCTTAATCTTCCCCTAAGACACACCTATATATACCTGTCTTGATTATCATACTAAGAATTTAATATATCCATGTCACCATTTTTTTTAACATCAATATTTAAAAAAACGGATAAATTATAATATTTTTGGGTTATAAGAAAAAAATAAGTTATATATCAGATTATTAAAATTCTCCTATAATATATAATAACGTGTCTCCCATTTTCTATAACAAACCGAATCAGAACTCTACATAGAAAGTAATTTTATCGAGAAAACAAAAACAATCTAAATACAACAAGGAAAACAACAATACTAATAACAATAAATATAAGGATGTTGAGTATAAATTAAAAATCAGAATATTAAATGATGGAAAAATGAACTAAAAGAACAAATATAAATGAAAAAAACAATAAAAAAATGAAAAAAAATAAAAAAAAACGAAAAAAAAAACGAAAAAAATGAAAATAATAATAATAAAGAGAAAAATAGTCCCCAGCCCTCTCTCACAGGACGTCCGGTTGTCCAGGAAGAGAAAGAAAGGGACTTAAGGGGACCATGTTGCTATGAAGACAAGGCCGACGGGTCTTATGCAAATATAATGACCCAGTAAGGGGTAAAGTTTGGCCCTTGAGCCGACGTTTACAGGCGCCCTACGTGAAGATAAGAGCGTGTTTGGGAATATGGGTTACTGAGGGCTGCTGTGGGCGTATCCTTTATCCTACTGTGCTCTTAGGATGGAAGGATTGACCTATCTCTTACAGTTTAGGATGGAAGGATTCAGCTAACTTACCCTAAGCTAAACTAACCTATCCTGACCTAACTTATTCTAACCCAGTCTTAACTTTCTCATCTTGACCTATCCTATCCTACTCTATCCTGCTATAACCTAACCTAACCTAACCTAACCTAACCTAACCTAACCTAACCTAACCTATCGATCTCTTTATCAGATTTCATAGGGTTTTTTTTTATAAGCCTCTGTCAGGATTTTAGTGTACTATGATCTCAGTCAGATTTCCGATTTTCTTAAACACACACACACACACACACACACACACACACACACACACACACACACACACACACACACACACACACATACACACTGGGAGGGTCAGGCATTGTGTGTGTGTGCCTCAATGTCTTACCCATCTAATAAAGCCTTTCTTAACACGAACCCGATACCTTCAGGAGATCTATATCTGTATGTTATCTTAATATATCGTTATGTTTCACTCTTCTCTGTTTAGCTCTCTCTTCTCCTGTCTGTCTGTTTGTCTTTATCTTCAGTCTCTGCCTCTCTCTCTCTCTCTCTCTCTCTCTCTCTCTCTCTCTCTCTATCTCTCTCTCTCTCTCTCTCTCTCTCTCTCTTTCTCTCCATCAGAATTCGAACCAGTGCTAGGATAACACAGCCACCACATCTTTTTTCCTAAATGCAAAACTTTATAAACTACCCCACCCCCCAAGAAGAAAAAACAGCTCAAAAGTACAAAAAAAAAAGAAAAAAAAAGACGAAAGTTGTAAGTCTGGCGCAAGAGCGGTGGTGGGCAAAGGTTACTACTGCCCACACGACAAAAATATTCCCGGATATTACCCAAGTTCTTTAATAGGAAATGTAAATATTGTGGGTCAGTAGAAAGGAGGAGGACATTAAGGATATCTAATATTTCTGAGGTAATATTTTCAGGAATATTTAGACCCCATGAGGTAATATTTTGAGGAATATCTTGAAGGTAATATTCTGGAAACTGGGGATTTATTTCAGAAATATATTGATCCCAGACCCTCTTTTTTTTTGTCTCTGTCTCCCTATTTTCCTTCCTTCCTTCCTTCCTTCCTTCCTTCCTTCATTCCTTCTTTTCTTCTTTTCTTCCTTCCTTCTTTCCTTCTTTTCTTCTTTTTTCCTTCCTTCCTTCTTTTCTTCTTTTCTTCCTTTCTTCCTTCCTTCCTTCCTTCCTTCCTTCGCTAACTTTTTTAATCTATACTCTTTTTTAATTCCTCTTTGTCTCTTATCTTTCCTTGTCTCTTCGTTCTTCACTTCTTCTCTCTTTTCTTTCTTGTGTTTTTTTCGTTTCTTTCTTTCTCTCTCGATCTTGTTTCTCTCTTCTTTCTGTCTGTCTCATTTCTTCCATTCCCACTCTTTCTCTCTCTCTCTCTCTCTCTCTCTTTTCTCGTTATCATCTGGTCATCTCCCTTGGACGTGGCTCGGAGTTCACTGAGTCAGTCGCTAACAGAACCAGATAACACTCGGAATTTATTTAAGAAAAAACAATTTATTCCAACTCACGGAGATTTATTTCAAACCAGCCGGATTAATTTTCAAGATAGGTTTATTCCGGATTTATTACCATTGATTTGGATTTATTCTTAGACAATATGGAGAAAATCTGGATTAAATTTCCTAACTATATTCTCAAAATATATTTCACTTTACTGGATTTATTCCCATTATTTATTCTATAGTCCAGATTTTTTCCTAAATTACACGAGTTTATTCCGGATTAATTCGGGGTTTTTTTCCTGTTAATCCAGACTTAAATTCCCAATAGGTAGAATTTATTCGTTTTTTCAGAGCAACTAATTTCTTAGTTATATTTCGAAAATGTATCACTAACTGCTGAGGATTTATTCCCGGCCTGGGGATTTATTTCTCAAGTCGGCGACGACGGGGAAATAAATCCTGTTTGGGATTATTGATCCTCGGGGGTGATTTAGGGGGCGTGAGGCGGCGGTAGAGAGAGAGAGAGAGAGAGAGAGAGAAGAAGAGAGAGAGAGAGAGAAGACCATGTATAAATACAGTACTCGTGTAGAAATATTAACAAGACACAAACAAAAAAAACATTAAAACATATAAACTAAACAACACGTAAATACATCTTTCCCTCCCTTCCCTCCATCCCCCTTCCTTCCCCCTCCATACCTTCCTTCCCTCCCTTCTCTCCCCTTCCTTCCTCCCTTCCTCCACCCCCCTCGTTCCTTTACTCTCCTCCCCTCACACACACACACACACACACACACACACACACACACACACACACACACACACACACACACACACACACACACACACACACACACACACACACACACACACACACACACACACACACACACATCAGGCAGATGACCACAACTTGTGTTCTCAGACGTGAACATATCTCTCTCTGCCAGTCCTGAATGATCTCTAACCAGCTGGTACTGATGGAGTATCTCTCTCTCCTCTCTCTCTCTCTCTCTCTCTCTCTCTCTCTCTCTCTCTTTCTCTCTCTCTCTCTTTCTCTCTCTTAATATCTCCCTGTCTGTCTGTTTGTTTGTCTTTTTCTGTCTCTATCATTTTCTGTATATCTTTAAATCTTCCTCTTTCTCACTCTCTCTCTGTTTGTCTCTCTCTCTTTCTCTTCTTTTTCATATCTTATGGTTGGATTAATCTCTCTCTCTCTTTCCCTCTCTAACCTCTCCCCAACTTTCTCTATGTGCACTTATTTACATTTCCTTTTCTCTCTTTCGTATGCATCTCTTCTCTCTCTTCCTCCATCCACCTCTCATTTTGTTCTTTATTCATTCTTCTTTTATTTTATTTTTGCCTTTTCTCCCTCACTTCCCCTTTCTTTATCTTAATTCATCACCCTTCTTCTTTTTATTACTTTTTCCTCTCTTCTTTTCTTCTTCATTCTTCTCTTCTATCTCACTCTTACTCTTCATCTCCCTCTCTCTTTCTCTCATCCGTTCCTCTACTCTTCTACGTCTCTTTCTTTTCTTCCCTATTTCTTCCTTCCATCTCCTTCCTCTCATTCTCTCTTCTTCTCCCATTCCTCTTTATACCCTTTCTCTATCCTGAAGGCATAGATAGATAGATAGATAGATAGATAGATAGATAGATAGATAGATAGATAGATAGATAGATAGATGAATGATAGATAGATAGATAGATAGATAGATAGATAGATGAATGAATGAATAGATAGATAGATAGATAGATAGATGAATGAATGAATAGATAGATAGATGAATGAATGAATAGATGAATAGATAGAATATGTTTGTTTATATAAAATCACTCTTAAGAAAACATCCATTTTCTATGACCACAAACAACCTCCATTATGCCACAGAAAACGTAACTTTACATCCCATTTTCTATAACTACGGATAAACTACACAGCGCTAGAGACATAAAGCCTTAATCACATATTGTAGTGTATCTTACATAATAAATAAATAAATTATGCCACCCTCTGTCATTCTGTCTCTCTGTCTGTCGATTTCCTCTCTCTCTCTCTCAGTAACATGTAGAGTTTATGGCATTCACTTGTCCAATGTGTTAGTGAGATGTGTCCCCCCTTCCCCCTCTCCTCCCTCTTCTCCTCTCTTATCTGGGTCTTCTTCTTCCTCTTCCTCCCTTCTCCACTCCCTCTTATGTTGAGTCTTCTTCCTCCTCCTCTCTCTCCCCTCCTCCCCCTATTTGAGATTTATTCATCCTTTATTTGGCCTTCCTCCTCCCCTCTTTCTCCTATCCTTTCCTCACCCCCTCCCTATCTTTCCTCCACCCCCTCCTATCTTTCCTCACCCCCTCCCCTATCTTCCTCCACCCCTCCCTTATCTTTCCTCACCTCCCCATCTTCCTCCCCCTCCCTATCTTTCTCCATCCCTTGCCTTCCCTCTCCCCATCCTCCCCACTCCCCTCATTGCTCTTCCTCTCCCTCTCACTCTCTACCTCTAACCACTCCAATTCACCCTCCATCCTATCCCTTCTCCATCCCTCTCACTTCACCCTCCTTCACTCTCCCTCTTCTCCATCCCTCTCACCTCCCTCTGAGCCAGCATGATCCCTCCCCCTGCCATAACGCCTTCACCACCATAACACGCTGGTCGCTGCTGTAAGTTGATGTATTGCTGTAGTGAGAGAGAGAGAGAGAGAGAGAGAGAGAGAGAGAGAGAGAGAGAGAGAGAATTGTTGTAGTAGCTCAAATATTGCTACCAAAATCACCACTAACCTAACTTAACCTAACACGATTTCATCTTTACACACACACACACACACACACACACACACACACACACATTCTCGAACGCTCCCCAAGCAGTTATAAGTGACGAAAGGCCTTTGAGGTCGAGCTCGACGGTCCGGCCAGCTTGAGGTCGAGTTTCCTACAGTGGTGAAGGGAGAGAGACGCCCTTAAGCTCCCTAAATGGGTCTTGGGGGGGACGGACAGACCAATGATCCATGAGTTCTCTTCTCACAGCGAATTCCTGGAGCGTTTATCCCGCTATCACTCTGAGAGATTGAGATGACGACCTCGCCCGCCACCACAACTGAATATTCCTTTTGGGGGTGTTGGGGGGGTGGGGTGGAGGTGGGGGATGGTGAAGGTGGGGTGTATGTGGGAGGTGGGGTGGAAGGATGGTGCTGAGGTCCAATGTTAGATTTTTTTAATATTTGAGTTTTAGGACAATCTCGAATTTATTGGGTAACACACACACACACACACACACACACACACACACACACACACACACACACAGAACATCATTTAACAAGAGAGAGAGAGAGAGAGAGAGAGAGAGAGAGAGAGAGAGAGAGAGAGAGGTGACTACAATAAATACAGACATACACATAGACTTACAAAATAGACATAAAAACACAGTAGAAATCTGACGTAAAAAAAAACACACAAAAAACAGTTAATAGAGAAAAACAGAGAGAAAAACATTCCCCCAAAAAAAAAGAAAAAAACAAATGGGGTCTCTGGTATCCATCAACCCACAAACAATGATACTTAACCCACCACACTACAGCCAGAGACTAAGTTGACCACACACACACACAATATTCTAAACACACTACTAAAATGAAACCTTCCTTCAGCGTACTTAAACACCTGTTAAGTGGGGTGTTTCACAGACAGCTGGGTGGTGAGATGAGTGTGGTGGGTGTGGGATGGGTGGGGTGAGGTGGGGTGGGTGAGGTGAGTGGGTGGGGTGGGGAGGTGGGGGGTAGGATGGGGTGACGGAGGTGGGGGGTTTATATATGTTGATGGTTTCACAGATGTACGTTTGATACTTGGGAATTTTATAGGATTGTGTGTCTCTCTCTCTCTCTCTCTCTCACCCCCGTTTTTTTCTGTCTCTGTCTCTATCTCTCTGTCACCCGTCTTCTCTCTCCTTTCTCTCTCTGTCTCTTCTTTCTTTCTCTCTCTCTATGTTATCTCTATCTTTCTCTCATCCCCTTTCTTTCTCTCACCCACTACCATTAAGACGGACCTATTAGGATTGGGGCCCATTCGACCTGCAATCTTTCTCACACGTCCCTATTACCTGAGGATTAATTACGATTTCTTGAGGAAAAGTTTTAAAAAGTTTCACATGTTTTCAATAATTTTTCACTGCATTAAAGTTCGGATTATTTTTTTCCCTTCAACTTCAGCCCATTTTTAATCATTTTCCCTTTTCTTTCCGGGGAATTTATGGGGGAAACTTAACCATAAAAGCAGTAATTTATTGTTTGTTTTGATGTGTAGATAAAGACTACTTAATCACTTTACCTGTACATGTACCTGTCAACGTGTATGTAAGTTATGGGTTTAAATACACACACACACACAGACACACGTACACATATGTTCCCAGATACTGTACATATATATATACGAACACAATACATACATAATTACTCCCATACATATACATACGTAATTTTACACATACATATACATAAAAACGAGTAGAAATATACATAGAAATTAACAGGCCCCATGTTCATTTTAAGGGGGGGGTGGTACCTGTAGGGCAGGGGGGGGAAGTTGTTGGAGGGGTGGAGGAGGGGGAGTAGGGGGGTGCGAGGTATGGTTAGGGGAGTGAGATGATGTTTATGGCGCTGAGGTGAAGCTAGTGAGGAGGATCATGGGCGGAGTGAGGGAGTTATGGGGTGGTGAGAGAGGTTTATGGGGGAATGGGGGTGTTATTGATGGTGTGGTGGTGATGGGGAGTTGCTCAGTTCAGACCACACAGCTCCATAAGTTATCATCATGAGGCTTTTTGCTTCTACAACTGTCCACCGGGTTCTTTAATTACCGGTCACTAATTACACCTGTTGAAGGGGGGTAATTTGGCCTCAGGTGTCGGCATCGAGGTCATTAAAAGTGGGACATGGAGGACAACGTTAGGTTAGGTGAGGTGAGGTGAGGTGAGGTGAGGTGAGGTGAGGTGAGGCAGAGTTGTGTGAGATTTTAAGAATAGGAAGAAAAAAGAAAAAGAAGAAACAACAACAACAATAACAACGACAATACCCGTAATAATAATGATAATAATAATAATAATAATAATAATAATAATAATAATAATAATAATAATAATAATAATAATAATAATAATAATAATAATAATAATAATAATAATAATAATAATAATAATAATAATAATAATAATAAGACGAAGAAAAATTTAAACAAGAAAAAAACAGAAAATGAAGCAAAAACTAAAAGAGAAAGAAGGAGAAATAAAACAAAATGAGAGAGAGAGAGAGAGAGAGAGAGAGAGAGAGAGAGAGAGAGAGAGAGAGTATTAAAGAAGGTGAGAGGAGGCAGAGGGAATCTAAGACGAATGTTAACGGGGAGAGGAAGGAAGAGTAAATGAAGGGGAAAGTAAGATGTGAGAGTTGAAAGTGAGAGGGAGAGGATGAGAGAGGGAGAGGGAGAAGCGATGGGGAGAGGGGAGAGAGGAAGGGGGGAGATAAGTGAGGAAGAGGTGATTTCCCCCTCTAAACCTCTCACTTTGACTTCCCCCTCTAGACCTCTCACTTTGACTTCCCCCTCTAGACCTCTCACTTTGACTTCCCCTCTAGACCTCTCACTTTGACTTCCCCTCTAGACCTCTCACTTTGACTTCCCCTCTAGACCTCTCACTTTGACTTCCCTTCTAGACCTCTCCTTTGACTTCCCCTCTAGACCTCTCACTTTGACTTCTCCCTCTAGACCTCTCACTTTGACTTCTCCTCTAGACCTCTCCTTTGACTTCCCCTCTAGACCTCTCACTTTGACTTCCCCTCTAGACCTCTCACTTTGACTCCTCTAAACCTCTCACTTTGACTTCCTCTAGACCTCTCACTTTGACTTCCCTCTGACCTCCTTTGACTTCTCTAGACCTCTCACTTTGACTTCTCCTCTAAACCTCTCACTTTGACTTCCCCTCTAGACCTCTCACTTTGACTTCCCCTCTAGACCTCTCACCCTCACGTCGACCACCCACCTTCAACCTCTCCTCTGAACTCTGACCTCTTACCATCGACGACCCAACTTCACCCTTGACCTCCAACTTCACCCTCGACCTCCAACTTCACCCTCGACCACCAACTTCCTCGACCTCCTACTTGCCTCCCTCCAACTTCACCCTCGACCTCCAACTTCACCCTCGACCTCCAACCACCCTTGACCTCCAACTACCCTCGACCTCCAACTTCACCCTTGACCACCAACTTCCTCGACCACCAACTTCACCCTCGACCTCCAACTTCACCCTTGACCTCCACTCAGACCTCCAACTTCACCCTCGACCTCCAACTTCACCCTTGACCTCCTACTTCACCCTCCTCCTCAGAGCCAACCAATAAACAACCAGACTGAACTAAACTAAACTGCACAGCCTCAACTAGTGTTCACCTCCAGCCTAAAGATCTTCATAAAGTATTGCTCAAGTTTATGAAGAGAAAGAGGAAGAAGAGGAGGAGTAGGAGGAGAAAGAGGAGGAGGAGGAGGAAGAAGAAGAAGTGGAGGAAGAGAAAAATGGAGAGTGTGTGTGGGTGCTCAGACACCTCCCTTTATGTATGTAATGTATGTATGTATGTATGTATGTATGTATATATGTATGTATGTATGTATGTATGTATGTATGTAGAGAGAAAGAGAAAAGAGAGAGAGAGAGAGAGAGAGAGAGAGAGAGAGAGAGAGAGAGAGAGAGGAGAGAGAGAGATACACATTCAAGTTTGTGTATGCAGATTTAATGTATCTATGTATCTATAGACGCATATATGACTGTATACACCTGTAGATCTACCAGACGCACCTGAGTGAAGGAGTAAAAATGACGTAGAATAATGGCGACAAGGTTCAAAACACCATGATAACTACCTAAGTTGGTATCCTCACTCATCACAATTTGGCCGGGACAAAAATTGACGTGAGCGCAACGCCAATACCTCTTGCTCAATGATAATTACAGGCAAGTGAGAAGTCGGCTTCCTGAACTAATCCTATTACCATGTAGGAGATTAATACCAGCCATCTCCTCAGACATCCACACTCCATCTCTCAGACAACATCCCGCGCGCCCTCTCTCACAAGCGGCAAAATCGTGACGTCAGGAGTGATTTTAACCAATGCCAATCCTACATGATGATGACGTCACATAAATAATCCAATTAAAAGTCTCCATTAATGACGACAGCATAATTCTGGCCAATGTTGAACACGCACAGTTCAGTGGTTCGTTCCTGCTAGACTCTGACATAACAGTGGGGGCTTTTGTCAATACACTGAAGCCCTGAAGCCACAACCTACTTGACCAATCCAATCTTTATAATTACGGTGTCACATAATCAACCAATCCAAGATATATAGTGTCACATAATCAACCAATCCAAGATATATAGTGTCACATAATCAACCAATCCAGATATATAGTGTCACATAATCAACCAATCCAAGATATATAGTGTCACATAATCAACCAATCCAAAATATAGTGTCACATAATCACTAATCCAAGATATATAGTGTCACATAATCAACCAATCCAAGATATATATTGTCACATAATCAACCAATCCAAGATATATAGTGTCACATAATAAACCAATCCAAGATATATAGTGTCACATAATCAACAATCAAGATATATAGTGTCACATAATCAACCAATCCAAGATATATAGTGTCACATAATCAACCAATCCGAGATATATAGTGTCACATAATCAACCAATCCAAGATATATAGTGTCACATAATCAACCAATCCAAGATATATAGTGTCACATAATAAACCAATCCGAGATATATAGTGTCACATAATCAACCAATCCAAGATATATAGTGTCACATAATAAACCAATCCAAGATATATAGTGTCACATAATCAACCAATCAAAGATATATAGTGTCACATATTAAACCAATCCAAGATATATAGTGTCACATAATCAACCAATCCAAGATATATAGTGTCACATAATCAACCAATCAAAGATATATAGTGTCACATAATAAACCAATCCAAGATATATAGTGTCACATAATCAACCAATCCAAGATATATAGTGTCACATAATCAACCAATCCAAGATATATAGTATCACATAATCAAACAATCCAAGATATATAGTGTCACATAATAAACCAATCCAAGATATATAGTGTCACACAATCAACCAATCCGAGATATATAGTGTCACATAATAAACCAATCCAAGATATATAGTGTCACATAATCAACCAATCCAAGATATATAGTGTCACATAATAAACCAATCAAAGATATATAGTGTCACATAATCAAAAGTAAACAAAACAAGAAATCAAGTTGTTTACTGTAACCCTTATGTTTGTTTTTCTCAGGTGACTAAACTAATCAATGAGGATAGTAGGAAAGCGGATCTGAGTTTGGGTGGATAGTAGTAGGTCTAGATGGATAGTAATGGCCTTAGATGGATATATAAGGATTTAAGTGTATAGGAGTGGGTCCAGGTGGATAGTCAAAGGCTCTAGACAGACAACAGATGCTCTCCACTGGCACTGGGAAGTTCAGAAAGGACGGGTGATGATTTGACAGATATTGGAAACATTTAGATAGGACTGGTGACGGTTTAGACAGATTCAGGAGACTTTAGACAGATTGAGGAAACTTTGGACAGATAGCATAGACATTTAGACAGTAAGGGAGAAAATTTAGATAGATAGAT
Organism: Homarus americanus; assembly: GCF_018991925.1. Taxonomy (NCBI): domain Eukaryota; kingdom Metazoa; phylum Arthropoda; class Malacostraca; order Decapoda; family Nephropidae; genus Homarus; species Homarus americanus. The sequence goes on along the minus strand of NW_024751660.1, from coordinate 6,180,272 downwards.
GAGAGATTTCGACAGGACGGGTGACATCTTAGACAGAGAGCGGGGATATTTAGACAGAATAGATGACGATTTAGACACAACGGACATATAGGCAGAACTAGTCACGATCTAGACAGAGTAAAAATTAGACAGAACAAGTCACGGTTTAGACAGTGTAAACAATTAGACAGAGTGACGATTTAGACAGGCCTCAGTGACCGAAGACTCAACCAGGGTTAAATGTTGTTAAATCCGTTCAATAATAGGACTCAGACAACCTATCAAGAGCCGTGGGGTGACAAGTCGTTGGCATAGAGATGAGGAACCGTGAAGACCTACCTTGGCTCTACGGCACAACTTAGGGAGAGGTCGTCAGCCAGGGTTAGAGACGTGAGCATGTTACCAAGATCCTCTGTTGAAGTGTGTCTGTGGGGGGAGGAGGAGGGGGATGTAGGCGGGGGCAGTTTGTGTTTCTGAGAAGAGGAAGAAGGGGGAGGTGCTCTGTGTGTGTGTGTGTGGGAGGGGTAGGGTTGTGTGTGTGTCATTCATGTCGAGGTCAACTTTGAATCCTTTCATGGAATATCGACATTGAAGCGTTGAAGAGTTTGTGGTTACGTTAACAGAAAATCCGTGAAAACAATTCTCGTACAAACGTATTTATAATGATAAATAGCGAGTCCGTTCCAAGACTAACAACATAGAAGTGTTCGCGGAATAATAAACAGCAAATCCATCAAGAAATACCGATGACAAGGCGTTCGTGTAGGGATAAACAATGAATCTTTGAGAACCGTAAGCTGAAACGTTTTTGTATTATATGATGAAAATCCGACTTACGTAGAAGCGTTCGTATAGCGGTAAACAACGAGGACTTTAAGAGACGAGTGTAAATACTGGCTCCCCAACACTGGAACATTTGTACATGACGTTCATATCATTTTTACCCTACAAGAGGAGAGAAACTTCAGCAATGGTTGGAATTAAAAAGATCATTTTCTGAGACAGTATCAGAGGAAAGGAAGGGAGTGAGTTTACTTGTAGGGGTAGGGGAGGAGGGGGGTGGGTAAGAGGGGGGGGAGGAAGGAGGGGTGGGAGGAGGGGTGTGGGGGAGGAGGGGGTGGTAGGAGGGGGTAAGGAAGAGTAGGGTGGGGAGGAGGAGGCAAGGGAAGAGGGGTAGGAGGGGAAGGAAGAGGTGGGAGGAGGGGTAAGGAAGGAGGGGTGGGTAGGAGGGGGTAAGGGAAGGAGGGGTGGGAGGAGGAGGTAAGGAAGGAGGGGGTGGTAGGAGGGGGTAAGGAAGGAGGGGTGGGAGGAGGGGGTAAGGGAGAGGGGAAGGATGATGGAGTAAGACTTAAGATAGCTTAAACCCTTGAGTACGATAACTTATAGCCTGGCGTACAATGACTTATGCCTTGAGTACGATGATCTATGCCCTTCAGAACTGTAACCTGTACTAAACTCGCAGTACTCTAGGAGTTAAGTCATCTTACTCAATTAATTCATCCACCAATTTTATCAGTGAAACTAATTTGTTAGACATTGTAGATTAGGTTAAAGATAGGTTATGTTAGGTTAGGTTTGGATAAGTTAGATTAGATTAGGTTAGGTTAGGTTAGGTTAGGTTAGGTGAGGTTAGGTTAGATTAGATTAGGTTAGGTTAGGTTAGAGGAACGGCACCATAGGTTATGTTAGGTTAGACTTGTTACCGTGCGTAGGTCTGGGGTCTTTGTTTGAGTGAGGCCCCCGTTTACGTGCGAGGTGCAGGTCATAACAGTGTAGTAAGTCACACAATAACGACTGGTGAATCGAGTGTCCAATCGTCGGTGCACGGCCTCAGTAAACAAAGGTATATTGGTAGTTTATAAACACGGCCGTTGGTAGCTGGTGTGGTCACGTCAGGCCCCCAAAACTAACAGTGTGTTGCTGACGCTGGCTGACAGGTGGAGCAGCTGTGTTGTGTGTATATGAAGGTTAAGAAGGAAGCTGCAACACTAACTTTCTCTCTCTTAAATGTTAAAATTAGTTTGATAGCAAAATATGAATTTGTATCTGAGGAAATAGGAAATAAAATAAAGGACAAATAACGAGTAAAAGAGAGAAAAGAGAAAATAAAAAAAGAGGAGAAAGAGGACGAAATAAAGAAGAAATACGAACTAAGGAAGAAGAAAGAAAAATAAATAATTGAACATTATCGAAGCGGGTATAAAAACTGCCCACAAACCGTTACCATGGCAAGGAAAATATACTCTGTTAATGTACAACTAGTATAGTCACCGCTGAAGACTGTCTCATGTCACCGTTTTCTTTAAAGCTCGAAAGGAAAACAAGCGTGTTATCCTCCAGCTAACGATTACCATGGCAACACTTATCAAATTTCGGGTTTATATGCACCAAGAGTTTAATCCTGGAGACCTTGTTACATGCTGATCAAACCTAATAAACACACACACACACACACACACACACACACACAGACACACACACACACAGGAATATATCAGTCCTTCAAGAACTCAACAAAATAAACATATAAAATAAAGAAAAAATATTAAATGGAATAAAAGCCAAAAAATAAATGGTTAAACAATTATCCAAAAAAGGTCGAGAGAGAGAGAGAGAGAGAGAGAGAGAGAGAGAGCATATATATGATACTGAAGGAAGTGAAACAGCGTCTAGAGAGCTTCCCATGTCCTTCCAACAAGTATCTTCCAGGATTTTCCAGTGATCTTACAGGAACCTTCCAGGACGTTCCAGGATTTTCCAGTGATCTTACGGGAACCTTCCAGGATTTTCCAGTGATCTTACAGGAACCTTCCAGGATTTTCCAGTGATCTTACGGGAACCTTCCAGGATTTTCCAGTGATCTTACAGGAACCTTCCAGGATTTTCCAGTGATCTTACAGGGACCTTCCAGGATTTTCCGTGATTCCTGGGGACCTTCCAGTGATCTTACAGAACCTTCCAGACGTTCCAGGATTTTCCAGTGATCTTACAGGAACCTTCCAGGATTTTCCAGTGATCTTACAGGAACCTTCCAGGATTTTCCAGTGATCTTACAGGAACCTTCCAGGATTTTCCAGTGATCTTACGGGAACCTTCCAGGATTTTCCAGTGATCTTACAGGAACCTTCCAGGATTTTCCAGTGATCTTACAGGAACTTTGCAGGATTTTCCAGTGATCTTACAGGAACCTTCCAGGATTTTCCAGTGATCTTACAGGAACCTTCCAGGATTTTCCAGTGATCTTACAGGAACCTTCCAAGACTTTCCGGTGATCTTATATGAATCATCCAGATCTTTCCAGTGACCATCCAAGAGCCCTAAGGAAGTTAATAAACATCCTTCCAGCAACCATCCCAAAACCTTCCAAGAGCTGTAACCTGGAAGGAGTGGTGCTGGAGGGTGTGTGTGGACCTTATCCACCGCCTAGGCATAACAACAGCCTCCCACGACAGGTACAGCCAGCCTTGACCTAGGGGCGAAGGAATACACCCATGGTTAAGGAAAAAATAGCCACTGTTTTCATTTTTCTTCTTCTTCTTCTTCTTCTTCTTCTTCTTCTTCTTCTTCTTCTTAATATTTTTTCTTCTTCCTCTGTTTTTTAGTAATTTTCTAATTTTCTTCTCTTTATTCTATTTTTGCTTTAGCTTTGAACAATAGTATTTGTTACAATACAAAACATTGAGAAAACTCTCTTGAATTTCTTAAGATAAAAAAGATGTTTAAAATATGTGACAATTAACTTGATGTGGGTGTTAAAAAAGGCATTAACGTTTTAGTGAAGGCAGAAATGTTCTATATAATTACTCATAAAAAAAAATACGGGATGTATTTCCAATGGAAGTGGGTCCCATATGCGTGGCTGACCGTTTGGGGCACCAAGATCTTTGTTTACAAGGATGCTGTATAACCATACTACACTCGACTGCCCTCACTACCCTAACTGCAAAGTCTGGTACGCATCCGTGGACTGGGGGTCCCTGAGCGCGAGCGGGAACCAGTAACCTTTAGGACAATTGACGAGCGCTGTATGCACTGGGCTATCGCACCCTAAATGTCCATTAGTGATTGTTTTAACCAACTGGTGTCACCCCTGGCTCCCATTACTCTCAGTCAGGTGACAGAATAAGGTGGAGGAGGCTTCACCCATACACGCTGGCAGGCTGAGAGAACTCTTAAGTGGCAGTCTAAGACTTACTCTGCTCTCCCGACTACAAAACTGAATTAATGAATAAATTATAATAGTAGACCTGACTGTAGTGACATTTGGAACCTCCTATTTATTCAATTAACTGTAATACTTAAACCTAGACGATAGTTTATTTCTGTGTAACAGATCATTTAGGTAAAAGCCAAAAAACATCAACAACAAAACTATTAATAAAAGTAATAATAATAATAATAATGAAAATAATAACAATAATAATAATAATAATAATAATAATAATATTAATAATAATAATAATAACAATAACAATAATAATAATAATAATAATAATAGTAATAATAATAATAATAATAATAATAATAATAATAATAATAATAATAATAATAATAATAATAATAATAATAATAATAATAATAATTATAAAAGTCTTACATTCATTATAAATATGTTATCTTCGTAATATACCTGTGACAATATGAACCAGTTAAAATAATCTTCACATTTCCATTTATTTCGTCTGGTGTATTTTTCCAGGTATGTAGCCCTTAGTGTACTGTTAGTGGCCAGTTAAACATCGATAATATAGTGTTTTATTTATACTGTAAGATAGACATGGGGAAATTGTAATATAGGCTATAAATTGTCTGTCTCTATATCATCACTTTAATTTGCTAAAACATAATCCTCTTTATCACACATCATCTGGGTCATTACGTTATGCTTTATTTTTCTAATAATTCACTGCTACAGGTACACAATTAGTTCACTTGAAGACTCTCCTCCAACATCTTATTTCATCTAAAGACTAACCTAACCTAACCTAACCTAACCACCATAACGCTATTGAGAAGGTGTGTGTGTGTGTGTGTGTGTGTGTGTGTGTGTGTGGTGATGATTTACGTAAAATATACATTATAGTTAGCTTTTTTATCCTTTATATATAAGAATAAATTATTAAATCAACAACAACAAACTATTAAGGGTTATTTTATATATGGATACAACAGTGACCTTCCTATATGCATGATTTAAGCTTAAGTCACATATGTTACTACTAAACCACGTATATATGTATATATGTAGACCTATATATCCTTCCTACATTCCTTGTTGTGGTCCTGTTCATCAAAATCCCTTCCCTTCTCTTCCTCTCCCTCCTTCCTCTCCTTTCCTCCCTCCCTCTCCCAAATCCTTTCCTTTAATCTTTTTCTTGCTAGTCTGAGGAGTTTTGGATAAGCCGGAGTAGCATATAACTTGTGGTCTCAGCTGTTGTGGGCGGAGTGTGGGCCAGGGGGCGGGGCTAGCCAGCTGCGTGGGAGGAGTCTGCGCAACGGGGGAGGTGGAGTCGCTCGGATATTTAGACGCCCCCTTCTTACTTCTTGAGCTGGGGGAAGAGGAGGGGAAGAGATAGAAGGGAGAAAGGAGGAGGGGGGTTGGTGGGGGGGGGATTTACCAAGTAATTGTTGCTGAAATGGTGGAAAGGAGACGGTTTCGAGGTGTATAAACCCAGTGCCTCCTCATGTCTGGGAATAAGGAGGGAGAGAAGTGATTAAATCGGTCATATACTGTTGAGAGTTGTGACGAAGGGTGAGGGAAGGAGGGAGGGAGGGAAGGAGGGAGGGAGGGATGGTGAGCAAGAGAGACGTGTCCTGACATGCCTCGACGTGTCATGACGTGTTTGCTCAGACGTCCACCAACATCCACCCCCCCCTCCACCACCCCACCCCCGGTCTATTCCTCTCTCCCCTTCTGCACCTCCCCCTCCCCCTCGCTACACCATCACACACATAAACAAACACACATCATAGCCACATCTTCTCGCTTCACTCTTCTCGCTTCACTCTTCTCGCTTCACTCTTCTCGCTTCACTCTTCTCGTCCATATTTTCATCTCTATGTTTAGTCATTTCTCCTTCATTCTCCTCTAATTTTATGTTCGTTTTACCTCTCATCATCACCGTGTGTTCTTCTCTGTATAGTGATCATGTCTCCTCTACACCGTCAGGGTTAAACACATCTGTCTCTTCCCATTAAAATTCAGCATCTTGAAGGTTGAAAGTTCATCGCTATAAATATTCTACTGGCTGACAATTTCTTAAAGTGTTTTAGTTTCTGATTTTTGTACTCTCTCTCTCTTACTGACTCGTGACGTCATGTGCAACAGGTAATATTTCTCAATAGGTTATATAGGCTACAGTACACAGGTGACCTTCGAGGTGATTCTGTCTATCTATTTTATCTATTTATATAGCTATGTATGTATGTATGTATGTATGTATGTATGTATGTATGTATGTATGTATGTATGTATGTATGTATGTATGTATGTATGTATGTATGTATGTATGTATGCTGTCTGTCTCTATTTTCTTCAGGTATACGACAATATTTTTAACCCTTGTGGCGTCCCCGTAGTGAAGGTGTTAATCTTTGACATAAAACAAATTCATTAGTTCAGTGTCCACCTGTGTCCTACACGTAACAGACACGTATTGCAGGTAAGTGGGATCACCTGAAGATTAACCTCCCAGTTTAGTTCATCTTATTTCACCCTAACCTAATCTAACCTAACATAAACTAACCTAACCTAATCTAACCTCAGCTACCTTAATCTAATCAAGACTAACCTAATTTAACCTGACCTAACATACACCCTTACACTCTCATCACCACCACACCCTCACACCCTCATCACCCCACCCTCACCAACACACCCTTACACCCTCACTACCACACCCTCACACCCACAAAAACAAAAAAAATCCACGTAGAACGACCCCAAAACATTATCCTAACTTCGGTAATGGTTAGAGAAGATAGCCAAGTTGCCCAAGTAGAGATAGCCAGTTTGATAGCCCAGGATATTGCCTCCAATATAGACGGTCGCGAATGATCTTAACCATGAGAGAATCTGCGTTAATGTTAGTTGGATTTTAGATAAACTCTGAAAGCTAAGTTAAAGGGAATTAATATCTTCATTTAGGATTTAACTGGAGTAGAGATATTGTGTGCATTTAATAGTGGACTGGATTAGCCGGAATAGGTTCGTGTGAGGGTTAAATTGTTTGTTGGGGGTAGTTATGGTATTAGGGATTGTTTATTTAAGAGATGAAGGTATCAGGTGTGAGTACAAGGGTAGGTGTGAGTGGGCAGGTGTGAGGACAAGGGTAGGTGTGAGTACAAGGGTAGGTGTGAGTGGGCAGGTGTGAGTACAAGGGTAGGTGTGATTACAAGGGCAGGTGTGAGTGGGCAGGTGTGAGGACAAGGGTAGGTGTGAGTGGGCAGGTGTGAGTACAAGGGCAGGTGTGTATGGATAAGAATAGGTTCAGGTGTAGATACTAGTACAGGTAGAGGTATTGGGGGAGATATGTGTTTATATACTGTAATTGAACATACAGTATAATTACAGGTAGATTACAGGTGTGATTATATAGGTAGATGTATATATAAGTACAGCGAGAGTACAGGTAAAAAATTAAATCCCATAACAGATAAAGTTACATTACCTAACATAAAATAACGTAACGTAACCTTACCTTACCCAATATAACGTAAAGTAACGAATTGTATCCAACCTTAACCTAACCGAACTTAACCTAGCCTAATGTTAACCTAACCTAACCTAATCTAACCTAACCTAACCTAACCTAACCTAACCTAACCTAACCTAACCTAACCTAACCTAACCTAACCTAACCTAACCTAACCTAACCTAACCTAACTTAACTTAATCTAACCTTATCTAAACTAACCTTATTTAAACCTCAAATAAGGTAAACTATAACACAACCATTATAAAAATTACCCTCCAAAAGAAAGTTTCGGTCACTGAGATGGATAGCCAGATAGATAGCGTGTGTGTGTGTGTGTGTGTGTGTGTGTGTGTGTGTGTGTGTGTGTGTGTGTGTCTAGGGGGTGTGTGTGTGTGTGTGTGTGTGTGTGTGTGTGTGTGTGTTGGTCTTAATTAAAGGTATAAATCTTTTAGTATTGAAATAACTAATTCTCATCAATTACAATACTTTAATCATTCAAAAGTCTCTCCACTGTTTAATTTCTCTGACAAACAAACACCTGTCTCTCTGTCTCTCTGTCTCTCTCTTATATTTTATCATCTCGCTAACTGAGAGAGCCGCTTCTATATATAAATAACCTGAAAGTTACCAAGAAACTTGAAAATAGTTAAAAAAAATCAAAACCTGAAACTTTACCTGAGATAAAGTACCGAGAGAGAGAGAGAGAGAGAGAGAGAGAGAGAGGAGAGAGAGAGAGACCCCAAACAGGACTAAAAACCCAAAAGACCAAAAAACACAAAAAAGACCAAGAAAAAAAAACTAGAAAAACCCCAATAGACCGAAAAGACCCAAAGGACAGACCCAAGCACGTATAACCAGGCCTGGAAAGAAAGACCATTGAGGGATGGTCACTCTTGACATCTCAGGACCAGAGGGAGGGAAGGGGTAGGAGATAGGGGAGGAGAAGGGGGGGGAAGGGGAGAGGAGGTAGGGAAGGGGCAGGAGTAAGGGGATGGGATAGGGGAGAGGAGAGGAGAGAGAAGAGGTAGGGAAAGGAGAGAAACTAGAGGTAGGGGAGGGGAGGGAGGAGGGGGGAGGGGAGGAGGAGGGGAGGGGAGGGGAGGAGGGTGGAGGAGAAGGAGAAAGAGAAGGGGGAAGAAGGGAGGTAGAGGGAAGGCATGGAGAAGGAAGAGGAAGTAAGGGAGAAAAGAGAAGGTGGGAGAGGACGTAGGGGAGTGTCAGGGAAGGTCAGTGGGTGGAGAATAAGGGAAGAGAAGAGAAGGGAAGGGAAGGGAAGGGAAGGGGGTAAAGTAATATTAAGTAATGACAAGCCTGAGGTCAAAGGTCAACAACTATCATTAAAGGTTCATTAGAGGTCATTAACTCGACATTAATTACTTAGTTCTGCTGCTTCGCTAGATATCAATTAAGACACATAAAGACTTAAGCCACTACACAAGATGTGGTGATGTGTGGCTGTGATGTGTGTGGCTGTGGTGATGTGTGGATGTGTGTGTGTGGCTGTGATGTGTGTGTGTGTGGCTGTGTGTGGGTGTGGCTGTGGTGTGTGGCTGTGGTGATGTGTGTGTGTGTGTGTGTGTGTGGCTGTGGTGATGTGTAACTGTGGTGGTGTGTGCTGTGGTGATGTGTGTGGCTGTGGTGATGTGTGTGTGTGTGTGTGTGTGTGTGTGTGTGTGTGTGTGTGTGTGTGTGTGTGTGTGTGTGTGTGTGTGTGTGTGCTGTGGTGATGTGTGTGGCTGTGTGTGTGTGTGGCTGTGTGGTGATGTGTGTGGCTGTGGTGATGTGGTGTGTGTGATGTGTGTGTGTGTGTGTGTGTGTGTGTGTGTGTGGCTGTGGTGATGTGTAACTGTGTGTGTGTGTGTGGCTGTGGTGATGTGTAACTGTGGTGGTGAGTGGCTGTGGTGGACGAATGACAGTCAGCACGATAAGATGAGTTTGGACGGCAATAAGCGACCTTGAACTGATAACAAGGACTAAATAATATCAAATGAACTTAATTAAACCATACTAACATGATACAGCATATGTACATGATTTTACTACATGATATAATAAGGTACAGACTATGACATTACTGTTGAGGGGAAGAGACAGTCAGTTAATGAGAGACAGTCAGTAACTTTCTCACTGCACTTTGGTTTTCTCATATTTTGTTCCAATGCCCGAATAAATTCTCGTCATCTGCATTTGTTAGTTGCTCTTCTGGCTTCCTCACCATGTTCATTACCTCTGTGTGTGTGTGTGTGTGTGTGTGTGCGTGTGTGCGTGTGCGTGTGTGTGTGTGTGTGACCAAACATTCTCCCACATCCTCTTTATCCAATTTCTTAGCTTCATCACACGACAATATAAGAACAAACAGCCGGAAATATTATCCCTCCACCCCTGGCGCCATCAAAACAAAGTGGCCAGAACGAGTACTAATTGGAAGGCGGGAATTTAATTTGTTTTTGGTCAAAATCTTAAAAATTAAAAGTTTGGTAAAAAAAAAAAAATGGTTTCTTCGGTGACGGTTTCGAGCAGAGCCCCTGTATTATTATTACTATTATTATTAAATTCATTATCAGTGTTAATTATATTATCACTATCTCCAAAACACACACACACACACACGAGGGAAGGTGAATCAGACTCCAGAAACGTGCATTCCACCTTTTTTTTTTTAATTCGCTGTTGTAAGTCTCCGTTAATGGCCAAAGTTAGTTTCAGAAATGCATTAAAAATGACCGTAAAACTTATAAGCAACAATAAACTCCGGTAATGTCATAATTCTAGCGGCAACATTTCGTCCTATTAGCCTTGATTACTGGCAGGTGTCGTAGACGCTACCTGTGTGTACTGGAGAAGTCTCGTCCTATGTTGGGTGATATTTTTGTTGTAGCTTTTATTTTTAGCTTTTATTTTTAGCTTTTGTTTGTAGCTTTTATTTATAGCTTTTGTTTGTAGCTTTTTAATTTCAGATTTTGTTTGTAGATTTTATTTTTAGCTTTTATTTTTAGCTTTTACTTATAGCTTTTGTTTCTAGCTCTTATTGTAGCTTTTATTCATATCTTCATTTTGTAGCTTCTATGTATCTTGGCAGTTGTTGGCTTTTGTGTAACTTTTTTTTCTGTATTTGTTTAAGAGTTTGTTGATTGTTTCTCCACTTTAGCTTTTGTTTAATTTTGCTTCTTGATACTGTCCCTAATTTTAGCTTTTGTGTATCTTGATTTAATCCCGGTTTTAGCTTTTTGTTTAAATTTATGTCTTGATTGCGTCCACATTCCAAGCTTTTGTTAGCGTGTTTATTTTGATTATGTCTTCGTTCTGGCTGTTGGCATTGCTTTTATTTTGTAGTTTTGTCTCAATTCTCTCTCTTTATAATTCGGTTTTCTATCTTAGTCGTCTCTCTCTCTGTCTCTCTCTCTCCTTTACCTCCTTTCTCTTACTTACCTATTTGTCTCTCTCTCTTCTTCAATACATCTTTCTCTCATTAATCTCTCCTCTCATTTTCTTTCTCCTTCCCTCCTTTCTTGCCTCTCTCTTTCTCCCTCTTTACCTTATCCGTTCCATTACCCAATTCTTAATTATCCCTTCATCTCGTCACTTAACCAAACTCTCTCTCCATCACTTAGTAAAAACTCTATTCTTCCTTCTCTCTCTCCCTCCCTCCCTACTTAAACTAAGTAAGGTGATGAAAAGTTCGATATACTATATAATGAACCATCAACCATTATATTAAAACATATAGGCATAAAATAAAGTACAGTCACTTAAAAAAAAAATATCTATACATGGGGTGATCGATGAATTTCAGAACGAACACTATATCTCCTATTGTCACAGTAGGTGTTGTCAAAATGTTTCGTCTATTGTGTCATATTTTTTCAACCCAATTTGGTATAGATAATTTTTTTTTGGAGTGACTTTACGATACATTTATTTATCTTCTGACTAACAATATTAACATCTAAAATCTACAGCCATTTGCAAAGTTCATCTGTTCTGTATGGATAATATAGTAAGGGTAGAAAGTTTGGTTTTGGCTGATGGTTCTTGATTACTTTTATGTTATGAAAATGAACAGGAAAGGAGTGAGGTGGTTTAGGTCCAGTTGCATCTCCTGTACCCTGCTAGTTAAACTTCCTGTACCCTGCTAGTTATACTTCCTGTACCCTGCTAGTTATACCTCCTGTACCCTGCTAGTTATACCTCCTGTACCCTGCTAGTTATACCTCCTGTACCCTGCTAGTTATACCTCCTGTACCCTGCTAGTTATACCTCCTGTACCCTGCTAGTTATACCTCCTGTACCCTGTTAGTTATACTTCCTGTACCCTGCTAGTTATACTTCCTGTACCCTGCTAGTTATACCTCCTGTACCCTGCTAGTTATACCTCCTGTACCCTGCTAGTTATACCTCCTGTACCCTGCTAGTTATACCTCCTGTACCCTGCTAGTTATACTTCCTGTACCCTGCTAGTTATACCTCCTGTACCCTGCTAGTTATACCTCCTGTACCCTGCTAGTTATACTTCCTGTACCCTGCTAGTTATACCTCCTGTACCCTGCTAGTTATACTTCCTGTACCCTGTTAGTTATACCTCCTGTACCCTGCTAGTTATACCTCCTGTACCCTGCTAGTTATACCTCCTGTACCCTGCTAGTTATACCTCCTGTACCCTGCTAGTTATTTAATCCATTATCCTATGCTGTTCTTATCCTATCATTGAACTAACTTTACTTTCTCTCTCTTTTCTTTTTCTGTCTGTCTGTCTCTCTGTCTCTCTCTCTCCGTCTCTCTATTATTGCCAATTGTTCCAGTAACCAATTCATTATTAACCTTTCCCTACACATCATCCCTTTAACTTTACTCTCACCCTCTCTCTCTCCCCTCTTCCAATCTTCCTCCCTCCACCCCCTCTCTCTGTCTCATTCCTACTTGTTCCATTACTTTATTAACTTGTTGCCTTCCCCTTTGTTTTATCAGTTTGTTAATCTCTCTCTCTCTTGTTTCTCTCCGTCTTCCCACACCTGTCTCTCTCTTTCTCTCTCTCTCTCCCTTCCTCCTCCTCCCTCTTCTCTCTCTCATCTCTACTTGTCAGTATTTTTTCATTCCTTTCCCTCCCCTTCATTTCCTCAGTTATTTAAACCTCATGATCTGTCTATCTGTCTCCCTCTCTCTTTCTTCCTCCTATTCTCTCTCTCTCTCTCTCTCTCCCCTTCTCCCTCTTCTCTCTGTCTCTCATCCCTTCATTATTTTATTCATTCCTGTCCATCCCCTTTCATTTCCTAAGTTAGTTAACCACCGTTCGCCCACCAGAGTCTAAGCTTATAATATACCATAGTAACAGTTTCCCTCAGACGGAGATATACCACTTCATGACAACAATAACATGGGTGCGATTATTGAGGTGAAGAATTAAATAGAAATAGAGTGAAATTAAATAAATAACGTGAGTGAACGATTATTTAGTACCATTGAGTGAACGATAAAATACAACCACAAGAGTGAAAAATTAATTAATAAAACACAGATTGAATTATTTAAATAGAAAAGTAATTAAAAGCTGTTAAATATAACGATTAATTGACAAAACATATAGGAAATTAATAACAAATAATAAACAATAACTGTAAATATCGATATATAATTAAGTACAACATTATTAATATATAAACTAAAATGTAGATTATATATACATAATTATAGGCAAATATAAATGACTGAGATGTTATATAATTTATACTACAATACAAATAAACAAATAACCATAATTGATAAAAGTTAAACAATAAGAATATACAATAACGGATAAATTATTAAGTGAAAATATTATTAAATAATTATAATAAACAGAAAAAAATCACTACTTAATACTTAAAACATTACTGTTGACACTGATGTTTCTGTTGTTAATACTGATGTTTCTGTTGTTGATACTGATGTTTCTGTTGTTGATACTGCTGTTTCTGTTGTTGATACTGATGTTTCTGTTGTTGATACTGATGTTTCTGTTGTTGATACTGATGTTTCTGTTGTTGATACTGATGTTTCTGTTGTTGATACTGATGTTTCTGTTGTTGATACTGATGTTTCTGTTGTTGATACTGATGTTTCTGTTGTTGATACTGATGTTTCTGTTGTTGACACTGATGTTTCTGTTGTTGACACTGATGTTTCTGTTGTTGACACTGATGTTTCTGTTGTTGATACTGATGTTTCTGTTGTTGATACTGATGTTTCTGTTGTTAATACTGATGTTTCTGTTGTTGATACTGATGTTTCTGTTGTTGACACTGATGTTTCTGTTGTTGACACTGATGTTTCTGTTGTTGATACTGATGTTTCTGTTGTTGTTTCGATGTTTTGCTGTTGATACCGATGTTTCTGTTGTTGATACCGATGTTTCTGTTGTTGACACCGATGTTTCTGTTGCTGGATACTGATGTTTTGCTGTTGACAGACTGATGTTTCTCTGTTGTTGATACTGGATGTTTGTTGATACTGATGTTTCCTGTTGTTATACTGATGTTTCTGCTTGCTGACACTTCAGATGTTTCTGGGTTGCTGATACCGATGTTTCTGTTGTTGATACTGATGTTTCTGTTGTTGACACCGGATGTTCTGTTGTTGACACTGATGTTTCCTGTTGTTGACACTGACGTTTCTGTTGTTGATACCTCGATAAGTTTCTGTTGTTGATACCGATGTTTCTGTTGTTGATACTCGATGTTTCTGTTGATACTCGATGTTCTGTTGATACCGATGTTTCTGTTGTTGATACTGATGTTTCTGTTGTTGATACTGATGTTTCTGTTGTTGATACTGATGTTTCTGTTGTTGACACTGATGTTTCTGTTGTTGACACTGATGTTTCTGTTGTTGATACTGATGTTTCTGTTGTTGATACTGATGTTTCTGTTGTTGATACTGATGTTTCTGTTGTTGATACTGATGTTTCTGTTGTTGATACTGATGTTTCTGTTGTTGATACTGATGTTTCTGTTGTTGATACTGATGTTTCTGTTGTTGACACTGATGTTTCTGTTGTTGACACTGATGTTTATGTTGTTGATACTGATGTTTCTGTTGTTGATACTGATGTTTCTGTTGTTGATACTGATGTTTCTGTTGTTGACACTGATGTTTCTGTTGTTGATACTGATGTTTCTGTTGTTGATACTGATGTTTCTGGTTGATAACTGATGTTTCTGTTGTTGATACTGATGTTTCTGTTGTTGATACTGATGTTTCTGTTGTTGATACTGATGTTTCTGTTGTTGATACTGATGTTTCTGTTGTTGATACTGATGTTTCTGTTGTTGATACTGATGATGTTGTCGACATATATATTATTGTTGTCATTAACACTGTTGTTGTTGACATCGTTGCTGTTGTGTTGTTGTTGTTGTCGCACTCCAGTTATCGACTACTGAGGTCATTTAGCCCAATTCCGTTACATTAACTAACTCGTTCTGCTCAATTAGACTGAACGCTGTGTGTGTGTGTGTGTGTGTGTGTGTGTGTGTGTGTGTGTGTGTGTGTGTGTGTATTGTTTGTTGTGTGTGTGTGTGTGTGTGTGTGTGTGTGTGTGTGTGTGTGTGTGTGTGTGTGTGTGTGTGTGCAGATATCAAATAAACAGGCAAGAAGTAAGAGCACATGACCTTGCTATCACTACACACACACACACACACACACACACACACACACACACACACACACACACACACAGAGTCAGTAGGCTACTAGAACCACACCAATCCTATACTTCTCCTTCACTCAGGTACAGGTGAATCCCTTTACAATAATTACCACAGGAACATCGATACAAGTTCAGGTATAAATTACAGGTGAGTTCCATAGCATTAGTGTAGTGTGTTTATGAGTCATGTGCCAACCCTGACCTCCCGACCAACTCGTTAACATGTATAAATATGTATGTGTGTTAGGGTGAAGTTTTGCATTGGATGAATTTCATGAGTTAAAAGTTGATATAGCTTCGAGTTTTAGGTCTATAGACAGGGTATACTTATTGTTTTACACATACATACATACATACATACATACATACATACATACATACATACATACATACTCAAGCTAGTGGCAAATATGGCGTCGAAATTGCACCAAGACTGTAGCGTAAGTATTGCTGTCACGTCTTTACCGCAGTTACAGAGGAAGATAATAATCACACACAAGTCTTTGGGAATGTGAGCTCCTGGCCCTTGTATACAGTGGAGTCCCCTTATGCTAGCCGTCTGTGGCGCCAATCACCCCACAGACTAATGACGGTGTACAGGCGCAGAAACAATTAATATCTGCCCATTCCGACCAGCCAAGGCGCGGCAAACACCGGAAAACCATTTGTAAGTCCACAGGAAGACCACCATTGTTGACGAATTTGCGACACTTCTTGAAATCCCCTGGCGAACTGTCCCACACCCTCATGGTACTGTTACATCTATCATAATCCATCTTATAAATCCCCTTCAACCTGCGGGCAGGGGAGGGATTAATCATTAATCCCGTGTGATCTTTGGTATATATATTGAGCGAGTTAGTTTAGATTTTAATACACGAGTGATGGTGGGTGAGCGGGGGATGGGGTAGGGTGGGAGGGATCTGAGGTGCTCTCCAAGATAGACTTTGTTCAACTTCCTTCTCGGAGGCTTTGGGTCGAGGCTGCCCCTTCTGTAATCTATCTTTGTGCCAAACTAATCTATCTATCCACAAGCCACCACCAAGACCTCGTTAGGAGGCTCTGGTCAGTAGGTGGCGGGGGGCGGAGTTTGGAGAGCCGGGGGGCGGGGCCACAAGCTGGAGGGGAGGGCCAGGCGGTTGGGGGTAGGAGAATATTTCCCTCACCTCTGCCACCTCAGTCGGGTTTGAGGCACCACGGGGAGCGTACGTCCGCGTCTGTCGCTGTGAGAGTGAGTGAGAGTGACTGGGAGAAGAGGAGGAGGGAAAAGGAGCCATGTGGGGAAGGAGTTTTTTCACCTTCTTGTGTTAAGACAATCCTCGGTTAAAGTAATTATTTACGGGCTATTAACTCAGGTGAAGGTTGGTGATATTAACAGGTAACTTGGTGACCTTTGAGACACCTTGGAACACATGTCTGGTAATGTCAACACACCTTAATATTTCAGTTCGGACCCCAGATGTTCTCAGGCGTCTGTGGGTTTTCTTTTTTCTTTTATTTTCGACACTCTGGACACCGGCTGATGTGACCCAGCCTGGTGGTCCTCCCAACGTAGCCTTTTAGAGTCGACAAGAAAAAAATAGTTCGTCCTGTAAAGATAATCCGAAAACGAAGACAAAAATATACTTAAAAAACTTTGAAATTCTGCATTTTTAGGTCATTTCAAACGTCGTGCTCAACGCATTTTTTTTTCTTGCATTTTTTTCTTTTTGTGAATTTAGTTTATTTTAACTTCATTGAGAGATTACCAACATTGACACTAAATATAGTCATTCATTGGACAAGTAAAAATTCCTTTACAATTTCCACAAGATGACAACTATAATAACTTACCAATTATTGATATATTTTTTATTAATTTTTATCTTAAACCTCTACAGAATATAGAAACTTGACTCATTATATATATATATATATATATATATATATATATATATATATATATATATATATATATATATATATATATATATAACCCGTTCGTTAGGTCTATTTATCTTTAATGAGTAGTTCATATGTTATTATCATCATCGTCTTCATCATCATCATCATCATCATCATCATCATCACCACCACTATCATCATCATCACCACCATCATTACTACCAACATCATCATCATCACCACCATCATCATCACCATCATCATCATTACCATCACCACCACCATTATCATCATCACCACCATCATCATCATCATCATCATTACCACCATCACCACCATCATCATAGTCATCATCAAGGAACTAACGTGGGAACACATAAATAGCATATAACATTCAAGGCGTCGTTGGCCAGGTGTTTATACAGGTATTTAAATCACTCGACACATTTCACCCTTATCATTAATTTAATTACGATATTAGGGTAATAATTATAAGGTAATTAACAGGTATTATAATTACCATCCATGTATAAGAACCTAATTAATCCTACCTGAGATAATGGTCAGATATTATTTATGGTAATTAAGTGTCATAAACCTAATTAATCGCATTTGGGATATTGGCCAGGTGTTACCTATGGCAATTAGTGTCTTACCTACCATCACCACCACACACCTATTTAATTAAGATATCTAATGAATAGTACTTAAGTTGTTGGTAATGTGTTTGTAACTTGGTAATTAGGAAGTAATTATATTTCATTATGGCCAAAGTTCCTCGGGGGAGGGTAAGTGATCGCATATATTAAGATGAACAGATGGCTGTTTACGTCAATCAGCTGATGTAACGTGTGTCGTCATTCACACACACACACACACACACACACACACACACACACACACACACACACACACACACACACACACACACACGTTTAAATAAAATAAAAACACAGTCGTATAAACATGCATTAAAATTAACGTTAAAATACAATAGGCATAAAAATGTACGGAAAATAGATCATCATGTATTAATAAATGTTTCGTTGTGTCTTCATCATCATTTTAAAATTTCTACTGAGAAATATTTATCAACAAGGCATTAGATTTATGTACGTTAAACCTCCGTCAGTATGTACGTTAAACATGGCTGTATGTACGTTAAACCTCCGTCAGTATGTACGTTAAACCTGGCTGTATGTACGTTAAACCTCCGTCAGTATGTACGTTAAACATGGCTGTATGTACGTTAAACCTCCGTCAGTATGTACGTTAAACCTGGCTGTATGTACGTTAAACCTCCGTCAGTACGTACCCTTAAACCTACTTCTGTATCTACGTTAAACCTGTCCGTATGTACGTTAAACCTCCGTCAGTAGGTACGTTAAACATGGCTGTATGTACGTTAAACCTCCGTCAGTGCGTACGTTAAATCTTCCTCTGTAACCACGTTAAAACTCCGGCTGTATGTGTGTTAAACCTTCGTCTGTGTAAACGTTAAACTTCCCGTGTATCTTTGAAGGTAAAACATTTGTCCCTTCTCGTAAAACTTTCAATCCTTCTGTTCCTTGTTCGTCAAAGTTCATGTTCCTTGATCCTACACTGCAAAGGAATTCATATTCGTTTCAGTAAAATAAATAAATACTAACACATCAAATCTCTTACACTCACTTCGCCAACTGACTACGCAAACAACGCCAAAGTTTCAGCGAGTCAGTTCCCGATGTCGCCAATGATCTCGTCATATTTTGTTTCTCGACAACTTACTGTACAGTTTTCTTTTTTTCATTTCGCGATATCCTTCAAACTCCAGTTTATTCCTTAAGCGATGAAGTTAAAGGCCACATTTCATTCACTTCGCGATCACGCTCTATCAGGAAGTATACTCCGCGAAGCCGCCAAAATCCACTTCACAGATTCCGTCAAAAAACTTCCGGTGATTTGGTTTCTGGTGCGCGAACCTCCGATAATCCCAGTTACCTGATTACCCACAAAGGTGCTCACTCACCTGTAAGTCCCGTCAAGTCCTTTCTTCTTCACGCTATCCTGTTAAAACGTCCGGTGACCAACGAACCGTATACCCGATCACGCACAGGCCCCGACGACCCGTTTTACCAATACGTAATGCCGCTGCACTTCCGGTACACGCCGAGTGGTCCGCGATCGCGCTAAAATTCGACGACTCCTTTCACGTTAAAACTCTGATTATTTGTCTCCTTGTTAAGTGATATCGTTGAAATTCGATGTATTTGGATATTCGTGTTGAATCTGGTTAAGTTACAGACGAGGAAAAAACGTTTCTTTACCATCGTGTTCAGATCCAAGTGAAGTGCCACAAATACCATCTATGCGGTAAGATCAGTAGCTCAAAGATTCGTTCTAACAGTTCGGAGATTCGTTCTATAGCAACTAGGTGACGAGCTCCAGTAGTTCATAGATTCGTTCCAGAAGGTAGGAGACTCGTTCCAGCACATTACAGATTCGTTCCAGTCATTCCGATACTCAATAATATCAAGGGGTTTTTTTCACGGTAACTTTTGTAGTTTGTTTATCTTCCGCTATCCCAGTAAATGTCGCATCACCTTTGTTTATACACACTCTCGCTCTTAAAAAAAATCAACCAGTATCTCTTTCACTCAGTTTGCTTACTTCTTGTTTACCTCCGCTTATTCGTTAGTGGAGATAGTCCATTAACCCCTTTTATATCTACGGGTCCCCTCTGAGCTGAATAAAATCTCTCACGTTAGCCAAATAGAATATAAAAAAAATGTCGTCCAGCAGTGAAGGGTTTAAAGACAAAACCTAATATTAAAATACCAAATCATATCATCACTACAGTCACCCATATTTCCCCCTACAGTAAACAAATACACATACATCATTTATAAATCATTAAGTAGATTAGCTTTACCCCTTAAGTGACGTCACATTATAGCCACACCATAGCCACATCATAGCCACACTATATCTACCTGACACTATGTTATACTCACACCTGGATAATTAGTGGTCCTTATCCCCCCCCCCCATCTTCCTCATCCCTTTAAAAAGAAGATATAAATTAATTTTCTAGATACCTGGTGTAGCGAATTGGCCGTCTAGATACCTGGTGTGGTTAATTGGTCGTTAAGTTACCTAGTGTGGTTAATTGACCGTCTAGATACCTGGTGTGGTTAATTGGTCGTTAAGTTACCTAGTGTGGTTAATTGGCCGTCTAGATACCTGGTGTGGTTAATTGACCGTCTAGATACCTGGTGTAGTATGGTTAATTGGTCGTTAAGTTACCTAATGTGGTTAATTGGCCGTCTAGATACCTGGTGTGATTAATTGGCCGACTAGATACCTGGTTTAGCATGGTTAATTGACCGTTAAGTTACCTGGTGTGGTTGTTACCCAAAGAATAAGGGATAAGATTACATTTTCTCTTCACCCGGACACGGTTAAACATCCGGAAAAACTATAAAAATATATTTTCTATATAGATGGTCAAGACGATTTACAACAACAACAAAAATACTATAAAATGAAACGAAAATACAAACGAATTTCTGGATACGTGTTCAGGACGAATTAAAAGAGACGAATTTCTAGATCTGCAGTCCGGTGGAATTTTTGTATGTGTGATCAGGACGAACTACTAAAAAAAAATATGTAGAATTTCTGAGTACCTGGTTGATTACAGGTGATATATAAAGGACCAGTAATCAGCAGATATATAGATCCTTAACATGGTATAGAGGAGTCAGTATCCCGTGAGTGTCTGAAGGAGGCATAGCGGTGTTATTCCCGTCATGGTGGCTGTACTCTGGTCTCCTTTTAACCCCTTGAGTACAATGATTTGACCTTTTGAGTACGATAATTTAACCCTTTGAGTATGATGTCTTTCCTCTTTGAGTATGATAAGTTAACCCCTTAAGTACAATTACTTGACCCTTTGAGTACAATAACTGGATCCTTTGAGTACTATGCCCTTGTGTACAATGAATTAGTCCCGTGAGTATATTACCAACAACCCCTTGAGTACGATAACAATCCTATGAGTACGATGCCAACACTCTGAGTACAAGATCTTAACCCCGTGGTAAATTAACCCTTTTTAGTCCCTTTTGAATATAGTGAGTTAACCTCTTTGATATAATGACTTAACCCCAAAGGAAACTAAGTCTCCTTAATCACAGTGTTCAAAGGGTTAGATTAGGTTAGGTTAGGCTAGATTAGGTTAGGTTAAGTTAAAGTAAATTAGGTTAGATTATGATAGGTTAGATAAATTGTTAGGTTAATTTATAATAGATTAAACATGTTAGATTAAATTAAGATAAGTAAGATTAAGGTTTTGTGAGATTAGGTTAGGTTACGTTAGGTTAGGTTACGTTAAGTTACGTTAGGTTACGTTAGGTTAGGTTAGGTTACGTTAGGTTACGTTAGGTTATGTTAGGTTACGTTAGGTTAGGATAGGTTTCTGACGTTGTATTGTTTAAGGCTACATTGGCTATTTTTCTTTATGACTTCCCCAGGTGTACAGGAGCCAACTGTACACCACACACACACACACACACACACACACACACACACATACACACACACACACACACACCAAACATCAAATTCTGCTAAAAATCGAAAGTTTAAGATCGTAAAACACACAAAAATAAATGAATAAATACAACAATTCTTCCTCGACAATTGCAACAAAACACCATCAAGTAGCAGTAGTAGTAGTAGTAGTAGTAATAGTAGTAGTTGTTATAGAATATTTACGCGTCCTGTTATTTTTTGTTGCCATTATAGGTAATTTACGTGTCGTGTTGTAGTCGTGTTTGTTATAGATTATTCACGTGGACTAACAATCACGCATTAAAAGGTCACTGTCTCTTCACTACGCTCCAATAATGTGTAAGTTAGGGTATATTATATACTTTGGTTATACTTGAGAGAGAAATATACTTTGGTTATACTTGAGAGAAATATACTTTGGTTATACTTGAGAGAGAAATATACTTTGGTTATACTTGAGAGAGAAATATACTTTGGTTATACTTGAGAGAAATATACTTTGGTTATACTTGAGAGAGAAATATACTTTGGTTATACTTGAGAGAGAAATATACTTTGGTTATACTTGAGAGAAATATACTTTGGTTATACTTGAGAGAGAAATATACTTTGGTTATACTTGAGAGAGAAATATACTTTGGTTATACTTGAGAGAGGTTATACTTGAGAGAGAAATATACTTTGGTTATACTTGAGAGAGAAATAGACTTTCGTAGGTGAAATAGACTTTCTATTGTTCTTTCCTAAGGAGTTAAAATAGACATCGACAATCAATAACTTTATTATAGTCGACGATAATTACCACAACGGCCTCGATAATTAACCTAAAACCTTTAACAGTTAGTAGTAAGTTAAATACAATTAAGTGGCCAATATCCCCTAACAATTATTAGTAAAATATGTACAATTAAGTTCCTGGTAATTAATTGCATAACTCATTATCAAAACTTATAAAAATGTAAAATAAAATAATAATTGTAAATAAAATAGACACAATAAAGCTAAAATGATAGTAAAAAAAAATGTAAATGAGATGAATTAGTAAATATAAAATGTAAAAAATTGTAAATAAGAACAAATATATGACCCAAAATAAGATAATCATAATAAACAGATAAATATAATAAATAAATTAATTAATAATAATAACTGACCCTAAATACCCGATTTAAATTATATATTAGTTATACAAATACTAACACAGTCAAGTAATTAAGTCAATAGAAGTTGATATAATTTACAATCATCTCTGTACAGTATATATAACTATGTAATGCGACTGCTATGTAAGAGTTAGGCTATGTAATGTGACCGCTATGTAAGGGTTAAGCTATGTAATATGACCGCTGTGTAAGGCTTAGGCTATGTAATGTGACCGCTATGTAAGGGTTAAGCTATGTAATGTGACCGCTATGTAAGGGTTAGGCTAGGTTGGGTAATGCGATCGCTATGTAAGGGTTAGACTATGTAATGTGGCCGCTATGCCGCTATGTAAGGGTGAGGCAATGTAATGTGACTGCTATGTAAGGGTGGTGCTCTGTAATGGACCGCTATGTTAGGGAAGGGCTATGTATGGGTAAAGCTATGTAATGTGATCGCTATGTAAGGGTAAGGCTATGTAATGCGACCGCTATGTAAGGGTGGTGCTATGTAATGCGACCGCTATGTAAGGGTGGTGCTATGTAATGCGACAATTGTCTATGGATCACGACGGCTACACAAAACGACTACTATGTAACGATAAAATGCTATGGAAAAATAACAGCTATGTAATTATAAGTAAGCCATCTTCTGCCGTACGCTTGCTATGTAGAAACAGATCTGCTATGTAACATAACTGCTATGAAAGGATGAGGCTGCTGTTAAAAGGCTGCTATGTAATAAGGTCGCTTTGTAGGAAAACGTTCGCTATGTAATGATAGGGTTGCTATGTAATTTGACCTTTATACAGTAAGGTTTGCTATGTCACAATAAGATGCTCTGCAATACGAATGATATATAATAATTAGGCTACTATGTGAAATTTAGAACGCTATGTAACACGAGCATTCTGGAAATATAAGATCGCTATGTAACGATCTTAATGCTATGTAACAGTAAGCATGCTATGTAATGTGGCAGAATGGTAATAAGAAAATCGCTATGTAACAATAAGGTTGATGTGTAAAGTAATCGCTATGTAATGAGATGATCGCTATGTAAAAATAAGTGCGCTATGTAAATTAAGGACACATAGTGACCTAATCGCTATGTAATAATTTGAACGCTATGCTAACTACTATGTAAATAATTTGACGGCCAAGCTAACCACTAAGTAATAATTTGACCGTGATGCTAATTGCTATGTAAATACACTATGGATGAACTTTGAACTCTGGTCATAAATAGTGAGTCCCTTTATTAGTTAATAAGCAAATTAACATTTCCCTAAGTAAAAAAAATATATATATCTGAATCGAAAATTTATCTCTATACGATTAGTAAATAATTTATTTCAAAAACTAAATATGCTGATAAATTATTTCAGTAAGATTTATTTTATTTAGAGAATAAATCAATAATTAATTTCTTTTGTGAAATAAAAATAGATTTTTTTAAGTTAATAATTAATATCGATGATAAATAAGGCTAAAATAATTCAACCAATTTCCAAAATAAAATCTGTATCATAAAGAACAAATTCCTTGAAATCTACTGATACAAATCGGTAAAAAAACCCCACTCAACTGATCTCAAAGACAGCGAGTAAATCTGGTAAAAAACAAACTCCAGATTTTCTCATAAAACAACAACGAAGACAACGCAAAATCCGTTCACAAATCCGAAAACAGCGACAGATTTTGAAAAACTCGTAAGATAAATCGAAGGAAATAGGTCAGAAGACTAAGAAGGTGGTAATCTGTCCCTAATGTGCATCACAAGTCTAATTTACTGGAAAATCTGTTGTGGTACAGGAGGGGGGTAGTGGTAGTGGTAGTGGTGGTGGTGGTGGTGGTGATAGTAGGGGCTGAGATAGTGGTAGTAGTGATAGTGGTGGTAGCGGCAGGGATGGTGGTAGTGACAGCGGCAGTGATAGTGGTGGCAGGGATAGTGTTGGTAGTGGCAGTGAGTGGTGGTAGTGGTGGTGGTGGTGGTGGTGGCATTGATGATAGTGTTGGTGGAACAGATATAAGTCGGAACAGGAATAGGACGGAACAGAATCAGGATAGAGGGAAGACAAAGAGGAAAGGAAACAGTTGAGAAGAAATATATAGTCGTAGGAAAGGCGTAAAGGGAAGGAAATAAGTCGGTAAATACAAGAAAAACGGAAGAGAAAGAAATAGGAGAAGAGAAAGAAATACGGATGGAGAAATGGAGGTATGGTAAATAATAATAATAATAATAATAATAATAATAATAATAATAATAATAATAATAATAATAATAGTAAAATAATAATAATAACTAATAATAATAATAATAATAATAATAGTAATAATAATAATAATGATAATAATAATAATAATAATAATGATAATAATAATAATAATAATAATAGTAAAATAATAATAATAACTAATAATAATAATAATAATAATAAGTAATAATAATAATAATATAATAATAATAATAATAATAATGATAATAATAATAATAATAATAATAATAATAATAAAATAACACCGTAGAATAAGAAAAAAATAGGTAAAAACAGACCCCAGTTTAATAGGCTCCAGTCCTAATAGACCCCAAGCCTTATGGACCCCAATACTATTAGACCCTTCTTATAATTTATTCAAAATCTAATCATGCATTTAAATTCAGGGTCTAAGTCGTTAACAACAAAAAAATCAGGAATAATTTATCTAATTCTAAATGAGACTTTAGATTTAGCTTCCTGTCTAGATATCAAAAACAGAAGGTATAGCAATTAAAAGCATTAACTGCAGCTAATACAAAATCAAATCCCAACAGGCATTATAATTAGGCAAAAATCTCAACTCTAATTCTAAAAATCCATCGTTTTTTTTCATTACGATATTTACAAAGATGGAGAAAAGTGTAAATATCATGTAAATCATTTTCAAAAGAATGTAAATAAGAGTAAGATATTTTTGTTTTGTTTTTATTACTAGTAAAATTGACAATGACTAATAAATAAAATATCAGGTAAATAAAAACTAATAAATTATGAATAATAGGATAAATAATAGATGAAATAATCGTAGGAGTAAATTAATGTATAAAATTATAAATATTAATGATGAAATAGATTGATAAATAATGAATAAATAAAAAATATATAAATAAATAAATAAATAAATAAACAGGAATTAAATAAAGCGATAAATAACAAATGAAATAAATTGATAAACGATGAAATTAAAAAAAAAACATAGTATGAAAGTCGGTCCCACAGACATCACGGGGAGGTGTGGATATAGCACACTGTACACTAACCCTTCGGTACACCTGGGTGAACTGGGAAGTTCGTGATCGAACCAGCGGCCCGTGGAACCGCAATAAACGATGTGGCTAAACAATCACAATTCACCAACCACAACAACCACAATCAACAACCATCGTATTGTTTACCGGTGTGAGGTAGAAGTTGTAAACAGAGAATATTTTAACGATGATTAACAAAATTTAAACACCCAGTGATTAAACAAATTACTAACAAACAGAATTATAACAAATGATCTTCACGGATTTAAACATGTCTTATGGAAACAACAACAACAACAAAAACAACAACAACAATCTACAGTGGAAAACAGGCCATGAGTTCCTATTGTGATTCTGTAGACATTAAAGTGATATTCTATTTCCTGCTAAACATTTTGTAGTATCTGAACAAAAATTATATAGTTCTCTATCTATCTATCTATCTATCTAGTGTACAGTTGTTATAGCGGGTAACCCACGTCAGAACACGACAGTAAGTGTTATATTCATCAATTCGCTCAATTTCAAATTAACAATGAAATTTTCAATGATCAAATATCATGGAATTTTTATAACCAGAACCAGACAACTTTAAATTAACTAGAAATTAAACCTAACTTTTTTTATCTATTTAATCATTTATAATTTTTTTTCCATGGAACGAGTTTGTGTTTCAGTATTAAATCAACCCACATAACAAATGCCCAATTACCAAATAGTGATGATTTACCTGTCCTAAAGTGAAGGCCCATTATCTCGTTAACAGTACAGGTAGTTGGCTGGTATACATATTACTAAGCTAACACTAGTTGGCTTGTATGCATATTATATATAATTATGTAGTTTGTGGCTCATTTACACATGATATCGGTACACTCGTGTTAAAAAGGCAGAGAGAGAGAGAGAGAGAGAGAGAGTTAGCTCTCCCCTCCAACACACGTTACCCTAAAAATAGGGAAATTGGTCATAAACTCCTTTAGTGAAAAAAAAATCTGATTGGCGATGAATATGTAAGGGGTGTGGGGAGGTGAGAAGCGGGGTAGGGGAGGTGTAGGGAAGACGGGGTTTAGGGAGGTGTAGGGGAAGACGGGGTGTAGGGGAGGTGTAGGGAAGACGGGGTGTAGGGGAGGTGGGAAGACGGGGTGTAGGGGAGGTGTAGAGGAAGACGGGGTGTAGGGGGAGGTGTAGGGGAAGACGGGGTGTAGGGGAGGTGTAGGGGAAGACGGGGTGTGGGGGAGGTGTAGGGAAGACGGGGGGTAGGGGAGGGGAAGACGGGGTGTAGGGGAGGTGTAGGGGAAGACGGGGGTGTAGGGGAGGTGTGGGGGAAGACGGGGTGTGGGGGAGGTGGGAAGACGGGGTGTAGGGGAGGTGTAGGGAAGACGGGATGTGGGGAGGTGGGGAAGACGGGGGTGGGGAGGTGGGGAAGACGGGGTGTAGGGGAGGTGTAGGGGAAGACGGGGTGTAGGGGAGGTGTAGGGGAAGACGGGGTGTAGGGGAGGTGTGGGGGGAAGACGGGTGTGGGGAGGTGTAGGGGAAGACGGGTGTAGGGGAGGTGGGGAAGACGGGGTGTAGGGGGTGAAGACGGGGTAGGGGAGGCGTAGGGGGAAGGACGGGGGTGTAGGGGAGGTGTGGGGGAAGACGGGGGTGTAGGGGGAGGTGTAGGGGAAGACAGGGTGTGGGGGAGGTGTGGGGGAAGACGGGGTGTAGGGAGGTGTAGGGAAGACGGGGTGTGGGGAGGTGTAGGGGGGCAGGGGAGGTAGGGGAGGTGTAGGGGAAGACAGGGTGTAGGGGAGGTGTAGGGGAAGACGGGGTGTAGGGGGGTGAAGACGGGGTGTAGAGGAGGTAGGGGGAAGACGGGTAGGGGAAGTCGGGGGGGGGAGGTGTAGGAGAAGATGGGTGTGGGGAGGTGTAGGGGAAGACGGGGTGTGGGGGGTGTAGGGGAAGACGGGGTGTAGGGGAAGACGGTGTAGGGGAAGACGGGGTAGGGGAAGACGGGGTGTAGGGGAGGTGGAGAAGGGTGGGGGGTGTAGGGGGAAGACGGGGTGTAGGGGGTGTAGGAGAAGATGGGGTGTAGGGGAGGTAGGGAGAAGATGGGGTGTAGGGGAGGTGTAGGGGAAGACGGGGTGGGGGGGTGTAGGGGAAGACGGGGTGTGGGGAGGTGTAGGAGAAGACGGGGGGTGTAGAGGAGGAAGACGGGGGTGTGGGGAGGTGTAGGGGAAGATGGGGTGGGGAGGTGTAGGGGAAGACGGTAGGGGGAGGTGTAGGGGAAGACGGGGTGTGGGGGAGGTGTAGGGGAAGACGGGTGTAGGGGGAGGTGTAGGGGAAGGATGGGGTGTGGGGGAGGTGTAGGGGAAGACGGGGTGTAGGGGGGGTGTAGGGGAAGACGGGGTGTAGGGGAAGACGGGTGGGGGTAGGGGAAGACGGGGTGTAGGGGGATGTGAAGACGGGGGTAGGGGAGGGGGTAGGGGAGACGGGTGTAGGGGAGGTGTAGGGGAAGACGGGTGTAGGGGAGGTGTAGGGGGAAGACGGGGTGTAGGGGAGGTGTAGGGGGAAGCAGGGTGTAGGGGGGGTAGGGGAAGACGGGGTGGGGGGGGTGTAGGGAAGACGGGGTGTAGGGGAGGTGGGAAGATAAAGTGTAGGGAAGACGGGGTGTAGGGAAGACGGGTGTAGGGGGATGTAGGAAGACGGGGTGTAGGGGGAAGACGGGGTGTAGGGGGATGTAGGGGGGGATGTAGGGGAAGACGGGTGTGAGTATGGCAGGGTGTAGGGGAGCGTTAGATTAAGGTTGGTGGGTTAGGTTAGGTTCTACATTACTGTTCCTATGTACACATCAATTCAAAATTATAGATAAATATATGAACTTATTGCTAAATTACAATTACACACACACACACACACACACACACACACACACACACACACAGGAGATACAAGTGTTAATGAATAAAACATGATGATACAGTAACACTTTTAAGGCGTTGTTCACTATAGCTTTACCACTTTTCTGATGTGTTAACCTAGATTATTATGAGACTAATAATAATAATAATAATAACAATAATAATAGTAACTAATAATAATAATAATAATAATAATAACAATAATAATAGTAACTAATAATAATAATAATAATAATAATAATAATAATAATAATAACAATTGTAATAATAATAATAATAATAAATAATACAACAGCAACTACTTCAAATGGTTCTAATAATGGCGACGATAATGATAATGAAGATAAAAATAATGACGAGGATGATGATGATGATGAAGAAAACTAACAAACATTAATACTGATATCCAAGACGAATTATTATTACAAAAACAGAATTATCATTGATGTCAAAAGGACGAAATTATAGGCAACAGTCAACCTGGTATATCATCTTATTTAATTATTATATTATTTAATTTTATTTCATTATATTATTATTTTATTTCATTATTACAGTGTCATTATATTTAATTATTTTATTATTTAATCGTATTTAATTGTTATTTTATATTATTTATCTTAACCTATAAAAATATATTAATCATTATTTTAACAATTAATTAACCAGATATAGGAAATAATTAAATAGGAACGAGTAGTTAAGTTTATCTGAATATTTAATTGCTATTAGTATCTTTCCTTAAGTACTAATAGTATCTTAAGTGCTATTTATATCTTAGTTAAGTGCTATTAAATATCTTAACTGCTATTAATGTCTTACTTTAACTGCTATTAATAATTGTTCAGTAGAATTGAAGGACGTTAAGTGCTATTTATATCCGACATTAAGGGATAATGATATATTACATTAAATTGCTATTTATCGACGTTTAACTGCCACTTATCGACGTTTAACTGCTATTTATCGAAGCTATTATTTTCATACATCAAGAGCTATTAACATTTTACCTAAAGTGCTCTTATTATATTACGTTTAAAAGTCCGATTAATATTTTCTACGATAGGTTAGGTTTGGTTAAGTTACGTTAGGTTACGTTAGATTACGTTAGGTTAGGTTAGGTTAAGTTACGTTAGGTTACGTTAGATTACGTTAGGTTAGGTTAGGTTAAGTTACGTTAGGTTACGTTAGCTGTAGATACGTGTAATAATCAATGTCTCTCCGATAGATCGATTCTATATGCGATAGATTGGGGACTATTACACCGGTTATGGGTGACTTGTGGGCCAAGACATGCCGCCCCTGGTATGTCCCTCTAGCCCGAGAAACTTAAGGGGAGGAATAACTGATAAAAGTAAAATAAGGAAACATTAAAGAAAGATTTCATTCATAAGATAACAAGTGAGACATAAAGATAATAACTAGGGGGAAATATTTAAGTGCGTGAGACATAAATTATATATTCTTGGTAAAATACTCGAGTCATAAGGACAATATTCATGAGACATAAATATTAAATACCGGGTGATATTCAAGTGAGACATTAAATATTATATTCCCGGGAAAGATACTGCAGTGTGTGAGACATTAAAATATGCTCAGTGAATAAAAGTAAATTTTATTATAAAAGAGAAAAAAAAAGACTTTGAGGGAAATAAAGAAATTAATTGAGACAAAAAATAAGAACTAAGTGATCGAGGTATAAAATAAACTGACAAAAATAAAACAAAACTGACTGAGAAAAATATTTGGTATATATAATTAAGACGTAGATAAAACAGTGAGACAAAAACAACGAAATACATACAGAAAAAAAACAGTGACAAAAAAACAAAAAAAAACTCAGTGCGTCGAGCAAAAAAAAAAAAAATAATAAAATAAATACAAAATCCAGTGACTGAGACATTAAACTCCTCTCGGGACGTGTTTCAGACAAGGTCAAGGTCACAGGAGGTCACGGAAGATCAATAAAACCTCCAACGTCTCACAAGAGGTCAAAGAAAGTCAATAAAACCTCCAGACGTTTCACAGGAGGTCAAAGAAGATTTATCTGGAACATCAGTTGAGGTCACGGGGTATTTCAAGTGGCTCCAAGAGGTCAAGTAAGGTCACACGGGTCACACCGCACAAGGTTAGGTCAAAGGGAAATACAAACGGTTCCCAGGAAATGGTATAAGAGATCAGAGCAGTTTAGACGAGGGCCTCGAAACACCGTAGGAGGTCAACAGAGGCCGGGAGAGTCAGAGGTCATAGAGGCTGTGGAAGGGAAGAGAAGTTCAGAAAAAACTCGAAAGGTTTTACGAGGCCAGAAAGAGGTCGCCAGAGGTCAGAGAGCGTTCACTAGGCACCTTGAGAACACCCCAAAGGAGGTCTCAGAGGTCATTGTAGAACAGAGAAACCCCATAGAAGACGTTAGGAGTCACAGATGAAAGCTTGATAAGTACTCAGTGAGCTGCTGAGGTTGTAGGAGACCGCCGCAAGAGGCCCCCAAAGGTCACAAGAGACCTCTAACCACAGAAGGCCACAAGAACCTCCAATAAGCGGCCCCACAAAGGCACAAGAGAGTTCCAATAAGCCACAAGAAGACCCCAAAAAGCCACAGGGGACCAAAATAATCACCGCAAAGCTACAAGAGGGCTCTAGCAAATCCCACAGGAGGCCACAAAAGGGCCCCCCAAACTCAAAGGAGGCCACAAGAGGGCCCCCAATAGCCACAAGAGGCCACAAGAGTTCATCCAATACCCACAGGCCACAAGAGGGTCCTAATAGCCACAGGAGGCCACTCAAGGGCCCCCCAACAGCCACAGAAGGCCACACAAGGGCCCCCAACATCCACAGGAGGTCACAACAAGGCCCCATAGAGCCACTAGAGGGCCTCATAAAGCCACTAGAGGGCCCCATAAAGCCACAGGAGGCTAAACAGAAGAGCGGGTTCGTGTAAGAGCGTCGTGTAAGACAGGATGGGCTCGACACTTCACGTTATGGACACAGTGTACAGGAAGATGGAGGGAAGAAAACACTGGTGCGCTTCGGTGCTCAAAGTCTGGCTGCTAGCGACCATCCTTCACCACGTGCAAGGTAAGTGACACTCTTGTTGTGGGTGATGGGTTGTAGGTGATATAGATACTGTACATGATAAAGTGGGTGTTGTAGATGGTCTAGTGGTGTTGTAGGTGGTCTAGTGGGTGTTGTAGGTGGGTTGTGGGTGTTGTAAGTGGTCTAGTGGGTGTTGTAGGTGGTCTAGTGGGTGTTGTAGGTGGTCTAGTGGGTGTTGTAGGTGGATTGTGGGTGTTGTAAGTGGTCTAGTGGGGGTTGTAGGTGGTCTAGTGGGTGTTATAGGTGGCGGTCTAGTATAGTCTAAAAGAGTTGTAGATGGTTATTGGTTATTAAAAGAAACTATAGTGAATGATTATTGACTAATATGTTGTAGCAGATTATAAATGTTACAATTAGTTGACAGTTGTTATGCGAGGAGGGGTAGGGGGGGAGGGTAGGGGGGGGTAAGGGGGGGATGAAAGGGGGAATAATCCTTGAATAGTGAATAATTAATAATATTATATATAATGTATGAAGCTAGTTGAATATATCACACTGTATTATATATACACCTGAGGTTAATTAATTACAGGTGTACATATCTGATCGCACCTGTAGTTACATTAAGGCAACACATTTGTAATGCTCTTCCCAGGTACATATTACTGTACCTGTGTTGATTAATTAGATGTTCATGTTATATGGGAATTAATCTACCTGTAATTTATACCTAATTAAGACACAAAAATGTAAGTTAATTTTTTTATGATTTATTTATCCTTTCCTCTAGTCTACAGTATGTTGTATGCATGTAGTGGTAGTGGTGGTACAGGGGATTGTTGTAGGTGGTGTAATTGTGGTTAGTATGGTGAAGGAATTGTTGTAGTGGTGTAATAGTGGTTAGTATGGTGAATGAATTGTTGTAGGTGGTGTAATAGTGGTTAGCATGGTGAATGAATTGTTGTAGGTGGTGTAGTAGTGGTTAGTATGGTGAATGAATTGTTGTAGGTGGTGTAGTAGTGGTTAGTATGGTGAAGGAATTGTTGTAGGTGGTGTAATAGTGGTTAGTATGGTGAATGAATTGTTGTAGGTGGTGTAATAGTGGTTAGTATGGTGAATGAATTGTTGTAGGTGGTGTAATAGTGGTTAGTATGGTGAATGAATTGTTGTAGGTGGTGTAATAGTGGTTCATATGGTCAAGGAATTGTTGTAGGTGGTGTAATAGTGGTTCATATGGTGAAGGAATTGTTGTAGGTGGTGTAATAGTGGTTCACATGGTGAAGGAATTGTTGTAGGTGGTGTAATAGTGGTTCGTATGGTGAAGGAATTGTTGTAGGTGGTGTAATAGTTGTGGATAGATTATTGAACGACATATCCTAGTTTATCATAACCTAACCTAACCTAACCTAACCTAAACTATCAAGAAATAGACAATTATGAAGATGTTCTGTATAACACAACAACATATAACACCTTCCCTCCTCCTCCTTCTCCCTCCTTCTCCCCCTTCCTCCTTCTCCTTCTCCTTCCTCCCTCTTCCTCCCCCTCTTCTCTCTACCGGTGTCTAAAAGTCACTCATCGTCTGATCTAATTAAAAAATAATTATTGGGTATTGGTTTATTTTCTTCTTTTAAATTTGTCAAGTGAGAGAGAGAGAGAGAGAGATGAACAGACATACAGACGGATGGGCAAACGCACAGACAGGCAGGAAGAAAGACATATAGACAGTCGGACTGACAGACCGACACACACACACAAACAGACAATCCTACAGTCCACCTCTAGTTCCTTCTGCAGCAAACTATACAGTGAGCTTCAGTGTGTGTGTGTGTGTGTGTGTGTGGGTGGATAACTGAAATGTGTCTGGGTGTGTGTTTATTTCGACTACTGAAGTAATAATAATAATAATAATAATAATAATAATAATAATAATAATAATAATGATAATAATAATAATGATAATAATAAACGGTTAATTAATAGAGTTGCAGCCGGTGGCTGAAAATATGCAAACTTACATGTGATTTAGACATAATGATATGCGTTCAATACATTAACAGGGCTGTACAGTACATAAATCAGGAGTAGTTTATTATTTTAACAATAGATGTGATGGTGCTGTTCTTATATCTATCGGTGCGGGCTCTTATGGGCTGAATTTTGTTGTAGTGGCGGGATGCGCGAGGTGGGTGGGGGATTGCCGGTGGCAGGAGGTGGCGATGACGAGGATGATGCAGTGTCCACTGCCAAACCTTGCTAGTGCTTGGTGGTGGAGGTCACTGAGGGATGGCATTTCCAGGGTGGAGAGAGCGTTGTTGTAGCCGGAGTAGTCTGCGCCGGGCATGATTCTGCAGGCCCTTTTCTGTATCTTCTCTAGCTGACGTTGTTGGGTGGAGTTGAGAGAAGACGACCAGGCTGGTGACGCATAAGTTAGTTTGGGGAGAATAAAGGCGTTGTAGATGGTCCTCAGCTCTGGCGTGGGTGTCCCAAGCGACCTAAGTCGTCGTACCATGTAGAGTCGGTACGAGGCTGCCTGGATTGTGTTGTTTAAATGGGCCTTCCAGTCCAGTTTGTGGTCTATGGTAACACCCAGGAGTTTGGCAGACTGCACCAGCTGGAGAGGATGGGCACCCACTGTGACTGCTGGAGCTTGCACTGGGGTGGTGGCGGTATTGATGTGCATGACTACGGTTTTGGTGTGGTTGATGGTGACCTTGTTCTCCGTGGTCCATGCGTGTAGTCTGTCCAGGGTGCCTTGTAGCGATGAGTAGTCTGGTGCGGTGTTGTCCACTGTAACCCCCACAGTGCAGTCATCCACGTACTTACACCTGTGAGGAGTGTCCGACAGAGCGTCGTGTATGTGTGTGTGTGTGTGTGTGTGTATGTGTATGTGTGGGGCAGTGTTCACGTCGGCAACTGTGCTACATTTTTTCCTCCAAGCCGTGAGTCGTCCTTTAGCCCTGTAGTCATAGCAACCTTACCTCTGACGACCAACTGGAATTGAAGTTTTCATTCCGAGTGACCTGATGTCTTTTTGTTCCTTTGCGGCGACCAAAAGTATGATTTATGTTATTACGTTATTTTGAGGCGTTGATATTAGTCACGGATTGAAAGGTATTGTAAGTATTGTCTGCAACTAAATGGGTATTGAACAATGAAAGTAATTTTGCTCTCATTATGTTCTTGTAAGCTTACGCAATGATACGGTAAAATTGAACACACACACACACACAGGTTCTCACAACAAGATACCCACAACAATGTATCCACAGCAAGATACCCACAACACGATACCCACAATATACCGAAAAGATGCCCACAACAAGATACCTACAACAAAATACCCACAAGATACCAAAATGATACCCACAAGGTACACACAACATGATACCCACAATAAGGTACCCACAATAAGGTACCCACAATAAGGTGCCCACAATAAGGTACCTACAACAATATACCCACAAGGTACCCACAAAAAGATACCCACAATAAGGTACCCACAATAAGGTACCTACAACAATATACCCACAATAAGGTACCCACAATAAGGTACCCACAATAAGGTACCTACAACAATATACCCACAAAAAAGTACCCACAATAAGGTACCTACAACAATATACCCACAAGGTACCCACAAAAAGATACCCACAATAAGGTACCCACAACCAACGCTCTCAAACTAACATGGTAAACTGAACTAAAACTCCCAGATAAGAGTAAAGTTTAATCCGGCAGCGACTGAGCCTCTGTTGAGCTGATGGTCCCTTAAAAGGCCAACAGATAAGCACATGCAGGATATATTATTAAAGTAGAATAAAAGGTAATAATCCGGCGAGAGTATGAGAGATTATACCCATAAGTGTGTTATTGAGCCAAAGAGAAGAGACAGTCAGTACAGGTCATGTAATATTAACCTTTTAAATCTGTTTAATCCAAAGTAGATTCAGGGATTTTAGCGTAAATATCATTAAGTCACTGAGGTACTCGTCAGGATTTTTTAAAACCAATTCCTTGATTATTTTGTTGAATTATTAATACAAATGCGATGTATGAAATAATAATTATCAAAACATGAATTATTGTAGCCATGGACTTGAACTCTGGATTATAAAATAAATTTTCACACAATAATTGACATTAATAATTAAAAATATACAAGTGTTTTTCTGAACCATTATCGGATATTTAATAAAACTGTCTGGCATTAATTCCAGAATTATTTCATGGCAATATTTTTAATATTTTATGTTGAAATATAAATACCTTACGAAGAATAAAATAATGTAAGTCTACAACAGCTTTGAATGAGAATTTAAACTGTAATGCAAACTGCTAATGAAAAGTTTTTATACAAATAATTCATTGATTAATTAATTTAAACAAATTAATAGGCCTATCTTATTTGTAGGTTTGTTTATCAGAAGAGATTTCGTGTGCCATTGTGTAGTCAATAATAATAATAATAACAATAATAATAATAATAATAATAATAATAATATAAATAATAATAATAATAATAACAATAATAATAATAATAATAATGTATACTTAACTCTACAGGGAAAACACACACACACACACACACACACATAAAGAGTTGTATAATCTTTCAAACTGACATACAAATATTGGTTAATTATTAAATCTTTAGCATAATAGAGAACCAAACGTTATAAGCTATAACTTGTGGTCATTCTGAGTCGAATCACTGGTTCACTGGATTATCGAATGGTTCACTGGTTTATTGAATCACTGGTTCATTGGATCCCCCACACTGGTTCACTGGATCACTGGTTCATTGAATCGTTGGTTTATTCAATCACTGGGTTATTGAGACGTTAGGTCATTGGTTCATCGATTCACACACTGGTTCATTAGGTCATTGGTTAATTGGATCACAGGTTCATTGAATCACTGAATAATTTGCTCACTGGTTTACCGGGTTAGGTTTTGTATGAACCCGGCGTTAAGGTTTTGAAAAGGTAATCTTAAATCTTGACACACACACACACACACACATACAGTACATACATATACACACATATACACACACACACACACACACACACACACACACACACACACACACATACACACATATACACACACACATACACACACACACACACACACACACACGACATCATCAGACACACACACACACACACACACACACACACACACACACACATACACACACACACACACACACACACACACACACACACACACACACATACATACATACACACACACACGCACACACACACAAAGACTCAAGCAGCGATAACGTGAGAATAAATGTTCACAACACTAAAATTCAAAGTCTGGGTAATGTGGGAAGTGCCGTATCTCGGGCCGGGATATATACAAAACCAGTTGGATTTCGGAAACTTTGATCATCCGATGTGGCGAAATAGCTAATCGAGCCAGTTAGAGGCACCGGAGGCTCCAAACTAGGCGTCTGAGATATCGAGACCCCGAATCATGGGTCGTTAAGGATGGTGATAAACCTTGAACTTAGTCGGCAACATGTCGCGACCTCTCCCTCCTCCTCCTCCTCCCTTCCTTCTCCCTCCTCCCCCCCCAAAAAAAGCAAAACAAATTCAGTTCGTATTAATGACTCTTCGAATCCTAATGTTTCGAAAATTGCTGCTTCGTGTCCTCACACTCTGAACTTTGATGCTTCAAGTCTTCATGTGTTTCGAATTTTGATGCCTTGGGTTCTCAGCTATTGCGAATACTGATGCTCCAAATCTTCATGTAGTGAATGTGGATAATTCGAACAATAATGTTTCGAAAATTTAAAGGATTTAATAGAGGAGATGGTGAATATTTTTTTAATGTGTTGTGAGTCAGAACCGTGGTGTAAACTACAAAACTTCAACGTCACTGTTTCGAACCTTTCGAATTATCTGTCTGTATTTTAATAACACTTCGAGTCTAGATATTTCTACTTCGAATATTTAGATAAAGAAAAGTGTTGTTAGGTTTTCTAAGGCTGTCGAGATAATTATATTGGTATTGTAAAACACTAAATCTTGGGTTTATTATTTCGATTAGATGGAGGAATTCGAACCGACATACTGTATAAACCACACAACATTGGGTTCATTGTTTCAAATTACTGACTCGAGAAGAATAAGAAATACGTGATTTTAATTCATATGAATTAAAATCACGTATTTCTAGTTCACTGTCTCAAACACACGGCAGATTACAGTCATAATTTGACTTTAACTCTCGAACCACTTAAGACTCGTTACGGAAAATCGCAAATTCTGCAGGACATTAATTCTGGTTTACTGTTTCAATTCATCGACTCAAAACGAGACGGGAGATGCGAGCCATAATTCCCAACTAATTCCAGCCTTTACTTACAACTGCTACTGAAAATCATAAGTCGCACGGAACATTATCTTGACAGTAGTAAAGTTAGCGTCGGCCTCTCAGGAAGTTGAAAGACAAATCGAGGCAATTACACGCGAACTATCGTAACCTGCATCGTTACAAATTGCGTCTGCTTCATTACTGCCCCCAAACTCATCCCCTCCCCCCCCCTCTCCACCCCCACTATCTCTCTTCCTCCTCCTACTGTACTTGAGAGAACGAGTGAAGCAGTTGAAGCCTCGATGCTCGTTGAGGCTTCGAATAAGAGCCAAGTTTCTGTGTCGGCGTGTGTGTGTGTGGGGGGGGGGATGCAAGGCAATGTTCCTCGAATTCTAATAATGGCTGATTCTTTTTACCCCATGATCGCAATCCAGCATTTTCGAGTAGGGTTTATTTTTAACAATTCTCGGCCGTGTTCCACAATGGCTGCCTCGCTCCATCCACTCCCGGCACATATGAGTTTAGCGGAATTATTCCCATAAAAGTGCCTTAGATATTTTTAACCACGGAGAGGGAGGAGGAGAGGGAGGCAGAGGCTGTGGGGGAGGGGAGGAGGAAGAAGCAGAGGCTGTGGGGGAGGGGAGGAGGAGGAAGGGGGAGCAGAGGCTATGGGAAGAGGTAAGGAAACAAATGTTGTGGGCGACAGAAAGGGAGAAGAGAAAGGTGGGAAAGAAAGATGGAGGCAATGGTGTAGAGGAGATAATGAAGAAAGGAGATGAAGGCGGGAATAGGGAGAGAGAGAAAAGTAGTAATAGAACGTAAAGTTGGTGGGAAGTGGAAGAGAAAGGACAGTATAGGAGGAGTAAGAATAGAAAGAAGAGTAATTGGAATAGGATGATTAGGAAGAAGAGGAAAGGCAAGAATGGGGATAAGGAAAGGAAGATTAGAAGGAAGAAGGGAAGGAAGATGGAATAGGAAACGAGGGTGAAGAAGGAACAGAAGAATCATGGAGGAGAAGGAGGAAGGAAAGAGGGAGGGGAAGAAAGAAAGGAAGGAAAGAAGGAATAATACGTCGTAGAATTAAAAAAAAACATTAAAAAATTAGGAATAGGAGAGGGAAGGAAGAGAGAAAGGAAGAGATGACGGAGCAGTATAAATAAAAACAATGAAAATAAAAGGAAATGACGAAGCAGAATAAGAGGAAATCAAACAATTAAGACGAGGAAGAAGAGAAGGAAGGAAGGAAGGAAGGAAGGAAGGTGACGCGGCAGGACAAGGCTTCGTCATCTCCCCAAGGTGTGGTGGTTGACAGGTTCCTCTCTCTTTATTTACAAATTTTAGTACAACTGTTTTTTTGTCAGGTAATAATCATTTTCTCTCATTTAATTGGGTTTTATATATGTCTGTCTGTCTGTCTGTCTGTCTGTCTGTCTGCCTGTCTGTCTGTCTGTCTGCCTGTCTGTCTGTCTCGCATCCTCTCTCTTTTTCTGTCCTCAACTGTCTTATTTATGTATCTGTCTCTGTGTCTGTCTCTCTCTTTCTCTCTTTATCTCTCTCTCTCCAACTACTTATTCAAAGTCTCTTCTCTCTCTTCTCTCTCTCTCTCTCTCTGTCTCTCTTTAACAGGACAAACAAATCCTTCCTCCCTCCCCCCAAAAAACAACAAACGCGGGGAGGCAAGACAGTCTCTACCACACCCATCAACGCCCCCCTCCCTCCCCGTTAAGGTCGAGAATCATCATGTGTATGGTAGTGTCCGTCGACCAAAGGAGATGGAATAGTTCTTTATGACACTGTATTGTAGTAGATGATGTTTTGATTGGTATAAATAGGGTTAGGTTAGTTTTTTTAGTGTCTGAGAGAGAGAGAGAGAGACTAATGCCATCCACTTCTTCAATATCACCATCACTGTCACCCACCTATAATATCATCCACCACCACCATCACTGTCACCCACCTATAATATCATCCATCACCACCACCACTGTCACCCACCTACAATATCATCCACCACCACCACTGTCACCCACCTACCCAAATCACGGGTCCGAAAACTCCAGGTAATTTTTAGCGCGTGTTAATGGGTGCGGATTAGCGTGTTCCCCCTCACAGAAATCATCGCTAAATTAAACCTCTGGGGAATTCAGTGTTATTGTAGTGTTCTGAAGAAGTGTTGGCGATTTTTGGGCGAGTGTTTTATTTATTTTTTTTACTAAGCTCCTTCTGTTTAGTTCCCGCTGAGAAACCCTGTGTTGGAAGGTGTGTGTGTGTGTGTGTGTGTGGCAACATAGCTGGAGTACCCTGAACAGGTGTTTACATAGACACGGGGTTCGAATCTTGTTCAGTCGATATTTTTATTACAATTTGTTACATGGAAATAAAATACACACACACACACACACACACACACACACACACACACACACAGTAAACATATACCTGCGGCAAATCCAGGCAGCGTTAACACCAAAAGTCCCTGATGATTGGTCGACTCTCATTACAGTTTAACCAATCAGCTAACACCTATCAGAGTAAGGTGACAAGTGTCGAATTAACTGATTGGATAAAATGTTGCCAATACACAAACACGTATTCAACAGGAAGTAAAGTTGAACTACATGAAAAAAAAAAAGAAAAAAAAAATCGCATATATATATATTTATTTTTTTAGGGGGTTAGCTGTTACCACCACCACGTCGTAATTGCGAGTAAAAGTAAAAAAATAAAAACATTCATAACATTACAGACTACGTGACCGCTAAAATAAACCCAACAAAATCATTTAATTCCTGGAGAAAAAAAAATATGAATACGTATATATATATATAAATTTTCTACCCCTCCCCCCTTCCCTTCCCCCTCCTCCACCCCCTCCAAAAAAACTGGGCCTTCCTGGATATTTCTGCTCGTGGATATATTTCACTAAACCCGACGAACCATATTCTTGTTATCAAAACGAGTTAATATTTTGTTCAGTTTTCGGGTGGGACAGAGTCGCTGTTGTTGACTATATAGTTTACAGTATTGGTATTCACTTGTCGTTTGGACTTGTCTGATGAACCCAAAGTCATTCGAGACTGACGATGAAAAAAATAGACGTGAATGCTGATAATTTTGCGATTTTCTGTCTCACTTGAAATCAGTTTGTGTGTGTGTGTGTGTGTGTGTGTGTGTGTGAGTGTGTGTGTGTGTGTGTGTGTGTGTGTGTGTGTGTGCATATCAGAATAAATTAAATTGATCGTACCTGAGTGGGAGGTGTAACTGTCTCACGAGGAGGTGTTTAGTTGCTTACCTGGGGAGGAGACCATTAATCAATATTGCCTGTTGTCCATTCTACTGACACCTAAAATATTTCCCTTCATCTGATAAAACTTATACTACCCTCATCTGTGACACCTGTAATATGTCTCCTTATCCTTGATACTCTTAATATTGCCATCATACAGAAAACGGGAGTCTGGACAACAACACGGTGGTGTGAGTAAGTCCTGGTTATCAGCGTTATTTTGAGAGTATTTGTGCACAGAGGGAGTCAGTGGCTGGGGTAGAGAGGTATAAGGACTGGTGAAGCTGCTGGACTATCGTGAGGTTTGGGACTTAGCTGTACAGTATTTAGCAGATAATATCGCTGCACGAGACCCACCACTGCTGGCTGGGGATGAGGCGTGCCCTCAGGCTAACGAGGGAAAATCCCTAGTTAGCTGACGTCATGCTGGCCTAATGGCCGGTGTTGCCACAACAGAGTCATGTGGTCCCTGTCGCTTCGATTGTACAAAAATCTCCACCATGGATATAACAAAAGACGATCGATCTGACGGCGACCTTACACACAGAGATGAATGAGAATGAAGTTAACACTACAGAGACTAATAAAGATGTCTGATTCTAGATTAACTTAACACCTACGGCTTCACTGATAAACTTCTCACCTAGAGAAGAGGCAGCCAGGGGAATCGTCGATCTCGAGTACTCTTCAGGGGCGCCTTCAGCGACTATAAGACCTCTGAGCTCGGCACTCCTCAGGGTGGGGTACTCAGCCCCATAATATATAACGTCCTCGTGTATCGTCTCATAGGTCCATTCCCCCTGAGAGGTACAGAACGGATTGTCAGCTATGCTTACGACATCTGCTTGCAGGCAGCCTCACCTGAACGCCTACAGCAACTCATCACCGCCTTTCAAGAATATGCCTATCGGTGCGGCCTTATAATATCCCATGAGAAAACGAAAGTCTACTTCGCCACACCAAGTCGATTACCCCAACCCATTTCTATCAACGGTAATGGCCTCAAGGCCTGTCAACAATACCAGTACCTAGTGACTCCAATAAACCTCCCCTGTACCACCCCTAGAGGCACGGTTCACCCTTTGGTTCACTCTCTCTCTAACCTTCTATGTTGCCTATAAACCGTCGCTCATAGACTATCACACTTTCCAACTGTGCTTACTATCAACCACCGTCTTATCACCTCTTGAAAAGTTGCAGAATGTATCAATGCGACCATATCCAAGGCTGCCCATTGACCACCTCTCTAATGCCCTTCGAAACTCGTCTCATTTGCCGGACGAAGCAAAAAGAGGATACAAAATTCTACTCCAGATCTCTTCTGACGTGTTCCTAGATCTCAACATTCACATTCCTCAGATAGATGGCGGGCGAGTGCCAGCACCATGGGACACCACTCCGCCGACCCTACACTACACTACACTAAGACAGATAACCATACAATAGTATAACGACAAGCATCACTACAGAAGATCAGTGAAGTCACAACAGTCATCCCAGGGGACTCAATCATCGCCTACCCCGGGGGCTCACGACAGGACACGGGTGCAGTCGGCTGCGCTTATGCGGCATATTCCGGACTGACTTATGTCGCCGAGGTGTCGCCTACCTGATTGGGCGAACACAACAAAGTGTGAGGTACAGGGCA
Organism: Homarus americanus; assembly: GCF_018991925.1. Taxonomy (NCBI): domain Eukaryota; kingdom Metazoa; phylum Arthropoda; class Malacostraca; order Decapoda; family Nephropidae; genus Homarus; species Homarus americanus. The sequence continues at coordinate 6,136,843 of NW_024751660.1, read as the reverse complement.
TCCTGGGGGCCATCGAACTACTTGCTGGACGAGGAGCGGAGTGGACTGGTGATCAGTGATTCTCGTTCTGGTCTAAAGTCGATCACCTCACCCCGTCCCGTCTGTCAGGATCTAGTGAGAAAAATCCAACATTGCCTCATAAGGGCGAAAACAGACGTCCTCCTTATCCACCTTATATGGATCCCACACTGGCCTCCACGAACACAACTATGTAGACAACCTCACAAAATCCGTCTGCACACTCCCTATCCCTGATAACACTTCAACCATAACTTCTGGTCGAGTCAAGACGCGCCTCAAGAAAGCCGCTCTTCAAATCATAAGCGAGGAACGAAGCGAACAGCGAGGCGCCAGTGTTAGTGTTCACCATTATGATAAATACTGTGACACAAAATAACAATACGGCCGGAATAAATGTCTGACTCAGCTCAGTGATGTAGTTGCCACCGGAATCAGACTTGGCTATAGGCCATGGTGGGAACTCATGAGAAATACTTACCCAGCACTTCTCAGTGACGAATTTGTGGCGAAAATAGAAAACACAGCCTTCAGCATTACATCTCAGAGTGCACACCAATTTTCTCCTTGTTGCCACCTAACAAAACCTGTGACGAATTCTGTAAATTCATCCTAACTACCAATGTATCATTCCTTACGCCCACTAGCAGTCAACTTTAACTAAAACTTGGGGTGCAGCTGCCCTACGAGGCGAGTCTGTGTAATTCAGTTTGATGGGCGGTTGGCCTATGTACGGTACATAGGACTACCGTCCCTGTCTAAGGAGCGTAAATAAAGACCTAAAAACTATATTACACTCATTCAAGAAACACCTGTAATATTTCCCTCACCTTTATAATACCTGTAATATTATTCTCACCGTTAATACTTTCCTCATCAAATGAAACCTATAACGTGTTGATATTTAATGTAAACAACCAAGGTAAAATATTAGTTTTTTGTCTTTCAATTTAAAGTTAAATGAGTGAATCAAAATCAATGTTTTTTTTATGTTAATATATATTAACTGTTTGAATTAATAAATATATCCAGCGGGTGATTAGCTGTACTCACCTTGTTCTGGAGGAAGAGGCTGCGGTGTGAGACGTTCAGGGACGACAGGAGAATGTTGACCAAACGATTATTCTGCCTGAAACAAAAACATTTACGTCAATGGTGGGCGGTGGATTCAGAGTTTTAGGTGTGTGTTTGTGTGTGTTTGTGTGTGTGTGTGTGTGTGTGTGTGTGTGTGTGTCCTTGGTGATACATATCAGTGTGACGTCAACCTGGTGATGTGAAGAAAAAAAATATTATGTCGGGAGAAATTCATGAAAAATTTATTCATAAATTTATACCTCCCAAACACACCTGAATTTTTTAACATAATTAATTAAGTTGGTATGACACTATTTTTTACGGCCAACGAAACTATGTAAACATCCTTCTTTACACACACACACACACACACACACACACTTTGCTTTCACTCGGAATCAACAAGGCGATCATCCAAGGAGCAGCGACAGATGTTGCAGGTGTGGAAGGCTACATCTAGTGTGGGAGGGACGGCGGTAGATGTTGCAGGTGTGGAAGGCTACATCTAGTGTGGGAGGGACGGCGGTAGATGTTGCAGGTGTGGAAGGCTACATCTAGTGCAGGTGTGGCGGTGACGTTTGTCCGCCTCAGTGTGTACTGTAATCGATTAACCTGGAAGGTGGTTGCATTCCCTAGTGCAATATTACGCCTTAACGCCTTCTTAGCGCACACACACACACACACACCTGTAGACGGAATGAGAGAGAGAGGGGGGTTGCTAACACTCACTGACTCACTGTCGTTTATAACAAGTGTGACGCCATTGTACATGTGTGTAAACTACCTATTTGCTCATTAACTCACAACATTGCTACTAGACTTAGTACCTCACAACACCCAGTACCTCACAACACTCAGTACCTCACAACACTCACTACCTCACAACACTCAGTACCTCACAACATTCAGTACCTCACAACACTCAGTACCTCACAACACCTAGTACCTTACAACACCTTTCAGTCGGGTAGTCACATTTTCCTATGTCCACATAAACTCTTAATAATACGATAACAAAAAATCAAAATCGTCTACAGGTAATTTGTGATGAATATAAAAACAGTAACTTACAACATATCACTAAAAACAGGGAGAATATAATCCACACTGGCTGTACTGTACACTACACCCAACCACACCGGGTATTAATGCCTGACTGCTGAGTTGAGACGGTATACGGTGGAGTCCTCAGAGTATTGACAGTCCTCGTCAGGGCATGAGGCGCCAGGTTCAACGCCAATACATTGCCATCAACTGATTAAACTAAACATATTGGTCATAGTTTCAGTCATCCATTTACTTCTATTTATTTCCCATATTTAAAGCATGTATTATTTTTTTTTAGTTATGGGATATTTGCAAAATTAGATAGATTTTTAAGTTTTAGTAAATATTATTGTTTTTAATCAAATATCACCCTTCGACAACACATCAACAGAAATTACCACTTCCCCCCAACAACACTTTACACTAAGGCTTGTTCTCGTAAAAGTGAAATATTCCATCATTACATTCCAAAGATCCTCCTACTTCTAAAATACTTCTTTTTAATAAAGCAAAATACAATGTAGTAATTATTTAAGTAACGTTTCTGTTTGTAGTTAACTATCACGTTCCCTATGGGTTACCACTACCTATGTTATTATTATTATTATTGGTAGTAGTAGTAGTGTATTAATCACTATATTTACTAGGTGTTCGTGTAACCCTTGCATACTTCCCCCAAGCTGCATTGGCACCCTCTATTTATTATTACAAGGCGCAGTCAAAGACATTCCACTTATATTGATCTGTCGTGTTTACATGTTACTGTGAGCGTAAAGATATGTGTGTAGGTTCGTCTGTCCTCACTGCAGAGTACACAGTTACCATCCTCTGATACTCACAAAGCTTTCATAAGGTTAGCGGCCTTGACAGCTTGGCCTAGAACAGCCACGGTATATCCTTGGTGAACTTCCTACTAGGGTCAAGGTCAAAGGTTATCGATGGGAGTCAGTCACCCCCCACATTGGCAAGGTTCCAGGTGTGGGGTCGAGCGCACCCGTAACACCTCTCTGGTTGCTGTACCCCCACCCCACTCACCCCCCCATTACAGGCACCAAACCCATAAAGGACTTTTGTCTCTCGCTCCCCCAGCCTGTGTCCCCTCACCTCTGCCCAGTGTTGACAGAATGAGTAGGTAGTAACAAAAAGGGAAGCGATGCGACGCCTTCCTTACCGTCACCCGCTGCGTTACAACCCCTGGCCTCCTCGACCCACCTGCACCCCCGGGATCGAACAATAATGATGTTTGTGATGACAGTGACTACCACAACCACAACCACAGTGTACTCAGTGACCAGCCAACCAACCTTCGAATCTCTGCTTCCTGTTACCCACATTCTTACCCACCCACCCACACCCCCTTACCAGTCCCCTGAAACTGGGGCCTCCTGTTAACGCCACTTCCACCCAATCACTGATCCTGTTCCACCATCAAGGAATACCCACTCCAATCTATCCATGACCGATTCTCTTGAACAATATAATACAATCATTTCGGTGTAGCCATTCAGTTCCTATGAGGAAGGACCCGTAACAATGGTGAAGTGTATAAACCTACGACTCCTTACACACAGTCGAGTATGAAGAGGTGATACTTGAGCCTCCACCACCAGACACAGCTGAGTAATACTTCCTTATGGCTGACCTCGACGACGCTAGGCAGCACAACTCCAACTTGCTCACCTGAATAACACTCCACAAGATGATGTCATCCCACCACTATCACCTGAACCATTTTATATCCCAGGACCTGTTATCTGTTCTCTCCCTAAGGTCACATGCACATGGTACTGTACACTAAGATGTGACCACCTTACTCCAGTGACCACCTTACTCCAGTGACCACCTTACTCCAGTGACCACCTTACTCCAGTGGCCACCTCACTCCCTGCCTCCCTCACTTTCATCTTCCCTCCATCCCTCTCTTCCTCCTTTCATCCCTCACCCCTACCTCCCACCCTCCTTTCCTTCTCTCCCTCCCTCCTCACCTCTCTCACCCTCACCCTCCCTCACTTCCACCCTCTCACTTTCCCTCTTACACTCCTACCCTCACACCTTTACACTTCCCTCCCTCATTCCCACTCTCACTCCCTCCTTCACTCTTACCCTCTCACTCTTCCTACCTCATTCCCAACCTTCCTCACTCCCATCTTCCCTCATTCCCACCCTCTCCCTTTCCCTCCCTTACTTCAATTCTCACTCACCCTCCCTCATATTCATCCTCCCACTCACTCACTCCCAACCTCCCTCACTCCCACCCTCTCACTCTCTCTACTCCCCCTCTCCCTCTCCCTCTTCACAAGCCTGGTGTAGAGTCGCCTTCATCCCTCACGAGATAAACACAAACATTCACAACCTCGAGGTCAATCTCCCCCCTGTTTTATCTGCCTCGCCAGGCCCAGGTCTTCGCCATGGGCCCCACGTCTACCCCCTCGCCTTGGAGTCTACCTTCATGGGCCCCGGGTCTCTCACCCTGGGCCCACGTCTACACCTCGCCGGTCCCCGTCTACCCCTCGCCCTGTGCCCCGTCTACCCCTCACCCTGGTCCCGAGTCTACCTCGCCCTGGGCCCCACGTCTACCCTCACTCAGGGCCCCACAACTACTCGGCCTGGGCCCTGAGTCTACCTCGCCCTGGGCCCCACGTCTACCCTCACCCAGGGCCCCACAACTACCCTCGCCCTGGGCCCCACGTCTACCCTCACCCTGGGCTCCACGTCTACCCTCACCCAGGGCCCCACAATCACTCGCCCTGGGCCCCATGTCTATCCTCACCCCGGGCCCCGAGTCTACCCTCACCCAGGGCCCACAACTACCCTCGCCCTGGGCCCCGAGTCTACCCTCGCCCTGGGCCCCACGTCTACCCTCGCCCTGGGCCCCGAGTCTACCCTCGCCCTGGGCCCCGAGTCTACCAATATCACTGGTGCTGGGAATTTCAATCTAACTCTGAAGGACACTTATTAAAATTTGATATCCATACAATATCGGAACCAGCGCTCAGTTGATTCACTCCTGTGCTCGATACAGTTTTCGAGGAGGTTCGAGTCGGGGATGGATTCGTTCGTGGTTTGGGACAATTTCTTTTTACAATATTACTGTCTATATTTTAAGAATATATCCTAAAGGGCATAACAATCAGCTGGTAAATAGAGATATATATTTACTTAGTGATGTATTTCTCTATTTTAATCTTATATGCATTTTTGTTGTTTTGGAAATGAATTAGTCAATGTTATCGAGCCGAACTAATCCACAGTCCGTAAATGTTAAACTGAGCATAAGGCGGTGAGGGGTGGGTTGACGGAGTGGGCGGGGAGGGTAGGAAGTGGGTGGTGGGGTGGGCGGCAGTATGGTGGTGAGCTGAGCGGCAATGTGATGGTAGGCGGCGGTATGATGGTAGGCGGCTGTGTGGTGGTGGGCGACAGTGTGGTGGTGGGCGACAGTGTGGTGGTGGGCGACAGTGGATGGTAGGCGGCAGTAGATAGTGGGCGGCACTGGGTGATGTGCGATAGTGGGTGGCGAGCAATAATGGGTGGTTGACTACAGTTCTCAGTGGGCAGCTGTTGGTGGGCAGTGGGAGGTAGGCAGTAATGGGTGGAGATGGGCGGTAGTGGGTGGGGGTGGCAGGTGTCGGCAATGGGTGACAATAATCACAAATCAATAACACACTCACCTGACACCTGACTCAGCCTATCTCTCTATCTATACACCTGACTCAGCCTATCTATCTATCTATACACCTGACTCAGCCTATCTATCTATCTACCTATATTATCAATTTATAAACCAAAATCTTTAAACAAATATACAAATAAAATTCCTTAGAAATACATAATTAACTACAGTATCTTTCTAAACTTACTATACATAGTTAAGTAACACTCAGAAGATAACAACACGTATCTTATGAATAATTAATGAACCTAGCTCCTGGGTACAGTGGGAAGCGGACGATTATCTATACAAAAAAAAAAATGTTGAATCGTTTGATATTAGAAAATGCATTTTTTTTTCCACCGGAGTGTTTGAGGTTGTGACAGTTTTGACTGCCACGGGTTCACAGCACAGCTCAATAATTTCATCAGAAAACAGATAACTGGGAACAATATTTTTTTATATTTCTGTGCGTTGGTGTTTTTGGTGTTGAAAATGTAGAGCCTTGCAACTTGTATCCCCTGGTCAATTGGTATTTTCTATAACACGGTATAAAACTGTGCCCTATGACGCATCTTTGTGTTATATATAGATATTTATTGAAACCATATCCTATACACTAAGCAAAATATAAACAAACAAACACACACACAGAAACGAATATAGCAACAATTACACAAACATAAGACACACCCATATACAAATACAAACACGTCAAAACAAACACATTTATAAACAAATAAGCACAATTACTTATGAACAAACACAACAACACATAGACAGACACACCAACACAGAAACAAACACACCAACACAGAGACAAACACACCAACACAGACACAAACACACCAACACAGACACAAACACACCAACACAGAGACAAACACACCAACACAGACACAAACACAGTACCGGTACATAAACTTTCTCTGTATTTCCGTTGCCAACAGAACGATTATTATAACTGTTTGTGCTACCCCCGTCATTATCTTCTTCTTCTTCTTCTTGTTCTTCTTCTTCTTCTTGTTCTTCTTCTTCTTCTTCTTCCTCTTCTTCTTCCTCCTGTTCTTCTTCACTGGACATCAAATTATTTCCCATAAAAAACATACTGCTGATGGTGACTTCTCTATTTTACTTTTCTCTATTGACAGGAGCAAAAATCTTTCTTTTTATCTAAACCCCGAGAAGAAAAAAAATGACTGATAAAAACATAACAGCATCTATGAAAGTAACGTCAGAAATAACGATGGAAGTGCTGCGAATCTGTTATGCGACCCGGATTTGTATTTTTAGGAAATTCCTCATTGGACTGTAACGAAGCTGTCAAGGTTCTGGAGAAGAGAGAGTGGGAGGATTGACATGGTGATTGGAAGGCCATTATGAGGTTCAGGTCAAGGTGTGTCTATGTATTAATGAGGTCAGGTCATTCAGAAGTTACAGGTGAAGTTGGAGACACAAACCAGTTGGGAGAGAGAGAGAGAGAGAGAGAGAGAGAGAGAGAGAGAGAGAGAGAGAGAGAGAGAGAGAGAGAGAGAGAGAGAGAGATTGCAATATAAGGGGCCACCCACATATAACCACCCGCCCACGCCCATAACACACACACACACACCCACAAGAAAACACAGAGGTTAGGTTCTTGTGTTTATAATTCTAATCAAACATAATTACAACACGATTAGTCACGCCAACTGTCCCTCTCTACACCCCGTTGTCTGTTGGCACTGACTCCACCTACAATATTGTGTGACCAATCATAAGACAGAAATGAGTCCCATGAGGTTTGAAAAAGACCTTGTGATTGGATATATTAAATATGAATTACGGGTGAGGTTTTTCTGATAAATTTAAGCAGTTGAAGCTGGGTGTGTGTGGGGTGAGGACGCAACTTGAGGCCTTGGGGGTTGTGGGGTGGTGATGTAAGTTAACAGATACAAGTGTTAATCCTTTTTAACCATAAGAGGCGGTCCTTCCATGGTAACAGTTAAGGAATATACATGTAATATTAACCACTGTGTCCGGTGTTAACTTCCTTAACTCTCCTTAATATATATATATATAATATAATAACTAACTAGAGTTCCCCCACAGCTGCTGGACAAGTGGCAATATTGCTCTGAGGCTATTAACTGGGAAACACACACAAAACCAAAAACACACACATACACACAAACATAAACACACATACACAGATGCACACACAGACATCCATACAAACAAACCCAAACAAACATGAAATACCCTCTCCTAATACCTCCACCACACAAGTCTACCAAACTTAACATCAAAATAACATCCAACTGTGTCAAATGGTACGAGTCAGATACAACTGCCGGAACGAGCAATAAAGTGTTTATACTGCCAGTTATGAAGGTCAATAGCTAAATCATAACAGAAATACGTGGACTATGACTAATTTCAACAGAGTTCGTTATCCAGGACATTTTGATGAGAGATAACTGTGACTTTGTGAGTGTAGTGTTTACCTGGATGAGAGATAGAGAGAAGGTGGAGGAGAAAGGGAGAGAGAAATGAGAGAGGGAAGGAAGGAGAAAAGGGAAGACAGCGAGAGGAAGGAAGAAATAAAGAGATGAGAGAGAGAGAGAGATAGAAAGAGAATAAGTTATTGCTCTGAGGTATGACAGCTTGAGATATATGGCAAAACGACCAAATTATTAAGGCAACGTCCCTCAAAAAACAAATATATTAAAAACGACAAATTTGCGAATACAATTTATTAAATCCCTAACAAAATCGACGACCGAATTGTTAATAAAAACGACACAGTGTTTCGTAAAAGCGACCTTAAACTGACCGAGTTATTAATAAATACGACCCTAATAAAAACGACTAAGTTATTATGAATTTTGTTTCCAGTCGTTCAAGAGATGAATATATTTGTTGATATTAGCTTGTGGTAGTGGAGGAGGAAGAGGGGAAGGAGGAAAGGGAAGAGAGGAAGATGGGAGGTGGGGAGGAAGAGACAGAGGAAAATAAAGAGAACGAGGAGGAGGAGGAAGTAGAAACGGAGGAAGAGGAGTTGAAGAAGGAGGAAAACAGGTGGAAGAAGAGGAGGTGGAAGAAGAAGAGGGGAAGTAGATGAAGCTGTAGAAATAGAGGAGGAAGAATAAAAGAGGAGGGGGATGTAGAAAAGGATGATGATGATGAAGAGGAGGACGAAGAGAAGGAGGGGAGGAAGAGGAAGATAACAATGAGGAAGAAAAGAGAGAGCAGGGAAGAGGAGGAGAAAATAAGAAAACAAGAAAGAGAGGTAGAAGAGAAGGAGGAAGAATGGAAGACAAAGACGAGGACAATGAAAGGGAAGAGTAAAAAGAAGATAAGGAAAAATGACTAATAAAGAGGAGAGAGGAAGAAGGAAAATGAAAAAAAACGAATATAAATCTAAAAAAATAATTCCCCTAAAATAATAAAATAAATAAACTAATAATAACACAAAAAGATGAAAAAAGAAAAAAAAGAGAAAGAAAATGGAAAAAATATATTGTATAAAGAAATAGGAATTAGAGAGAAAAACAGAAACCAAAAAAGTAGAAAGAAAACTAATAAAACGAATAAAAGGAAAAAAATACAAATAAAAATACTTGAAAATGAGAAAAGTGAAGTAAGAAACTGAGAAGAAATACTAAGACGCTCCATTAGACGAGTTTCCCCTCCTGCTGTCTCCCCGTTTTCTGAATGAACTTCCACTGGGTAGAATCCAACCATCGCGGTGATTAAAACCTTAGGGGAGATTAATATTGCTTCATCATTATATTTCCTTCCCTCTGGCAGCTCCTTCTAGCCTTGGGAGGGAAGGGGGAGAGGGAGGGAGTGGGGAGGGGGGAAAGGGGAGAGGGAGGGAGGGAGGGGGAGCTCAGTATAACATAGCATGGAGAATAGAGTATGATAAAGCGAGAGTTAAAGAGAGGAGGGAACAAAGGAGGGAAGGAGGATAGGAAGAGAAAGGAAGGGGGAAGGGAAGGAAGGAGTGAAGTAGAACATGGTATGGTGGGGAGAGGTAGGAACAGAGGAAAGGAAACAGTAGATAGAGAAGAAGGAAGGGAGAATAATGAGGAAGGGGAGAGAGGGAGAGGGGGAGAAGAAAAGGTAGCGAGTTATGAGTTACAATGGAAGAGCAAGAGGGAGGGAGAGAGAGAGAGAGGGTCGAGGGGGAAGGAGGGAGAGGGAAACAAGGAGTGGGAGCCAAGGAAAAAGAGAGAGGGAGAGTGGAGGGAGAGCGGTGAGAGAGGAGGCAGGGTGTAGGAGGAAAGTTTAATATTCTTTCATTAGTGTTGGTGGTTGTGCTTAGTGAATTTTGAAGGCTTATATTACCACATCCAGCTCTCCTCCCCCCCTCCTCCTCCACGTACACCTCCTCCTCCACGTACACCTCCTCCTCCTCCACGTACACCTCCTCCTCCTCCTCCACGTACACTCTCCTCCCTCCTCCACGTACACCTTTCCTCCACCCACACCTCCTCCTCCACGTACACTCTCCTCCTCCACGTACACACTCCTCCTTCTCCACGTACACCTCCTTCTCCTCCACGTACACCTCCTCCTCCACGTACAGCCCCTCCTCCTCCCACGTACACTTTTTCTTTCCTCCACCACACCTCCTCCTCCACGTACACTCCTTCTCCTCCACGTACACTCCTCCTCCTCCACGTACACTCCACTATCCCATAACACCATCCTCTACCACTGTACCACACCACACCACCACACCACACCACACCAGAGGGAAGAGGTGGGAGATGGAGAGAGAAGAAGAAAGAAAAGGAAGAGAAAGTAAGAAAGATTAAGGGAAAGGGAGGAGGAATTAGGGGAGAGGGAGAGTGTGGCAACCAGTGGGAGGGATAAGAGGGGAGATAGAATGGGAAGAAGGAGAACTAAAGAAAGAGGGGAAGAGGGGGAGAGAAGATGGATGGGGAGAGGTGGATACCGGAACTTCTACCACAATGTCCTCGTGTGTGGTAACGAGAGAGAGAGAGAGAGAGAGAGAGAGAGAGAGTAAAATTAACATGGAGACTGACATACACGAACAGATAAAAAACAAAGCCAAAACTAAACACACGGATAGACAAACAAACAGATAGAGAAACAAGGAAAAATAAATAAAAATGGGAGAGAGAAAGAGAGAGAAGGGAGAGAAGCAGACGTGATGAGAAGAGGAAGAAAGGAAGGAAGGAAGGAAGGGATGGAGGGAGGGAGGGGATGAACCAAGAGTGTGATGGATAATGTTGATAACTTTACACTGGCAGTGACTCTGGCATTCATGAACGTCAGTGCTGGCAGAAGATAGAAAAAAACAAAACATAAACCGTCTCTGAGAATGTCAACTGCATGGAGGATTTCGCCAGACGCTGCTCACTGCTCTTACTGGCGACGATTTACTTATGGAATGAAACTCTTGATGAATTTATAACTGGTTAGGTTAGGTTAGGTTAGGTTAGGTTAGGTCTGGTAAGGTATAGTTAAGTTATGTTAGGTTAGGTTAGGTCTGGTAAGGTATAGTTAAGTTATGTTAGGTTAGGTTAGGTTAGGTTAGGTCTGGTAAGGTATAGTTAAGTTATGTTAGGTTAGGTTAGGTCTGGTAAGGTATAGTTAAGTTATGTTAGATTAGATTAGGTTAGGTTAGGTTAGGTTAGGTTAGGTTAGGTTTAAAGGGAAGAATTACAAGACTAACACGGGTTACATACAGAGGTCAGTCCCTTACACTGGATGACTCAGAACACCAAGAATTTTCTCTCTCCTCCCCTTCCTTACGGGGAAAAAAAATCAACTCTTTTTTTTCCCTAGCATTAATTTCCTCGATATATAGTGGCGGGGGGAAATCTTATTAATTAACATGTTACTAAGGATGTTAACTTTCCCCGTTATACTCTTGGAACTGAGTTAATTATACCTGTTACTGTTAAGAAAAAACAAGTTAATAAGGATATGTTAATATTACCATTTAACTCCCAGAATTAAGTGGGTTAAATTTCCTTTGTTAGTTAAGGGAAATAACAGGCTAACAAATTTGATGGGAATTATGTTAATATTTCCTGTTAATTCCCGGAACTAGTTGAGTTAATTTCCCTTGATATAATCTGTCCTAAACAATCCTATTTAACCTAACCTAACCTAACCTAACCAATACCTTACCTAGATTAACCCAACCGAACTTAATCTAACCTAACCTAATCTAACCTAGACATACAGACAATCGCATACACTTAAGTATAATATATACAATAAAATTCGGTATATTCAATCGGTAACGGAGCCTTGATATAATAGTTCAAATTAACTCAATAAAAACACGTATTGGCAACTGAATGTTTTGAAAGATTATATAAAAAAAACCCAGACAGATAAAATTATTATAAACTTGCATAAAAAAAAACCCAAAATTTTAAAGCAGAAATTCACGAGAAAAACATTGTCAAATATATTAAAACACACACACACACACACACACACACACACACACACACACACACAGACTGACCCACTTCCGTCTTCTACACCAAACTTCCCTCGTAACAGAGATTCACCCTGTTTTTATTAATATATTTTTCGTATTATTCATTTTATGTGTGAATTTCGTTTTTTTTTTTAATTTGAGAAAAAAACTCCTCCTCCAAGGGACAGTGTGAGTCAGTTTTTTTTTATGCTACTGTCGACATTTTTTGAATTTTACTGTATTATTATATATTGTTGTATCTGCTTTATCGGTGGTACTGTATCCTGTTGTATATAATCATCTGTATCCTGCTGCTTCCTGTTGTATTTTATGTATTCCGCTGTAAAAATCCTGTATTATTGTATGTTGCTGTACCCTACTGTATTTTGTGGTGTATCTTGTTGTATCTCTTGTACCCTGTTTATCTGATGTACCCTGTTGTATATTCTATATCCTGCTGTATCGGAGATTATCTTGCTGTAAACTTGCTATACCACCCTAAAATTATACTGTATTTTACTGTATCTATCGTGAAACCCTGATGGAACCTTACTGTATCTTGCTGTAACCTCGCTTTCCCAAACCGTATCTCATCGTAACCCTGCTGTACCAAAACTGTATCCTGCTATGAACTTGTTGTATCCCACATTAATTAGCTGTAATCCTGCTTTAACCAACCGTAACCTTGCTGTAACTTTCCTGAACTCATACTATCTTATCATAACCCTACTGTATCTGACTGAAACCATACTACACCTTCCTGAAACCAAACTGTATCTTACTGTACCGTACTGTAGCCGGTACCTCACTTCCTAGGAGATTAAATTTCAGTCGCACGTAATCACATCAAATGCTGCTTGCCCACTTGAAACAATCTCTACACAGAGTCCATTAGAGCAGAATCGCTATCGTGCTCCATCCAAGGGAAACTCACCTCTATGTCTCTATAAACAGACGCCTCTATCCCGCTGCCTCTGCCATCTGGCGGTGGCACTTGACATCAAACTCACATTTAAGTCTAAAGTCGTCTCATCTCGGAGTTTCTCTTTCTGTTAAAAAAATGAAATAAATATATATTAAATATATTTGCAAAACGGATTTCCTAAAGTAAGTGTTTATCTAAGTACTTGGGTGGTGGAGAGGGGGAGGAGGGAAACAAGGGTGGTTTTCAGAGGCATTTGGGGAGGTAGGAACAGGTTTTAGCATTTAGGGGAGGGAGGAAACGGGGTGGTTTCTAGGGCATTTGGGGAAGGAGCGAAATCAAGGGTGGTTTTAGGGCATTTGGGGGAAGGGAAGGAACAAGGGTATTTCTTAGGGGCATTTGGGGATTAGGGGGAATGTAAGGGTGGTTTCTAGAGGCATTTGGGGGGAGGGAAGGAACAAGGGCGGTTTAGGGCATTTGGGGGAGGAGGAACAAGGGTGGTTTCTAGAGGCTTGGAAGAGGAAGTGAAGATAGTTTTTTTTTTAATCCATTACGAAAGGGAAAGAGGATAGTTTCTAAATAAGTTGAGGGGGGGGTGGAGGAGGAAGGGACGGGAGGAAGGGAGTGAAAGAAAGTTGGATGGTTTCTAAATACAACAGGAGATGGAGGAGGAGGAGGAGGGAGGGTGGAGGAGGAGAGGAGGAGGAGGAGGAAGAGGAGGAGGAGGAGGGAAGCTTCTAAGTATTGGAGGGTTGGAGATTAAAGGCAGAGTAGATAAAAAATTTAATAGTTTAATAGTCAATCCGCTTAAAAAATGCTTACCTTACACAGAGACTAAAACACGTCTTTTACAATAGAACACAAATATCTTTTTTTTTTACAATTGAATAAAAAAATAGTTCTTTTACAGGTACAATAGAATAAAATACCTCTTTTAAGATGGGATAAAATGACCTCTTTTACAGGTACTAATCAATGACATTAAGCAGGTGCAGATGTAATTAGCAGGTGTGTTTAGTGAATGGAATCAATCAGCTTGTTAGTAATTATGAGGAGGATGTGTGTTATTTTGGTTGATAATTCGAGTGTTTGTTCTCAAACCTTACCATCTTTTTCACTTTGCTTAATTTCTTTTTAACTTACTTTCAAACGCACCTCTTTTTCAACCGTTTCTTCATCCCACAATTTTATCCCTTTCTCTCTTCCATCTGCTACTTTCCCCCCTTCTCTCATATTCCACTTAATACTCCTTCTCTTCCTTTCTGCCATTTCTCGTCTCTTAGTCTCTTTCATCATCTCTTTTTGGCCTTTCCTCTTTCTCTCAAACTGTTATTTATCTTCACTTTCGTTTTCTCTCCATCATCTCTCCCTCTCTCTCTGTCTCCCTCACTTCCTCATTCTCACCTTCTTATCTTCCTTTTTTCTCACCCATCTCCTCTCATCCACTTCTCCCCACTCACCCTCCTCCATCCCCTCCTCACTCACCTCACCCTCCCTCTTGTTCTCACCAACATCCCTCTCATCCACCAAATTCCCCACTCACCTTCCTCTCTCCTGTCTCCTACCAACATCCCTCATCCACCAACTCCCACTGACCATCTCTCCCTCTCCTGTCTCCTTACCAACATCCCTCTCTCTCATCCCCCTCACCCCCACTCACCTCCCCTCTCCCCTCTCCCTCTCTGGTAACCTGTCACCACCAACATCAAACACACACCACACAACACACCAAGACCATAAAAAAAACAAAAACGAAAACAAATCCTGAAAAACAAATCCAGGTCTTGAACTATTGCCAGTATACGTTATATATATATATATATCCCTATCCTCCCTAAGGGCTATAGAAGACCATTATATAACCATTGTGATCCTTGGATATATATAGGGTCACTGTAGAATATAATCAGTATATATTATTCGTATGTGTTAATGGATACTATTACCCTATGACACGCATTTTTTTTTTCTCTCTCTCTCTCTCTCTCTCTCTCTCTCTCTCTCTCTCTCTCCACTCAATTAGACATCCTCTTTGTCTTTCTGTCTATCTGTCTGTCTCTGTCTGTCTCTCTTTGTTTGTATGACTCTCTCATAGCGGTACAGACAGACAGATGTCCCATTACACTGTTTGATTGCAATGATATCTCTCTCCCGTCTCTCTGTCTATCTCTGACTTTTTATCCGATTTTTATCTTTCTTCTCTTTTATATCTTCATTTTATTTCTCTATAGACGTACGGACAGACAGATATACATCCCGGTAAATCATTTGATTGATATGGAATCTCTGTCTGTCTGTCTGTCTGAATTTTCTCTCTAGATGCCTGTCTTTGTCTGTCTGCTTGTATGTCTATTTCTGTCTGTGTGTCTGTCTCTCTCTCTGTTTGTCTGTCATTCTGTTTGCCTATCTGTCTTTCTCTCTGTTTGTCTGTTATTCTGTTTGCCTATCTGTCTTTCTCTCTGTTTGTCTGTTATTCTGTTTGCCTATCTGTCTTTCTCTCTGTTTGTCTGTCATTCTGTTTGCCTATCTGTCTTTCTCTCTGTTTGTCTGTCATTCTGTTTGCCTATCTGTCTTTCTCTCTGTTTGTCTGTCATTCTGTTTGCCTATCTGTCTTTCTCTCTGTTTGTCTGTTATTCTGTTTGCCTATCTGTCTTTCTCTCTGTTTGTCTGTCATTCTGTTTGCCTATCTGTCTTTCTCTCTGTTTGTCTGTTATTCTGTTTGCCTATCTGTCTTTCTCTCTGTTTGTCTGTTATTCTGTTTGCCTATCTGTCTTTCTCTCTGTCTCTCTTCATTTCCTCTTTTCCCCCTAGACAGACAGACAGACAGATAACATTATAAACTACTTGATCGCAACGATATCTTGTGGCGACCGAGGCACAGCTACGGTACTGGAGCACTGCCAAGACTTGCTCTCACGGAAGCCCAGGACGACTAAAGCAAGGGCTGAGGGGGAAGGGGGGAGGAGGGAGTTAGGGGGGGAAGGGGAAGAAGGGGGTGAGGTTAGGGAGGGAAGAAGAGAGAAATGATGGGAGTGGGAGGAGAGTACGGGAGAAGTGGAGGAAGGAAGGAGAGAGGAAAATGGGGAGATAAAGGAAAAGGAATGGGAGAAGAAGGGAGAGAGAGAGAGGGGGAATAGGAGAAATAAAGAGGTGGAAGGAGAAGGGTTAGAGAGAGAGAGAGAGAGAGAGAGAGAGAGAGAGGAGAGTTAAATCAAGTCAGTCAGGAAAGGTAGAAGAGGTTTGAGTTAAATCTCAAACAGACGACAGATGAAAAGACGGACTGACAGACTAACAAATGGAGAAGAGAGATGGCGATGGAGATTAGACGAGTGAGAGGAAGAAGAAGAAGAGGGAGGATCTAAGAGAGAGGGAAGAAGGAAAAGAGAGGGTGGATAAAAAAAGGGAGAGGGGGGAGAGGAAGAAGCAAAGGGAGTAGACTGTCTTTCTCTCTGTTTGTCTGTCATTCTGTTTGCCTATCTGTCTTTCTCTCTGTTTGTCTGTTATTCTGTTTGCCTATCTGTCTTTCTCTCTGTTTGTCTGTCATTCTGTTTGCCTATCTGTCTTTCTCTCTGTTTGTCTGTTATTCTGTTTGCCTATCTGTCTTTCTCTCTGTTTGTCTGTTATTCTGTTTGCCTATCTGTCTTTCTCTCTGTCTCTCTTCATTTCCTCTTTTCCCCCTAGACAGACAGACAGACAGATAACATTATAAACTACTTGATCGCAACGATATCTTGTGGCGACCGAGGCACAGCTACGGTACTGGAGCACTGCCAAGACTTGCTCTCACGGAAGCCCAGGACGACTAAAGCAAGGCTGAGGGAGGGGGGGGTTGGGGGGGAAGGGGGGAAGAAGGGGGTGAGGTTAGGGAGGGAAGAAGAAGAAATGATGGGAGGGAGGAGAAATGCAGGAGAAGTGGAGAAGGGAAGGGAGAGAGAAAATGGGGAGATAAAGGAAAAGGGAATGGGAGAGAGAGAGAGAGAGAGAGGGAGAAGAGAGGAAGAGAGAGAGAGAGAGGGATCAAATCTCAAGTCAGTCAGGCTTTGAGCAAAACGGGCGACAGATGAAAGAAAGACGGACTGACAGACTAACAAATGGAAGAGAGATGGCGATGGGAGATTAGGACGAGTGAGAGGAAGAAGAAAGAAAGGGAGATCTGAGAGAGGGGAAAGAAGGAAAAAGAGAGTGACTCAAGGGAGAGAGTGGGGAGAGGAAGAAGCAAAGGGAGAGAGAAAGGGGAGGGGGAATAAAGAGAAGCAAAGGTTGATGTAAGGAAGAAGGAAGAGTGAGTGGGCAGAGGGATGAAAGGTAGAGAAAAAGAAAGTGAGGAAGAGGTAAAGAGAAGCAGTAAAGTGAGAGGAAAGGGAAGAAGGTGAAGTGGGAGAGGCGGGACGGTCGAAGAGAGAGAGAGAGAGAGAGAGAGTTAAGTTAGGCTGGTAGGAGATATACTGAAAGACAAGATATATTGAATCAGACATGCTAACAGCTACACATCACCTCTGGAATAGATACGACGTCCATGGGCAGACCGGGGAGTTGTGTGTGTATGTATGTGTGTGTGTGTGTGTGTGTGTGTGTGTGTGTGTGTGTGTGTGTGTGTGTGTGTGTGAAGGGGTAATCTGAGACCTCAACGAAAAGGTAGATAATTTTTTATAACTTTTCTGAATAGAGGTGAAAGGTGTTACAATAAGGCTCAATAGACACCAAAAGAATTGAAGACGTTGATTACCATATGAAAGGGAATTATGGCCAACTATAAGACTTATGAAAAACCTTAAGATTTTTATAGATTATGTCGTCTTTAGGTTTTAAAAAAGGGGGATTATCTTCGTACTTAAAAATTGCTTGACTTACGAAAAACATAAATACAAAAAAAGTTTAGAATTCGTATCTGGGTTTAAGAGAATATTATATACGTGTTTTAAAATCGACCAAGGAAACTAGAGATTATTTTTAGATATTTTGTTTAGATTCAATAAGGAATTAGATGCGATAACAAGAATTTATACACGAAAATAACCCATTTCTTCTAGAACTCGTAAGGTAAAATAGGAATACACATAATTATTACATATGACGAAAAAAATATATATTTCTTTCAAGTTATTCAATTTAAAGGGAAAAAATTAATTTGATGCTATTAAAGGACTTGACACGAAAATTAAGATGAATAGGATTTATTTAATAGGAACAAAGACGCTATTAGAAGCCTGAGTTACGAGAAAAGAATATCACTTAAAAAAATGTCTTAAAATGAAGTCGAGGTAAAGAAAACTGAATAAATATCGTAAGGAAGGAAAAAATCTGAATAAATCTTATAAGTAGAAGCAAAAGGGAGATGGTGTATTTATGTGAGGTGACGAGGAGATGATGGTAAGTGTTCAAGTGTTCATTATATAGTAGTGGTAAGTGTTCAGGTGTTCATTATATAGTAGTGGTAAGTGTTCAAGTGTTCATTATATAGTAGTGGTAAGTGTTCAAATGTTCAAATGTTTATCATATAGGAGTGGTAAGTGTTCAAGTGTTCAAGTGTTCATCAAAAGGATCTAGGATGATAAATTCCAAACACACACACACACACACACACACACACACACACACACACCACGGCACTTGGGAACTAAAAGGATACTCAAGGTTGGGTGTCAGCCTCCAATTGTCGTTCTAGATACCTCTGATCCCTTGCGACCATCCCTCTCGACCACATCCTCACGACTACATCCTCACGACCATCCCCCTCACGACCACATCCCCCTCACGACCACATCCCACCCTCGACCACATCTCCTCGACCATCCCCTCCCGACCCACATCCCCCTCGACCACATCCCCCCTCCTGACCATCCCACCTCCCGGCCACATCCCCCCTCGTCCACATCCCCTCCCGACCATCACCTCACGACCACATCCTCGACCCACTTCAAACCATCCCCCTCCGACCACATCCCCATCGATCCACCCACCTCGACCACATCCCCTGGAATACATCCTTCGACCACATCCCCCTCACGACCACATTCACACTTCGCTCACATCCCCCTCACGACCACATCCCCCCTCACGATCACCCCCCTCCGACCACATTCCACTTCCGACCATCCCCTCACGACCACATCCCCATCACGACCACCCCTACAACCACATCCCCCCTCGACCACTGCCGATCCACACCCCCTCCACGACCACATCCCCTCACGACCATCCCCCCTCCACGATCCACACCCCTCGACCCCACCCCCCTCACGACCACATCGCCCTCACGACCACATCCCCCACCTCGACCACATCCCCATCGATCCACACCCACCTCCGACCATCCTCGACCATCCCCCTCACGATCACACCCCCCCTCACGACCACATCCCCCTCACGACCACATCCCCATCACGATCCACACCCACCCTCCGACCACATCCCCCTCACGACCACATCCCCATCCACGGCCACACCCCTCGACCACATCCTCCGCATCATTTACATCCCCATCACGACCACATCCCACCTCCGACCACACCCCCCTCACATCCAGCCCCCCCTCACGACCACACATCCCCCCCTCACGACCATCCCCTCGACCACATCCTCGACCACATCCCCCTCGACCCATCCCCCCTCCACGACCCACGCCCCCTCACGACCACATCCCCTCGACCACATCCCCCTCACGACCACAGCCACTATATGGTTAGGAATGTATGTCTGTCTGCAATATTTTGGTCCATACTTCACTTCCTCTTTACCGTTGTTGATATTTTTTTTTTTAATATTCTTTTGAAATTATGTCTATGTCTTTCTGATTTATTTTTCCGATTTATTTGTTTTATGTCTGTATGTCTAAGTTGGTTTATTTTTCCGATTTTTTTTGTCTGTATGGCTATGTGGGTTTATTTTTTTCCGATTTATTTGTTTTATGTCTGGATGTCTATGTGGGTTTATTTTTTCCGATTTATTTGTTTTATGTCTGTATGTCTGAGTTGGTTTATTTTTTCCGATTTATTTGTTTTATGTCTGTATGTCTAAGTTGGTTTATTTTTCCAATTTATTTGCTTTAAAGTTTATATGTTTACGTTTTTATTGTTAGAAATTAAATTTATTTCATGTCTCTATGTTTATGATGGAAGAAATAGTGACGTAATTTATACATTTTTATAATTAAAGACTAAAACCTAATGATTGATTCACTTTAATGTATATTATTCATCGTTCATAAATAAAACTTAAATAAAAATTAACTTCATAATATTAGCATTAACAAATAAAAGATAAAGATATGGTGTACTTTCTATATACAGTGAAACCTCTATATAGCGGACTAATCTTACCATATGACACTCTATATAACGGACTTACATCACTATATAGTTCATTAATTGGACGTTTCACTTCCAACTGACCTTCTATATAACGGACTTACATCACTATATAGTTCATTAATTGGACGTTTCACTTCCAACTGACCTTCTATATAACGGACTTACATCACTATATAGTTCATTAATTGGACGTTTCACTTCTAACTGACCTTCTATATAACGGACTTACATCACTATATAGTTCATTAATTGGACGTTTCACTTCTAACTGACCTTCTATATAACGGACTTACATCACTATATAGTTCATTAATTGGACGTTTCACTTCCAACTGACCTTCTATATAACGGACTTACATCACTATATAGTTCATTAATTGGACGTTTCACTTCTAACTGACCTTCTAATATACATCTTCAATGTTGTAACCGCTGGGGATAAAGACCCATTGAGAAGCAAACAAGAGAACAAACCCTAATACCAAATTCTCACACTAAGGACATCAAGTAAACTTACAACAAACTGTAAATTAACAAATAAAAATAAATATTACTCTTGTATTACAAAGCCCACGCGGTCCTGGGCTAGCTAGATATTGCAACACTTTATCAAAATAATTAATAAAACTCAAAGCAATATTGCAGCCATCTGTTGTGAAGGCAGAGTTTGTATTATGTAAGATGAGGTAAATATTTCACTAGCTCATGACTGGAGGGATTCACCTGATGAATTCTCAAGTCGTGGGGTGGTGGTGGTGTGACAAATACCATGTTGTTGAATATTTGAACTCGATTTTGTGTAATTTTCAGGGATATGTATGAATGTGTGTATATGATATGTATAAAATATGTACTGTATGTGAGAGAGAGAGAGACGAACAGAACACACAAACAAGTAAACAAACCCCCTAAAACCATACAAACTTACTAATAAATCTAGACCAGAAAATACACCCACACAAACACCCCTCGGGAAAAAAACATATATTAGGAACGACAGGTATTTAAAAATGTAAACAAAAAAAATGCCCAATACTGCCAGACACAACAACTAAAAGAACCCGAGTTGGCCATGATGGGGGGGGGGAGGGGAGGGAGAGGGGGTAGGAAAAGGTTGGAAGAACGATGACTTTAGGGGAGAAAATCCAGGGTTATTACACAGCCTCCCCGACTCTACTGTTTACCTTGCCAAACGCCTCTGTTAGCCTAGCACTTGTTTCCCTAATGTATAATCACTTCATGAATTCCATTAACCTTGAGTGATGGAAATTTAACCAGAAATAAAAAATAATAAAAAAAAAGAAGGAAATATATGAGAATAGCTTACTGCGTTTTGTAAATGATCTGACTTTCTATGTATAGGAAAGTACTAGAGTATTTATTTATTGTGTAATATAACCAAACAATATGGAAATTTATGAATATATTTCGTTTCAACATTAGGGTCTATATTTATACAGGTATATTATTTAACTATTTTTTGTGTATTGTAACTTATTATATATGTAAAAAAAATCTATATAAGATTCAGCTTTTTTTTTTGCATATTTATAAAAACATTAAATTTTACCCCAAATGTTCCGTTTAGTAGTAATGTATTGTTTCTTTATTCAAGTTTATCATACAAGAAAAATTGTGTAGCAAAAACAATCTTTGGGAAAATTCGCCAAAATATTTCGCTTAATTATTGTATTTTTTTTTATTATTGTGATATTCTTCGTGAAATTACTTAATCGCCAAAATATATCTCTTAATAACAACTGTTTTTATTTCTCACTGAGTTATATTTCGTGAAATTACTTTATTCGCCAAAATATATCCTTTAATATCACCTGTATCTAAATCTTATAGAGATATATCTCGTGAAATTACTTTCCTTTACTGTCAAATAACCGTAAACTGGAATCAGATATTTTTTCTTCTCGCGAATTCACCAAAATACATATATAAGCTTGGCACTCTGCGTTGTGAAGGCACAGTAATGCATTCTCCCGGAGTAAGAACTATTAATGTTACTGTTAATAAACACAATACAATCTCTTAAGATGTACTGTATGTATAGCAGGTAGGTATAGCAGTATTTACAGAGCTGCTATGATATGTATCGCAGGGAACAAGGGAGAGATATGCCCACATGTTTTAAGTTAGCTGGGACGATTGTTACTCTTGTTTATGGCAGGACAACAGTTAAAACATAGCCGCTCGTTCTACAAACTTTTAGCGTGTTTAGCTTTCTGGAATAGGGAATTTGCTCTGCCTGTATAGCACCACCGTCAGGGAGAGATGTGCATCGCTGTACACTTGTTTGTATAGCAGAGTGGGGGAGAAGGGGCTTTGCTCTACCACTTGCATTTTGTACATCGCAAGTGTATCGCGTCTACGGGGAATGTGTCATAGACGTAATTGAATATATCCCTAAATTAATCTTAGAATTATTTAAATATAACCAAATGGAAACATACAGACGATAACACTAGATGATAACATGCGGAAAAAGATTAAAGATAACTAAAGGATAACATATACTTTGAGTAAATGTATATATATATTATCATAAAACTATAATTAAATATCAAAAAGTATAAAATAAATATATAAAAAAAAATGTATAAGGTTGGGAGTAAAGGTTAAAGTTTTTTGGGACCTTTATTGTGTACACGAGACGGTCAGCTGATTAACTTGTCAACAAATGCCAAGTGCGATTACGCTACCTCAGTCAACACAGATGTATGGTGAGAGAGAGAGAGAGAGATTCACCCTGAAAAAGTGACAAATTTAACTCCTCCCGTTTCTCTTTCTACATCCCTTCCTTCCTCTGTCTGTCTTTCTCTCCTTCCTCTCTCTCTCTCATCTCTCTTCCTCCTCCTTAACTCCTCCTTCCTTTCCTTTTCACCCATGTCTCTTACCCCCATTCCTCTCCCTCTCTTGCCTTCCTCTTCCTCCCTCCTCTCTCCATTTCCCTTGTCCACCCCTATCCATCCCACCCCCCACTCACTCTCCTCTCCTCTTCCTCTCTCCTCTATTCCTCTTTCCAGCCACCCCATCCATCCCACCCCCACTCCTCCCTCCCTCTCTCTACCCTCTCTCCACATTTCCCCTTCCAGCCACCCTATCATCCCACCCCCTCCTCTCCCTCCCCTCTCTCTCCCTCTCTCCATTCCCCCTTCCTTTTCCATCCATCCCACCCCACTCCACTCTCCCTCCCCCTCTCTCTCCTCTCTCCCATTCCCTTCAGCCCACCCTATCCATCCCCCCTCCTCTCCCTCCCCTCTCTCCCTCTCTCCATTCCCCTTCAGCCCCACCCCATCAGCCTCCCACCCCACTCCTCTCCCTCCTCTCTCCCTCTCCCATTCCCCTTCCAGCCACCCCATCCATCCCACCCCCCACTCACTTCATAAAGAAAATAGCGCAGGGTCTTTCATATAAATTAACGATGAAAAACTAGCCAATATAGAGGCGTCCGAATCAGGTGGTGTTTTGGAACGGAGAGGTGTAATAAATTAGGTCAGATAGTTGGGATTCACGTCAATGTGGTTCCTTGGGTGGTGGTGATTGGAGTTATTGAATGAGTTAATGGGGTGATTGGGTGGTTGTGATTGGAGTTATTGAATGAGTTAAGGGGGGTGATTGGGTTAGTCTTAGTTACTGTTGTCTTGTGTCTGTGAGTGTCTTTGTTGTGGGTTGTAATTGTGATTGTGGTTTATGATCTGTTGTGGTTGTTATTGATGTTGTTGTTGGTAGTGGTGAGTGTGGTTGTTGTTGTTGTTATTGAGAGAAGTTGTTGTACAAAAATACACTTAACCCAGAAGTAAAATATATTTTAATCCCGTATCAATAGATCATAAAAGAATAAAATCTATATAAACTGGAAATAATCCCTTTCATCAATACACAAAGTAAACAAACGATACAAACTGACATACATACATACATACAAAAAAATACAGAATAGAGACTGAAATATATATCTCTTTCCCACAAACACTAAATATATTACAAAACAAATCTATATGACATGTTATATATCACAGGAAATATATTGAGGTGGTGATAGAAGACGAGGGAGGAAGAGGGAGGGAGGAGGGAGGAGGAGGAGGAGGAAGATATGAAAGAGGAGGAGGAAGAGGGAAGAAATGAGGGAGGAGCAAGGAAGAGAAGGAAGACGAGAATGTGTCAGTATATATCCAGAGCGCTGTGAGAAGGACCCAGCTTCCCGACAGGTGGACAAATCAATGATTTACCTGGAATTAAAAGGTGACGTGTGTGTGTGTGTGTGTGTGTGTGTGTGTGTGTGTGTGTGTGTGTGTGTGTGTGTGGGGACGTTTAGAGATGGGAGGGAACAGATGAGAAAGAAAGGTCCGGGAAAGGGAGATAGAGGAGAAAGAGATAATGAGGTAAAGATAGAGAGAGAGAGGAGAGAGGGAGAGGTTATTTAGAACCCCCAAAGACAGAAGTTACCTAGAAAATAGGACTTAGAAATAAAAATACCGAGAAAGCAGGTATTAAAAAGTAAAAAAATGTCAAGAAAGTGAGTTTTAGAAAGTAAAAAATAAACCTCTTAGAAAGTTAAAAATACCCAAAAAAATTTAGAAATTCAAAATTACCCAAGAAAGAGAGATTTAGAAAGTAAAAAACACCGAAGAAACTTCATCAACTTTGAAGAAAAAATAACAAAAATGTATCATTAGAAAATTCCCCTACCCCTCTCTCACCCCCTACCTCTCTACCTCTCTCACCCCTACACCTCTCTCTTCTCTCTCTTTTCCCCTCTCTCACCCCCCTCTCTCTTCCCTCTCTCCACCCCCCTACCTCTCTCTCACCCCTACCCTCTCTTACCCCTACCTCTCTCTCTCCCCCTACCTCTCTCCCCCTACCCTCTCACCCCCACCTCTCTCCCTTCCTCTCTGCCCCCCTACCCCTCTCTCATCCCCTCCCCTCTCTTACCCCCCTCTCTTACCCCCCCCCTCTCTCACCCCCTACCCCTCTCTCCCCCACCCTCTCTCCCCTACCTCTCTCTCACCCCCTACCCCTCTCACCCCCCCTCTCTGCCCCCTACCCCTCTCTCCCCCCCCTACCTCTCTCTCACCCCCTTACCCGTCTCTCACCCCCTACCTCTCTCCCCCCACCTCTCTCTCCCCCCCCTCTCTCACCCCCCTACCTCTCTCACTCCCCTACCCTCTCACCCCTACCCTCTCTCACCCCCACCCTCTCTCACCCCTACCCCTCTCTCTCCCCCCTACCTCTCTCTCACCCCTACCCCTCCTCTCCCCCCCTACCTCTCTCTCACCCCCTACCCCTCTCTCACCCCCTACCCTCTCACCCCCTACCCCTCTCCCCCCCTACCCCTCTTACCCCCTAACCCTCCTCTCACCCCTACCCCTCTCTCCCCCCCTACCCCTCTCTCTCCCCTACCCCTCTCTTACCCCCTCTCCCCCCAAAACACAAAAAAAATACTAGGAGAGAGTAAATCTTGATACAACAACTTAGGTCACTTGTCGTTGGAAGCAATTTTGTCTGAAGGGTCATAATGTAAGCGTGTTATACTACGTTTAGCTGCTAAGTTACGGGTCTTGGGACAGCTATAATTACTGTGATGACGTCAACCACTATCCCTTCAACCACTATCTCTTTAACCACTATCCCTTAACCACTATCCCTTCAACCACTATCCCTTCAACCACTACCTATTAACCACTAACCAAAACTAACATAACCTAACCTAACATATCAAATCTTAACCTAACATAACACAGGTTAACAAAACTTAACCTAACATATAATCTAACCTAATTTAGTGTAACCTAACCTAACCAAACCAAACCTAACCAAACCTAACCAAACCTAACCTAACCAAACCTAACTAAATGTAACTTCATCTAACTTCCCCTTCCTAATCTTTTCTCTTCACTTATCTTTATCATTTATTTAATCCCTCTTCTATCATCTATACCTTCCTACCTCCTCTCCTCCAATCCTCCCGTATTCTCTCTCTCTCTCTCTCTCTCTCTCTCTCTCTCTCTCTCTCTCTCTCCTATATAAATTCTGGTAGATAAATAAAGTATACGAGGGTAGTTATAGCGTATAATTAGCTGTAAGTTCCTTAGGATTTGAATAAGTTCAGAAAGTATATAATTTTTGTTTTTTGTCCACATTAATTATCTGTTGGTTAATGTCATCCCTTTAGAAAAGAATTAAACTGATCTCTACTTGTCAACCTTTTCATGGCCACGATCTCAATAGCCTTTGTCTTGCTGGGTAAATTATTATACATTTACTTGAGTCATAGTTAACAATATGAGTGGGAGATGTGTGTGTGTGTGTGTGTGTGTGTGTGTGTGTGTGTGTGTGTGTGTGTGTGTGTGTGTGTGTGTGTGTGCAGTTACGAGCATGTTTTTCTGTGTAATTCTGATTATATGTATCAATAATATTTTTAATTGCATGTAATGGACAGTCAGCCTAGTAGAATTTACAACAAAATGTTATGTTGTATCCAGACTTGTGAAACTCCCTCCGTTTGTTTATTACGGAAGGGCTTTCACACGTTTCCATGCACTAGAGCATTTCGTTGCATATTCCGCATGGTTAACTGTATATACTGTATGTGTTTTTGTATGTATATGCATGAAAATGGTGAAAGTGGTCTTGACAGTGTGTTAGGTATAGTGTAGATACAGCACACCGTAACCAAAACCTGTTCCGGAACTGTACTAGATCACTTACTCTTCCCAAACTGTAAATTTAGGCACTCACTCACTGCTGGGTGGCGCTCCGGGTACAAACTAGTCAATTTTAAGATAGTAAGTTATATCTACTCGACCACCGTATCCCTTGCATGTATATAAGTGTACGTAATATCAAAGGTTTAATTAATACAGTGTACTTTCTTTACACTTCATGCTTTAGATTCAAAAACACCGCCCCCTCTACTGTCATGCACAAGTGGTGGACATTAACCACTGAATACTTGGTGTTTCATTCCCAGTTCCTTTGTTCTGGACGGCAACAATCACGATAATCATAGCAATCACGGTACTTAACCAACGTGGTAATGATACTTATTAGTAATCATTGTTATTTGTAAGTACGGCAATCAGGAAACATAGCAATTAATAATCATAATCAAGTAAGGGGGAAACACACACACACACACACATACACACACACACACACACACATACACACACACATACACACACACACACACATACACACACACACACACACACACACACACACAAACAACTATAACTAAGGCAGATGAGAGGTGTTGTATTGTCTGAGCTAATGTTTGTTTTCATCTTCGTTTTATTGTGTACATGACTATAATGTAACTCTCATGTTTCTATTTCAGGTTCGTGCTGAGGCGGATATGACCTGTCAACATATTGTAAGTAGAGAGAGAGAGAGAGAGAGAGACAGAGAGAAGCATTAGTATATAAACATAACCTAACCAAACATTAGTATATAAACACCACAGAACCAAACATTAACATATAAACATCACAGAACCAAACATTAGTATATAAACATCACAGAACCAAACATTAGTATATAAACATCACGGAACCAAACATTAGTATATAAACATCACAGAACCAAACATTAGTATATAAACATCACAGAACCAAACATTAGTATATAAACATCACAGAACCAAACATTAGTATATAAACATCACAGAACCAAACATTAGTATATAAACATCACAGAACCAAACATTAGTATATAAACATCACAGAACCAAACATTAGTATATAAACATCACAGAACCAAACATTAGTATATAAACATCACAGAACCAAACATTAGTATATAAACATCACAGAACCAAACATTAGTATATAAACATCACAGAACCAAACATTAGTATATAAACATCACAGAACCAAACATTAGTATATAAACATCACAGAACCAAACATTAGTATATAAACATCACAGAACCAAACATTAGTATATAAACATCACAGAACCAAACATTAGTATATAAACATAACCTAACCAAACATTAGTATATAAACATAACCTAACCAAACATTTGTATATAAACATAACCTAACCAAACATTAGTATATAAACATCACAGAACCAAACATTAGTATATAAACATCACGGAACCAAACATTAGTATATAAACATCACAGAACCAAACATTAGTATATAAACATCACAGAACCAAACATTAGTATATAAACATCACAGAACCAAACATTAGTATATAAACATCACAGAACCAAACATTAGTATATAAACATCACAGAACCAAACATCAATATATAAACATCACAGAACCAAACATCAATATATAAACATCACAGAACCAAACATTAGTATATAAACATCACAGAACCAAACATCAATACACCTCACGAAGCATGATACCCCCACAAGATAAGTATACCAACAAAATATCGACTTTGACAAGAACAGGTCATCACTATGCATACAAATCCCGTGTTTATGTAGGAGAGAAGCCTTGTGGGGGTAAGATCACATCAAACCCAGGAGATATAAGGCTGTCGAGACTGTACTAAACCAGATATAAACAGGAGTCAGGCAGAATCATATACTCTGGAGACTAGTTATTTAGGAAGAAAAGTTCAACGTAATGTAATTCGTCGGATATGTCTTAGAGAAATGGAATATGAGACTCGAACGCGGCTTGACACAGGAGAGGGAGACAGGTCCAAAATGTCAACAGCCCTCCAAAATGTCAACAGCCCTCAAGGTAGAGAGAAACATATCCCAAACTCCTTCTTCACAGGGGTCAGATAACTCAAGGATCAGTTCTCCTCGAGACTCTAGGAGATATACGCCTCTAGAAATCCCTACAGAACCGGAGCCACAAACATGAGACACACTGGAGAGACGCCCCACAGATCAGTATGTCAACAGACCCTTCCAGCCAGGCATAAAGGACCTGCCACCACCAGTCGTACGCCCGGTCGCTCAGAACACCGCCACTACAGGACGTCCGGAATGACCGCATAGGCTATAAGGCAGGAGGCTGTGGACTGATGTATGACTGCGTGGGAACTTGGGGGAGAAAATGGTGTGGAAGACGATGGGGGAACTGTGAGGTGGAATGAGCAACTGGAAGGATGGGCGCCGTGAATAGGTGAAGAGGAGGAGGGGGAAGAAGAAGATAAAGAAGAACAAGAACAAGAACAAGAAGCAGAACAACAACAATAAGAGTGAAAGGTAAAGAAAACACATTGATAATAAATTATACATAAATGAGTAAAAGTTAAACCTAAAAGAAACAACGGTAAAGAACAATAAAATTCTATATTTAATTTGAAAAGTGAAAGTACATCCCATAGGTAAATTTAGGATACAGCCATCTATGTACTGAGCCTTGGGTACAGAGGGAGGGAGAGAGGGAGGGAGAGAGGGAGGGAGGGAGGCAGTACACTCGACCAACCTCTCTTCCCTAGTTGTAAGGTTAAGGTATCCATTTATTGCTGGCTGGACTGGTATTTCCTTGGGATCGAACCAGTGACCCTCATTATAGGAGTCCAGAGAGGGACCCACTCGCCTACCGCACCCTATGTTTAGTTCATTTACAAATACTGATAAACAAGATATACAAATATTCGTCAAACTGAGATAATATTCATTCTTGTGAGATCTTTAATATATATATTTTGGTTCTTCCAGCTAATCTATTCCACATATAGTCTCATTAAAACAATGGTGTAGTGATCCCAATAATGTTAACCATCACCAAGACAATAACTTCTTCATCGCCCTAAAATAATATGTAATCCACACAAAGA
Organism: Homarus americanus; assembly: GCF_018991925.1. Taxonomy (NCBI): domain Eukaryota; kingdom Metazoa; phylum Arthropoda; class Malacostraca; order Decapoda; family Nephropidae; genus Homarus; species Homarus americanus. Next base: position 6,106,596 of record NW_024751660.1, on the reverse strand, counting down.
AAATATTTTTATAGTTTTCCCAAAATATTTAACCACTTCCAATATAATAACTTTATGATTCCAGCCTCCACAGCCACTCCCAAGATGACTCCAGCTTCCTCAAACCACTCCCAAGATGACTCCAGCTTCCTCAAACACCCTCATGACAATACTTTCTTGGCTCCAACATCTTCAACCACCTCCCGAGACAACAATATCATGATTCCAGCAACTTGGACCACCCGCTGACCTCTCCAAAACCCCCGACAAGTCTCTGTATGGAAGACAAATCCTCTCGCCGTTCCTCCATCCCCTTTACTGTCCGCAGTAGAATTTGCTGACTCGCCAGGATCCCCGACAATGGAGGGCCATCAGCGGGAGCTCAAGATATCCAAGACAAAGTGGCTTGGGGATTCAGAGCCCGACCGAGGTACACCTGCTGAAGGGACAAACAGCTCTTTGGGAGGTTCCATAGACTGACGTGGAGGGGAACCATGGGGGTGGGAGGGAGGAAGGGATGGGCGGGGTGAGGGGGGCGTAGATATATGTAGCCTGGAAGACGCGGAAGGTCAGAAGGGGTGGGTGAGGTGGGAAAAGGTAGAAATTGGTGGTTTGGAAGGAGCTAGGAAGAGAGAGGAAGAGGTGGGAGGGATGGGAGGGGTGGGTAGGGGTGGGAGGGATGGAAGAGGAGGGAAGCGGGAGGTAGGGGTAGATATAGGTGACCTGGAAGAACACAGGGTTAAGTGGGTTGTGGACGGGGACGGTGAGAAGGTATATTTTTTTTTCCTGTTCTTGTTTTCGAAATGGAAATCCTTGTAGCGGGTAAATGTTACTTTATATTCTGGAAGGCCGTGAACGTTACGCTTGCCCCTGAAGACTGTGAATTTACTTACATTCTGGAAGGCTGTGGAAGTGGATCTATCTGTAGTTCCTTCAAAGACCGTGTTTATATATTCTTCCGAGTCTGGAATAGGCAAGAGAGAAAGAGAGCGTTAGTGACCCTTATCTGAGATGTAATGAACTTTGTCACTGAATGTACACCTCTGTCAATGATAGTTTATAAGCTTTGATGTTCAATGTGTAGGAATATGTGAATGTTAATATTACTAGCTCGAGATATGAAGTTTCCTGGTAAGATTGGAATAGACTGAAAGTGACATTATTATCACTTACTGTGGATGAACAGCGTCTTAATGAGTTTATGTAGACGAGATGAAATCAATCTTGGATGAGAACTGGAATACTGTGGGGGTAGTTACTGGGTCTCAGAAAAACTAATTTATTATTATTTATGGGGAAGGAGGAATTTGATATATCACAATTACTTCTTTTTTTATCGATTTTGAAAGAACATCAAATTTAGCTGATGAAAACTTGAATGAGATGTTCTAAAAAAAATGGTTTTAGATATATTACGAGTAAAAACAAAACAATAACAAACCACGTTAACTGTATTACGTCTTAGAGAAACAGTCACTGTACAATAGAGACCTCACCTGTATTACACCTGCCATAAGAATATTACTCACTCTACTGATGGAGCCTTTCAACCTACCTGGCCTGTCATACTCAGAAGATACCTTGCTTGGCATTGTATACTAGGAAGGCTACGATGAGGCTTCTTAGCTACACGTACATCAAAAGACTCCTGAGAGACTTGGCAGAGGAGAAGCCATGTCACGTGTTCCCTCTGATGATGACAGGACCTTTGTTCCCGTGAGGCCAAAGGCTGTCTGTCTCTCTCTCTCTCTCGTTCACTATCTCTCTTGTGTTCTTACTCTATCTCTCTATGTGTTTATTTTTTTTCTCTCTCTCTCTCTCTCTCTCTCTCTCTCTCTCTCTCTCTCTCTCTATCTTACTGTCTCTTACTGTCTATTTCAATTAGTCTTAGTCACCATTACTCTGTCACCTTCACTATGTCTCTCTCTCTTTCTCTGTCTGTTTCTATGTATTTCTGTCTATCTGTCTGTCTCTTTATCTCTGTTTCTGCCTTTCTTTCTCTTTCTGTCTATATCTCTTCTCTGTCTGTCTGTTCTGTCTGTCTGTCTGTCTGTCTCTCTAGCTTTTCCTTGTTACTCTATTTGCTTCACTCTTTTTTCATAATTTCTTCCTTTATATTACCATTCTTTTGTCTCTTCTCTCCCCCCCCTCTCTTTGTCTCCCTTTCCTCTCTCCCTACCCTTCCTAATCTGTTATCCCCCTGGCCGCCCTCTTACGCATAAATCCACACTTTCCATCACGATAATATATGTTGAGATATAAGCCAAAAACTACGTCTCATCTTGTCTCCAATCATTGCCCAGAATCCGCCTTCTCTCCCTCCTACGTCATATTTCACCCTGGATGTGTTATTACCCGACGAGAACACCCTCATTATGACGTCATTCTTACGTCACGCAAACGCCGGATTATGACTTCATTCTTACGTTGGTTACCCGGATGAATAGCAGGGTGATGGTTGGTTGAGGAACAGATTGGTGTGCTTAAATATATTCACTTTCGTTTTGTTTTGGTATTTTAATTCTGTTTTATATTACCTGGTTGATTAATAATTTTGTTTTTAAAGACTTATTATAACAAGATGAAGTGATTTGTTGATGGTTGGTTGATAATTAATCTGTTTTTTAACCATTAATAAATAATCCTTTCATAATTCCATAATAAAAATCAATTGATAATCTGTCGATATAATCCTATTTTAATCCGTCTTGAATTATGATTTTTTGTCATCATTGTTATTATATACGATTTATCACTCTCTCTCTTTCTCAATTGTTCCCCTAGCCTCCCTTCCCCCATAACCCCTCTCGCCCTTTCCCATCATTCATTTCCCGATCCCTTACTCTCACTCCCCTTTCATTCTTCCTTTCCTTTTCAATCTCCTTTCATCTTACTCTCATCCTCCCACTCGCCCCACCCCTCTCCCTTCTCACTCTCACTCTCCCAATCCCTCTCCCCCCCTCATTGCTCCATCCCTTTCCCCTCTTCCATCCCCTCCTCCCATCCCTACCACTCTCCCTCTCCCCCCCACTCTCATCTCAGCACTTGACCAGACGGCTCGACATAATCACCTGGTATTCAGTGTTGTGTTTTTACCGAGTCGGATGGATAACCGTAGCTCGGAATCCGTATTTTTTACCTGATCGAATGCGTTTACTTCTGCGCTGTTAGTAATTATTGAGCAGCTTGGTCAACACTGAGGCAGGTGTGTGTGTGTGTGTGTGTGTGTGTGTGTGTGTGTGTGTGTGTGTGTGGAGAGAGAGGATAAGAAGTGTATCACAATCACACACACTCATAATACACTATGAACAATTTCTCATACACCTATACATATTATTATACAATTATACATACAATCATACAATACACAACTAAAACACAAATCTACATATAATCAATCAACGATATACACTAGCATACAAAACTGACATACTTACAAAAAACCAATATACACACATACAACTTAACTCACTTATAAAAGAATCACATACACCCATATACAGAGGTATACAAAGTTACATACAACACATCAATATACATACTCACTACACATTCATACAATAACAGTGTATAAATAAAAGTATACCCATACAGGTTTATAATTTACATAACCACATAAACAAATACAAACATACATACAGATATACAAACATACATATCTCCATATAGCAATTGATTATACCAGCTCACATAACTATACAAATCTATACAAATACAACCGTGCACACAGATACAGACACACAAACTCGCATACATACATACATACATATCCTTACAGACACTTGTCAGCACACACACACACACACACACACACACACTGGTATACAAATCAACGTATTACTACACTGTGGACTGAGCCCAAATTTGCATACATCTGCCGTCATGGTGACAGAATATTTTTGCGTGTTGAAAAATCTGGTCATTCAGGAGGTTCGCTTGGCCGGGTGCCTGATGCGGGCCTGTGGGCGTGTGGAGATGGGGTATGGGCGTGAAGGCATGTAGGGGATGGGGTGTGGGCGTGGAAGCATGTGGGAATGGGAGCTAGGGTGTGGAAATTTTGTGTGTGTGTGTGTGTGTGTGTAACTCATAAATGCTAGTAACCGAGGAGGGGCTGTGAGTGGTGAGTAAGCGATCAATAGAACGATGTAATATGCAGACGCTCACAAATTATGAGACGTGGGGAGGGAAGATGAGGGAAGGAGGAAAGGGGAGGTTAGTGGGGAGGGAGGGGAGATAAGGAGATAATGGTGGGGAGGGATTATAAGGGAGGATAGAGAGGAGGTGGTCAGGAAAGACAAGTAAAGGTTGGGGAGGAAGGGATGGGGAGAGAAATTGATGGTTAGAGAGAGATTGAAGGGAAGAGTAGGGAAGAGGTGATTGGAAAAGCGGAGGAGAAGTGGGGTAGGGAGGGATGGGGAGGAGATAGTGGGGGGAAGAGGAGGGGAGGTGTTGGGTGGGGAGGAGGAGGTAGAGATATAAGGGAGTATATGCAAGTTGGGGGAAGATGGGGAGAGAGAAGGGAGGGGATTATTATTGATTGTCTGTCTGTTTGTATTTGTTGTGTGAGCGCGTGTGTATGTGTGTATGTGTATATATACCATGAATAAATACCTACATAAGTTAACACACACACACACACACACACACACACACGGTAAGAAATATCCAAAAGCTACCGTGAAAGAACTCATCAATCTCACTACACAAAAAAAAAATATTCCTGGAAAATAAAAAGATTCCAATATTTGTTCCACCTTCTCGTATTAAAAAGTATAGGGGAATATAAGGATTACTAAAGACTCTTAGCTCTTATTGAACAACTCTTGAAAACAATTTCATTCACACGTTTAAAATATTACGCCGATAAAGCCGATCAGGACAGAATCAAAGGCTGTAAGCTGTTTACATCGACAAAAGCCAAGATCAAAATTCATCCTCTCCTTCTTGTAAAGTTAGGCAGAAAAAAATATTAGTCCCAATATCCATTTTCTCTAAGTGACGAAAAAGAAAAAGAGAATATTTCACCCATTTTCTTTGATGTTAGCGAGGGGAATCTATGATAATCACGGAAGAATTGCTGAATGAACAATGGAAGCTAACAGGTGGCGACACTGGGATTTTAAATGACAGACACCGGCCTTCTGGGAACTGCCACATATGCTCAACTGCGCCAAGTGGAGGGAGAGAAAAATGAAGCGTTGAGGAATTGTTTGGAAGGCTTGTCTCTCTCTCAAGGGACGATTGTTGTTGTTGTGGAAGAAAAGACGTGTAAACAATAGCCCTCAGTAGATGGCGTTGCTGATTGTTTGTCCGGGTGAAAGTGACGACTGGTTTTGTTTGTTTAACCCTACCGGAGGAAAAAAATATACTTTATGCTTTAACAGGAGACACATATACTTTTATGCCTCAAGACAGAAGGTAAGAAAAACTTATACTCATGATTTATAAGTCCAGTAACGGTAGGAAATATCAGTTTTTTTCACTTTCAACAAAGAAATTAGATATTTTCATGACTTTACTAACAAGAAAATTATTATTACTTTTATGACTTTACTTAGAACATATAAAATAATACTCTCATAATTATACAAACAAGAAAAATATTAATACTTTTATAACTTACAAGATATACAATAATAATTTCATAATCTCACTTAACCAGAAAAAATATTAATACTTTTATGATGATTATAATAAGAGAAATATTACTAACTTCATGAAATTATTAACAAACAGACACGGGTTAGAGACTGTCTCCATATCACCAACACTAAAGACAATTTAAATATCTTATTCATTTACTATAACAGGGAAACTTTTTATTTATGAGACACAACTGATAACAAGATAAATCAATTACTTTCATCACTCAATAAATATATATAAAAAAAATCACAGAAATAATAATGTTTACGTTTTGTTAATAGTTACATTGTCCAACTAATTATTATTATTATTATTATTATTATTATTATTATTATTATAAAAGTAATATTAATTATAGTCTACTAATGTACTAATAAACTACTACTACTACTACTACTACTACTACTACTACTACTACGGCTACTACTACTACTACTACGACTAATAATAATAATAATAATAATAATAATAATAATAATAATAATAAGAATAATCTAACAACAAAACGAAACAAGAATAAACCAATACAACAAAGAAGAAAAAAATCGAACCCACCCACCCACCCTACAAAGCAGACTGGCGCCCACTCAGCCATCACGAAAAAACGAAAAAAAAAGGGAGCCTATGTATATAAGCCTTTCTGTATCGTGAACCATTGAAGCTGTCCTCATCCGTGAACACCGCCACCAGCCCGAAGATGAGGAAATCGAAGACAAATTCCCTTACCATTAACTTTGAGGCGTAAGTGATGACCTGGTGGGGGGAGAGAGAGAGGAGAGGGAGAAGCGGAGAGAAGGGGAGAGAAAGGAAGAAATGAAGAGAGGGAGAGAGGAAAGATAGGATGGAAGGAATCTAATATTGGCTAAGATTACAACACAGAATGTGATGTGTTATATTCTCGATGCATATTGTTCTCTCCCTCCTTCCTCCCTCTTCCATCAGCTTCTCCTTCCTTCTCTCTTCCTCTCCCTCCTCTCTTCCTCTCTCTTAACTACTACCTCGAGGAAACGTTTTCACCTGAGTTAATAGGTAGATTATCCTGAGGTGTTTATCGATCTGGTTTAATTAAGCTACGACACAAAGATAGTTAAAACATAATATCTATCTATCTATCTATTAATCGTTTTTTTCTCCTGAAGTAGCGGAGAGAGATAGATAGATAGATAGATAGAGAGAGAGCACTCCGACCATTATCTATAGTCAGTACTAAATAATCCGGGGTTAAGGACAACTTACACACGCACACACACACACACACACACACACACACACACACACACACACACACACACGACCCAAGCACAGAGATCTTTCCTACGTCACTCCCGCCCTACAGAATTATTCATTAACCCTGAATTATTTAGACTGGCAAACGTACCATTAAACGCTGGCTGAATCAAAGACCCGAAACGTTTGCACAATGGCTGCCGCATGTAACTGAGTCAACATCGAACTGCAACGTTTTGGGCCCCACTCACATCACTCCTGGGCATCTCTTTAGAACGTTCGGTGTGTAACTCTATGCAAGTACCCCTCTCTCTCCCTCCCTCCCCTCTCTCTCCTTCCTCCCTCCCTCCCCTCTCTCTCTCTCCCCTCTTTCTCTCTCTCATCTCCCCTCTTTTCCCCAAAGTTGACCTCTGTACAGTACTTGACCTCTGTACAGTACTTGACCTCTGTACAGTACTTGACCTCTGTACACTCCTTAACGATTGCGCCTCTACAAAATCCAAATTGCATAACTCCCAACATATATATATACTTTTTCTCTTACTAAAACATACATAACCTACGTAACAGAAAATACATAAAAAAAACATCCAAAATATATAAACTTTGTCTCTTACCCAAACACACATAACCTACATAACATAAAGTACATAACTCCCCTTAAATACATATACTTTGACATCTATCTCCCTATCCAAAATACATAAAATACCTTCCCCCTCCCCCCCCAAAAAAAAAACTACATAAACTTTGACCCTCTACAGGAGAAATATTCATAACAAACGAATGAATTCTACCACGTTGTAATATTAAAGCAAACGTTCTGCTACCCCTCTCTTTCTTCCCTCCCTCCCTCCCTCCCTTACCCCCCTCCCTCCAACACCCTATAAAAGACCCCATATAATGCTATACCATGATTCCCGACCCTAACATCACATCCAATAAGGGCGATGCTCACTAGTATTTCCCTCCCTTAAACGCGACCATCACGTCACCGGGAGAATGGTGATGATAGCAATATCTCGCTCTAGTTTCGTAGTGGTGGTAGCGGGCTGGCCTGTCCGATGGGAGGGATGGGATGGGTGAATGGGGGAATGAGAGGGTGGTGGGATGGGGGGGGTGGATGTGGATGATGGTGTTGGATGAGAGGAAATGGGGTTAGAAGTGTGGGATGGGGTTGTGGGATGGGAGTGTGGGGAGGGATAGTAAGATGGACGGGTGTGGAACGGGGGGACAGGTGGATATGGAAAGGAGAGGACGCAAGGGGAAAAGAGTTAATGAGAGATGAGAATAGGGTGAGAATAGAAGTGGGTAGTAGAATGGATGAGGGGAAGGGTAAACAGAGGGGAAAATGAAAGGATAAACCATGGGATAGAGATGGGAAGAGAGAGAGAGCAGAAGTAGGAATGGGAAAACCCTCATTAACGTTACCATGGGGACGAGGCTGTCATCCACCGAGGTACATTCATCATATAATTATGTTCCTATAACCGACAGACTCGTATATAGCGGCAGTAAGATACACACACACACACACACACACACACACACACACACACACACACACACACACACACACTCTTTGAAAGTGTACAATATAAAACAAGTTTCTTAAACACGCGTATCTACAGTTTACAGGGCTATTTTAACCTAATATCAAAATAGTGTGCAATTTAAATGACTTCATAGCTTTACCCTTGAGAGTATGAACAAAGTGTACAAATTAACAAAAAGTATTTTCTCAAAAAACATGTGAATCCTTCCAAAAGTTTAATATTACATTTATTCCTCCTTGGGAAATACTTGAAAGTTTGTATGGCGCGATTTGCATCTTAGTGTGAGTATAATGGCCGCAACTTCCTTGTTAAAACTTTTATATTTTCTGTATTTTAGATTTTTGCGTATATCTTAGTGGTGGCGGTGTATTTCCTGCCGTTGACTAAGCTGGAGGACTTGTGTGTGTGTGTGTGTGTGTGTGTGTGTGTGTGTGTGCGTGTGTGTGTGTGTGTGTGTGTGTGTGTGTGTGTGTGTGTGTGTGTGTGTGTGTGTGTGTGTGTGTGTGTGTGTGTGTGTGTGTGTGTGTGTGTGTGTGTGTGTGTGTGTAAGAGAAGTTAAATTTAATGTGAGAACCTTCTGTTAATCTATTCTGTTATTGTAGAAAATTTAACATGGGAACTTTTGAGAATCCATCCTTGCATTTCTTTTTACGTCAGTTTTTCCATTCAGAGGGACAATCAAACACACGGACATATGAAAATCCTGACCTTATGAGATTATATGCCATTCGAGTCACTGTTGCAAAAAAAAAAACGAAAAAAAAATGAAAAACGCAGCTAAATACGATTGGAATTGAAACGCAATACTTTTTTGTATCTAGTTTCGGAATTAACTTGCTACGGCATCATTTTGCAATCAACAGTCATTTTAATTTGCCCCGTAACGTCATTAGTGACTTTGCAACATGCACATCAACCTTGCAAAAGCCATTTCGCAATAGTGCCGCCAGACGTGACAGTTCTGCAACAATAAGTGGAATTCTGAAGGCTGATACGGTATATCTGTGACCTGCTGAAATGACCCTTCTGCTCATTGTAAATCACTTTCCTTGCCAAAAAAAAAAAATCTTTGTAAATTCCTTTATTTAGACCAATTTCGTTGTAAATCACTTTAATTTAAATCGGTTTCGTTGTGAATCACTTCCAGATCATTGTAAATTATTTGAACGGCAAATTGTTTTCAGTATATTGTAAATCACTAAGTTCATTATATAACAATTTCGAGTAAATAATTTTCAGCTCATTGTAAGCCACTTTCAGATATTTGTAAATCACATGCACATCATTTTAAATCGCTTTCAGTTCATTGTATATAATTTAAGGCTGTTGTAAATCACCTTTAGTTCATTGTAAATGACTGCAGTTCGCTGTAAATCGTTTGCAATGTAATTCACTTCACCCCATTGTAAATCATTTTCAGTTTGTTGTAAATCACTTTCTCTATAATCATCCCACTCTTCTATAATCACCCCTCTCATCCATAATCATCCCACTTCTTCCTCTATAATCATCCCACTTCTTCTATAATCATCCCTCTCCTCCATAATCATCCCACTTCTTCCTCTATAATTATCCCACTTCCTCCATAAGCATCCCACTTCTTCCTCTATAATCATCCCACTTCTTCTATAATCATCCCACTTCCTCTATAATCATCCCACTTCCTCTATAATCATCCCACTTCCTCTATAATCATCCCACTCTTCCTCTATAATCATCCCACTTCCTATATAATCATCCCACTTCTTCCTCTATAATCATCACTCTTCCTCTATAATCATCACTCTTCCTCTATAATCATCCCACTCATAATCATCCCACTTCTTCCTCTATAATTATCCCACTTCCTCTATAATCATCCCACTTCTTCCTCTATAATCATCCCTTCTCTATAATCATCCCACTTCTTCCTCTATAATCATCACTCTTCCTCTATAATCATCCCACTTCCTCTATAATCATCCCACTCTATAATCATCCCACTTCCTCTATAATCATCCCACTTCCTCTATAATCATCCCACTAATCATCTCTATAATCATCCCACGTCCTCTATAATCATCACTCTTCCTCTATAATCATCCCACTTCTATAATCATCCCACTTCCTCTATAATCATCCCACTCTATAATCATCCCACTTCCTCTATAATCATCCCACTCTATAATCATCCCACTTCCTCTATAATCAACCCACTCTATAATCATCCCACTTCCTCTATAATCATCCCACTCTATAATCATCCCACTTCCTCTATAATCATCCCACTCTATAATCATCCCACTTCCTCTATAATCATCCCACTTCCTCTATAATCATCCCACTCTATAATCATCCCACTCCCTCTATAATCAACCCACTCTATAATCATCCCACTTCCTCTATAATAATCCCACTCTATAATCATCCCACTTCCTCTATAATCACCCCACTCTATAATCATCCCACATCCTCTATAATCACCCCACTCTATAATCATCCGTATACCTGAATCACATCATCTATCTACGCCTCTATTAACCCACAAACTCCATCCAATATCTATTTCCACAAGGCTTTATCCCTACAGTGTAATCAAGTGATAGCTCCTAAGGGGGTGGAACTGAGAGAGAGAGAGAGAGAGAGAGAGAGAGAGAGAGAGAGAGAGAGAGAGAGAGAGAACTAACTATCTAACCCAAAGGCGTACCAAACCCCCTTGAGATGGTGTATTACTTCTTAGACGATCCGGAAATCCAGAATGAGTTTCGAGCGCTTATGTGAGGAGTTTTGGAGATAATATGAAGCCTGGATTCCTTTAACTTTATGATCTTATGTTGTTTATAGTTTTGAGTACTTGAGGTGATATTTGGGATTGGTAGATTTCATTTGTTGTCTAATTCTACTGAGGTGTATAGTAATTATGTGAAGATTAAGCACCTCCATATTATTCTAGCTGATGATTATGTATCTTAACTCTATTCTCATCCAACATAATTTAACATACTCTAACCTAGCCTAGCCTAACCTAACCTAACCTAACCCCTCCAGGTAGGTTTATGTTTAATCATTAGGTGAAATATGCTCAGGTGCATAATATTCAGGTGATCTATCAAACATTATAATAAATTAATAAGAAATAAATTATTCGAGTTTTGATAAAAGATTTTGTTCATAATATAATTCGAAAACCTGAAACAGATTCGAAAACTTCTGGAGATGATTCAAAGCCCAACAAATTATTCCTAGCAAAGCATTTTAACCTCAATAAAAATGCACTTCATAAAATTTATAGACTATTAACATCACTTGATTGTAACTCAAATGTTGATAAGAATGACTCAATTTTTCAAACAGTGACTCGGAGTTACAGGGAAGCTTCGAATACCAAGTAAAACCGAACTGACTCACTTGTTCTAAGAATGGTTCGTTTTATTTATCTCTCAAAACTATACCTCTATCTCTCTTTCTCTCATAACTGCACCTTGATTTATCTCTATCCTGAAAAATAATAAAGCCTCACGTGAAGATTAGACACCCCAGCTTATTTAATCTAATAATTAAACACCTCAACGTCAACCTAACCTAACCGAACCTGATCTAACCTAATCAAATCTGACCTAATTTACCCTAACCTAATCTGATCTAACTTACAGTACATTAACTAAACCTAACTTAACCTGATCTAATCTATCCCCCTAAGTAGCGTTACGGTGTTTAGCCATCAAGTGAAATAAGCTGGAGTGTCTAATCTTCACGTGATCAAAACAAAACCAAAACACCGATCGGCCATTTGAAATTCTGGTTCGTGGAAAAATAGTATATCCCTTCCTCTATATTTCCCTGCCAAACACAAAAGTCTCACACATTTCAGGTGGTCACAATGCGAGACAAGAGATTCCGGCCTTACTGACCAAAATACTTCAACCTATGACTCATAAACCACGCCGAGGTAAAACACGATGTGGTAATTCAGCTGTCCCTAGGAGGTAGTTGCCACAATGCCACATGTCACTATTATGCGAATTTTAGTTATTCATTTATTATTATTCAGTATTGTATCTCTTTATTTATTAGTTACTTATAATTATTATTCAGGATTCACAAGTTATTCATTATTTATTATTAAGAATTAATTAGTCTTTGACAGTTTGCATCGATGATTGCTGTGTGTGTGTTAGGTTATGTCAGGTCAGGTTAGGTTTAAGTAATGTTAGATTATGTTATGTTAGATATAGCACACACACACACACACACACACACACACACACACACACACACACACGGATATATGATTACCACTTACATATAAAACACTTCCAGGACTCGGCCGCCATCCAGTGAAAACTCGAGTTTATTAGGAACATCCGTCGACTAAATTAAAATGTTTATCAACCAGCTGCAACACATCAAAGGAAATTAAATTAAAATGTAAATGTCACAGCATGGTAAGCCATAGCAACGCTTTAATCTGGTCCCACATCAACACTGCTTGCACGACTTCTCTCCCCTCCCTCCAGGCACTAGGTGAAGGTGACAATACTAACGTTATTTCTTTAATACTCTATTATTCTTTCTTCTAATAATTTGTCTCCTTTATTTCACCTTCACCTTCTTCTTTATTATATTTTACCGTTTAATTTCTATATTTTCCTCGCTGCTTCCCATCCCCTCTCTTCTTAATTAAAATAATCACAAATAAACGTTAGTTAATTAAAACTATACAGTGTATGGCCATACGATAATGAAAATGGTTATATGTGAACGAATAACAATTAAAATGGTCATATATGAACGAACGATAATTAAAATGGTCATATATGAACGTAAGGTAATTAAAATGGTCATATATGAACGTAAGGTAATTAAAATGGTCATATATGAATGTAAGGTAATTAAAATGGTCATAAACGAACGTATAGTACGCTAGCAATGTCGATATACCAGTATGAATATACTTGAATCACTATGAAGATATAATTATAAACGAATATTAACGGATATAATCCTATATGCAAGTACGTTAACCGCAATGATCTTAATATTATATCAAAATTACATGCTGGTAATTCCAAGTTCGTGTTTTCTTTAATAAGATTTAAAGCCAAACTATAACACATAAAAAGTATTTCATCTAATTAAAATAAACATCAAATTAAAGACCAAAATAGGAAGGTGGAGATTATTTTTTGGTAATAAATAATAAATCACGCTGCAAATTTGCTAATTAAAAATATTTTAAATTATTAATTGAAAAGAGCATCAAACATAATCATAGCAAATTTGATTTGTTTTTATTTTTAATCATAAAAAATAAATATACCAAAGAAACAAATACTATGACATGTAACTAAAACAAGAATTATCGTACATAATCGCTGCACCACATTGGCTCTTTTTGTAGATAATTTATTTACAATGCTACTGGAACAAACCCTACTACTTTATCTCAAGAACATAATTTAACACTATATAACTTACTTTGTTGTTTGTAAATGACGGTTCATCTATTTTAATATATTATTTAAAATGTGCGACACTAATGTACAAGAAATACTGGAAAAAACTGTATGGGATGTCTCCGGAGAAATTCGTCAACCATCCCACCCCAGCGGCCCGCGGGTGACTAACAGCCACGGACGACGGGCAGGGTTACCAACTCGGATTTTCAAATGTCGCTAGGCTGGTACCTAAAAGTAGCTAAATGTCGCTAAATCTTCCATGGAAAGTCGCTAACTATTATTCCCCCCTTCAGTAATTTGATGCAAATAATATTTTCATAATGACGACTATAATGGACGGAGTATAAACAAAATGCATTATGTAAAAATAAAAATATTATTTTTTTTAAAGTTTAATGTGCACACTTACCTATTATTCAATAGTAATTGCATCCCAGTCCTCTTGGTAGTGTGAACAACTGTAGAGCTGGAAGCATGTGAAGTGCTTGGTTCAGGTTCTCTTGTAACTGTATGCCTCCACAGTCCCTATCTTTCTTAAAATATCACTAGGAAGTTCACAACAGGTGTTCTGTCTTTTTAACCCATACTTTATTGTAAGAATTGCCTTTAATGTCGATAGTGTCATTTTGTTGCGCAATTTTGATTTCACAAAGTTCATATTACTAAATGTGCGCTCTACATCTGCGTTTGAATGCGGAAGAGATAAGGCAGCGAGTGCAATTTCAGCCAGCTCATGGTAAGGGTTTTCACCTGTCGCATCTCTGTAATTTGCCACTTCTAACCACAATTTTAGGGTGTTAGATGTTTCTGTCCAGATTGTGTGATGCAGTTTTTTCCACTGGAAATCAATCTTGGTAAGGGTGCTGGAATCTTCTGTAAATAAGTGTGCCAAACCAAGTATATCTGATTTAATAGGCTTCAAGCATTCATCGGCACTCAGAAAGAAATAGACTGCAGCACACGAATGTTGTCAGGTAAGAGTTGACCAAGTTGTTTTATGAGTTCAACCCGTTCAAATGTATTGTCCCTGTAACCCCGTTGCTATATATTATGGCTCGAAATTAGGAAAACTGAGTTTTCATGGACAGTCCAAAAGTATCCAGAAAGTCGCTAGATTTCTGTGGATATCTTTAGAGTTGCGATAAGTCTCAAATCGCTCTAAAATGTGGCTAGAAAAAAACAAAAAGCTCTAGATCTAGCTACAAAGTCGCTAAGTTGGCAACTCTGACGCTGGGCTGCTGGCGGCTGGTAGCTCGGCGGGAAAATGTTTCAACAGCTGTAATAAATCGCATTTCTTATATTTTACTAAAAAACAAAACATTTTCATTTTCATTTTCATTTCTAAAATTTAATTGACCTTTAGTTAATATTGAGCGATATTACATTAATTATTTAGATAGAAAAAAGTGATTTTTCGACGGGAACATCAGCACCAACAGGAACCTGTAGCGAATCGCATTCCCAAATATTTTATACCCCCAAAAATACTTATATTTACTTTAATGATTAATAATCTTGAATATAAAAATAATTTAACCTTTGTTTAATATTATACTCCATCAAAATAGGTATTTACATAGACAATATTATTTTGATGTTTTAGAGGCAATATCACAACCCGGAAGAACTTTCATTTATTCCCTTGTCATATATTATACTAAAAAAAAATAATATTCACATTAACGACTAATAATTATTAATATGAAAATATGTTTGACTTTTATTTGATACAATACAATACCATACAATACACAATCTTAATATTTAGATAAAATAAATATTTCTCAGGATTTGAACAACAGAGCGATCATTACTTACGCTTCATATAAAAAATAATTCATAAAACTGACTATTATATAATAATATTTACAGTAAAGACAAAACTAATTATTTTCACAATAAAAGTATATGTGATGTTTTTAAATATTATATGAAATAAAATTGAACGTGTTGAATGTAAAAAAAAATAAGTTTAAGAAAGAGTGAGAGAGAGAGAGAGAGAGAGAGAGAGAGAGAGAGAGAGAGAGAGTATAATTTATCGCCTTTCCCTCACTTCCACCTCTCCTCCCTCCCTATTCCACCCCTACCTCCCATCTCCCCTTCCTTCTCCCCTCTTCTTCCCTCCTTAACCCCCACTCTTTCCCTGCCCCTCCCTCTCAATCTTTCCCTAACTCACCCCCACCTCCCCCTTCCCTACCCCTCCCCTACTACCCCTCCCTACGGCTGATCACTATTAGGGATAATCGCCCCAGACGAGGCTATGACCCCCACCAATTGGGTAGTTAACGAGGTATAACTACTTACAAGTCGTTACCACCAGAGCCAACATCACCCGCTAATGGTACGGTAGTCTGTTCTTATCTGCTGGTTCACACACGCTAAGTTTTGTAGAGAGAGAGAGAGAGAGAGAGAGAGAGAGAGAGAGAGAGAGAGAGAGGAGAGAGAGAAAACAAAGACAGACAGACAGACAGACTTCTTATATCTCACTCTCCCATCTCCCCTCTTCCCTCTCCATCTCCTCCATCTCCTCCCCCTCCCCCCCTCCTTTTACGACAATTTCTTTGCATTCATAAATATTCTTTAGTCTATTGTTGTTCTTTACCCTTAAGATAATTGGATCACTTAAGAGTTCGTAAGATATTTTTATCGTATTTATCTTCCTCTCTCTCTCTCTTTCTCTTCCACCCCTCCCCCCTTCCCCCTTCGTAAATATGACGCTTGTGAGAAGACCTGAAGGAAATCGTAAGTAATGATATATTATTTTTTAATCGATCACTTCAACAGGTTTCGTAATTAACTTCAGCAGGTGTCGTAATTAACTTCAGCAGGTGCCCTGTAACTCATTCCAGCAGGTGCCCCGTAACTCATTCCAGCAGGTGCCCCGTAATCATACCAGCAGGTGCCCCGTAACTCACTCCAGCAGGTGTCCTGTAACTCACTCCAGCAGGAGCCCCGTAACTCATTCCAGCAGGTGCCCCGTAACTCATACCAGCAGGTGCCCCGTAACTCACCCAGCAGGTGTCCCGTAACTCACTCCAGCAGGTGCCCCGTAACTCATTCCAGCAGGTGCCCCGTAACTCATTCCAGCAGGTGCCCCGTAACTCATTCCAGCAGGTGCCCCGTAGCTCACTCCATCAGGTGCCCCGTAACTCATTCCAGCAGGTGCCCCGTAACTCACTCCAGCAGGTGCCCCGTAACTCATTCCAGCAGGTGCCCCGTAACTCACTCCAGCAGGTGTCGTAACTCAGGAGGGACAGCAGTGACGTATATCATTGCTGAGACCCTCTCTACCCAGACATGGTGAGACATATGGCTCAAGGAGAACTGGCCCTCGGATACGTAAACACGATGAGACATATGGCTATTAAGTCTGTATACGTAGGCTGGGTCAGACATGTGGCTTACAGGTGTTTATATTAGGACAGGGTGAAATCCACACTCCTCAACACCTGTACACAGACCAGCACACCTTTCCTTTCAACACCTGTACACAGACCAACACACCTTCCCCTTCAACACCTGTACACAGACCAACACACCTGCCCCTTCAACACCTGTACACAGACCAACACACCTTCCCCTTCAACACCTGTACACAGACCAACACACCTGCCCCTTCAACACCTGTACACAGACCAACACACCTGCCCCTTCAACACCTGTACACAGACCAACACACCTGCCCCTTCAACACCTGTACACAGACCAGCCCTTTATCCCACCCTCTGGATAAGCACAGACACATAATCCTTCCGTCTGTTCCAAATTGATCGTAATTGGAGCTAATTGGGGCTAATTGGGGAAGCATCGTCGTTAGGGGGACGTAATTGTCAGGTAAAGTACGGACGGCGAGGCTTTACTACTCCTGTCTG